>NC_134118.1:0-319583 GCF_040939455.1 Microcebus murinus | reverse complement strand
ACGCGTGGATCATGCATTGACCTTTAACATGATTGGTTGGCTGGCAGCCCCACTATACAGGGGTCCGAACAATGCAAAGTTGGCGCAAGCAAGCAAGCAAGCAACGGTTTCCATGGCAAGCAAGCAACAGTTTCCAGAAGCCGGATGTTAGTTCCGGCTTCACTGGGGTGTGGGCCTTGCAGGTATGCAATGTCTCGACCCCGGCTTCACTGGGGTGTGGGCCTTGCAGGTGTGCAATGTCTCGACCCCGGCTTCACTGGGGTGTGGGCCTTGCAGGTATGCAATGTCTCGACCCCTCACAGCCAGGTCCGCAGTTTTCCCACCAGATTCTCCTCTGCTAAACTCGTTGAGTTAGCAGCATTAGTCGCAGTCTTCAAATACGTAGATCAGTCACCATTTAACTTGTATACTGATAATTCTTATGTTGCTCATGCTGTCGCCACTCTGGAAACTGTGCCTCATATTTGGCCCTCCAACAATACCACTCAAATGTTCCAGCAACTACAAGGACTCATTCACTCCCATTCTGCGCCCTTTTTTATAGGCCATATTCGTGCCCACTGCCCTTCCTGGGCCTCTAGTAGCTGAAAATAATCTTGTCGATCAGGCGATTCACGTTGCAGGCGCTGTTCACAATATCACTGTTGATCCTGTCTGCGCTGCATGCCAGGCTCATGATTTACACCATCTCAACGCCCATACCCTCAGGCTTAAATTCTCCATTACTAGAGAACAGGCCAGAGAAATCGTACGCCAATGCAGGGCTTGTTTTACCCTTCTCCCTGAGCCACACCTAGGAGTCAACCTCGCGGCCTGATCCCTGGGGAGCTCTGGCAGATGGATGTCACTCATTACCCCCCTTTCGGAAAGCTTAAATATGTACATGTCTCTATAGATACTTGCAGTGGATTTATCTTTGCTTCCCTACAAACAGGCGAGGCCACCCACCACGTTATCAGCCATGTTATAGCCTGTCTCACCTCCCTCCCTCAGCCTAAAGTTATTAAGACTGACAATGGCCCGGGATATGTCAGCTCCAATTTCAAAAGTTTTTGTGCTCAGTTAGGCATTAAGCATGTTACAGGCATTCCATACAACCCTCAGGGCCAAGGTATTGTAGAGAGAGCTCATCAGACGTTAAAAAATACGCTCTCCAAACTACAATCGGGAGGAGGAATTTTGTACCCTTTGACAGGTAATTCCAAAACCCTGCTTAATCATGCCCTGTTCATTTTAAATTTTTTCAACTTTGACACTGCCGGCAAAACAGCCGCCGACTGCCTTTGGCACCCATCCACCACAGATACTTATGCACAGGCCTTATGGAAGGAGCCGCTTACAGGCAAATGGCTGGGGCCTGACCCTGTCCTCATATGGGGAAAAGGACATGCCTGCATCTACAATACCCAGGCAAAAAATGCCAGATGGCTACCAGAGAGAGCGATTAAGTTATACAACCCACCCAGGGAATCCCCTGAGAAGAATTCTTAATTCTGTTCTCTTCCAGAAATACAATGACTCCCCGAGAAAAGACGCTGACCCTCCTGTGCCTAGTTCTGGCCACGGTCAGGAACACCGCTGCAGCCAAGATCCACCAGGTCTACAACTATACATGGCAAATAATTAATGAGGCAGGTGACGTTGCCAATTCCTCCTCGCACCTCTCTGCCACTACACCATGGGATCCACTAGAAGTGGACCTATGCATTTTGGCCCTTAGAGCCCATGACTATTGGGGCACGCCCTCACATTTTGCACCACAGGTAAAACCCATTAACACGGGAGAACCAGACACCAGTTCTCAGCCAGGCTGTAGCTCTGGGGTTCGAAGAACCTATCTAACCATGGTCCCTATATATGTTTGCCCTGGGGCTCATCGAGACCGCTCTCTTGCTGAAGCATGTGGCTATGCCCCTGACTTCTTTTGTGCCTCCTGGGGCTGTGAGACTACGGGCGATACCTACTGGAGCCCCTCCTCCTCCTGGGACTGTATAACAGTCAAAAGAAAATTCCCTTCCCCATACCACCTCAACAGCGGTCCGGTCCCCTTTGAGAAAGAGTGTAGCAACCAATGGTGCAACCCCCTGTTAATTTCATTCACCGAAGCTAGAAAAAAAGGCTTCTTGGGACCAGTCCAGGGGATTTGAATGGGGGCTCAGACTTTACATATCTGGGAGAGATATTGGTCTCACATTTAAAATCAAGTTAATTAAAAGCCTCCCCAGAGGTCCTACAGTTGCAATAGGCCATAATAACAACCTTCACCCACCTTGACCTCACGGTCCCTCCAGGGACCTACCCTCCTCCCCAACTGTGTCCCCTCCTCCGCTCAGCACCTCCCTATACCAACCTACCCTGCCTAAGAGGCCCCCTTCCTCGGCAGAACTAATTCTTTCCTTAGTCAATGCCTCTGTCAGGACCATCCGAGAGGCCAATAATTCAGAATATCAGGAGTGTTGGGTATGCTACTCCCCCCGGCCTCCCTTCTATGAAGGCGTGGCTACTTTTGGTGAGCCATTATTTACTAATGACACCAGCAGACTCAGATGGGGTCTAGAGACCCATGATGGCCTGACGCTCAGCCAAGTCACAGGCCTAGGTCTTTGCCTTCTTAGCCCAGGAATGCTCCCTCCCGCACCCTTAGAAAAAATATGTAATCAGTCAATTACTGTCAACTCCACTTTTCAGTATATTCAGGCATCTAACACCTCTTATTTTGCTTGTTCCTCCGGCCTTACCCCGTATGTAGTCTCTGCAACGTTTCTTGAGCATAGAGAGTATTGTGTATTAGTCATGCTCTTTCCCAGACTCACTGTACATCCTGCTAATGAGTTACTTCAGTTTTGGGAGCGCGGCACCACAATGCCCCGGGTAAAGAGAGAACCCATCACGGCCATAACACTCGCAGTTGTTCTAGGCCTTAGTGCCACAGGGGCTGGAACAGGCATAGCCTCTCTGGTCACCTCCAATCAACAATACCTACAGCTCTCTGTAGCCATCAATAATGACCTCCGAGAGCTACAGCAAGGTCTAAAATATCTTAAGGAGTCCCTCGCTTCACTCTCTGAGGTAGTGTTACAAAATAGAAGAGGCTTAGATTTAGTGTTCCTCCAAGAGGGAGGTTTGTGCGCAGCACTCAAAGAAGAATGCTGCTTCTACGCAGACAAAACAGGCCTGGTAGAAGATAGCATTGAAAAAGTTAGACAAAGCCTTGAAAATAGAAAAAAAAGGAACAAAGTGAGGCATGGTATCAAAATTGGTTTTCCACATCCCCCTGGCTATCCACATTGCTTCCCAGTGTCTTGGGGCCGTTTGTAGGGTTTTTGTTGCTTCTCACTTTTGGGCCTTGGGCATTCAAAAAACTAACCAACTTTGTCAAGTCGCAGGTAGACGCAGCCACACAAAAATCGGTCTCCGTGTTTTACCAACGGCTAGAACTAAGAGGCTCCAGAGAAGACCTCCATACAGAGTCTCCCCATTCAGCCACAGAGGGTCTAAATTTCTCAGACCTTGCCTCAGACATGGAACGCAGTTGGTTCCAAAGGCTGTGGAGACGCCCATGACGGGATTATCGCGATGCCGTGTACCAGGTGCACACCCCGCCAGCAGGGAGGTAACTCCATGACGGGAATATTGTAGGTCCATGCCCGGGGGCACACTTCATAATCAGAAGTGCTGGAGCTGGATGCCACCTACATAGCCTAAGACAGAGGCCTCACCATCATTTCGATCACCCGATCTTATATTTGGGGTGCTGGTCGCGGAAGCCCATTGCGTAGCCTAAAACAGGCTCTCCACCAACCTGTGTAAATCTCCCTCATATTAATAAAGATAAGGGGAGATGTTGGAGACTAAGACCCTCCACATTCCAACGACTTGTCCTGACTTGTCCTACTCACGGGCCTCTCCCCGGAAAATAGCCTAAGACAAAAATAGCACCCAGTCCCCCAGCTATAGTTCCAAAAAAAATGCATTCCATGACATGCTTGCTCCAGGGCATGCTACCTGCAATTGTTCCCAACCCCCTGCCAGGTTGGGGTTGAGTGATCCTTCACAAACAGCTTCCGGTGCCATTGGGATGCTGATTGGGGCTGATTAGCCCACACCCAAGCCTCATCAACCCCCCACTCTATTTTTCTGTTTCTACTTCCTTGTTTCTGTATATAAAACCTACTAAAAATCCAAGTAAAGTAGACCTTGGCAATCCTTTGCTTGGTTTCGTTCCTTTCTCTGGACCATCTCTTTCAGGCACGGTCCCCCTCGCCCCCGCGAGTAACAGAAGGTTCCAAGGGCTGGGACAATTGTCAAAAGGCCTCTATAATTCTCTCTAAAGATGCTGCCAGACTCCCCTCAGGCCCCTGCTGAACATCTTCTACCTTGGCCAAATTGGTTGGCTTTTGTGCCACTGCTTGGAGACTGGCCATTGGAGTCCGGCGGTAGACCCGGAGATGCTCTCTGCCTTTAGCCTCGTTGTAATCCAAGGGAGGTTGCTCTAAGGGAAAGGTCTGGTCGATGACCTGGGGGTTGATGGTGTCCCTGCTGTCCTCTCCTGGAACCAGCTTTTGTGCCTCCCCTTGGATTCTCTCTCTCTCTTCAGTTGTAAAGAGGACCTTAAGCAACTGTTGGCAGTCATCCTATGTGGGCTGGTGCATAAAAAGGACAGAATCTAAAAGGTTAATCAGGTCCCTTAGGGTTTCAGAAAAATTGGCATTTTGGGACTTCCAGTTGTAGAGGTCACTAGTGGAGAAGGGCCAACACTGGCATGCCTGTCCCCATTCACCCCAGGGTTTGTATCGCCCACAGAGGGAGTGCCTTTATGGGTTCTGGATCTGGGGTCCAGCCAGTCTGGTGCCTGGTCCCATAGGCTGGTCTCTGCCGGCGGTCCTGCGCTCTCCTGAGCTGCAGGAGCAGCAGGGGCTGCCCCAAGGTTATATGGTGGGGGCGTATTCTATTTTAAATCTATAAGGTCTGGATACAAATTAGAGTTGGGCAGAACCGGTGGCGAGCCCATGGTGGGTTTCTGCCCACATTAATTTTTTTTCCTTGGCATTCTTAGCGACAAAAATCTTTGCTTTTTCTTTGGGGTGGGCAGGATCGTTTTTAGCCAGGGTAGTGGATGCTGGACCAAGTTCTGCCACACTATGATGTAAGAGATTTGATCCAGATGGCTGTGATGGCCAAAAACTACCTCCCTCACCTTCTTGATGAGGGAGGCATCGAAAGATCCTTCCCGCAGCCATCCAAGCACAAAGGCGGGCCACTCTGCCTCATACAGAGTGATGAAGTTTTCTTTTTTGACCTCTAAGGGGAGATCATATGCTCTGGCCCTCATTAAAATGGCTCACTAGGATAGACAGAGGCATAGAGAGAGGCTGTCTCATGCCTGCAAGAAAGAAATTAGGGACAGCTAAGTTGTCTGCTTGAGCAGCATCACGGATGACTTCTTGTCACCCAACTTCCACTGCTTTTTCATTTTACAAAGAGGACACACGTACTGGGTCTCACTCTAGTCCTGTTCTGGTTGTCTTAAAGAAAGACCTTGAGCCATTAAGGGGAGGAATACACACAGAACATCAATTTCAACCAAACCCCATAAGACGAGACGACAAGACATATAAACACCAACCTAGTCTGGACCTCTTTTTTGGCTCCCTCTCAACCGAGCTGTGGGCTACAAGGTCGCCTACAGGGAGTCTCTCTGGGGTCAGTGGACGTCTCCTCTTGACCCTGACCAATGACCCGCCAGCACGTCTGCTAGGTCCCTTGTCAGTCCTATCGAGGATTCTAACCTCTTTTACTCTAATTCTGTCCTGAAATATGGAAATCCCGGATGAGCCCCCAAATGTTGTGTCTAAGAATTCTGTATCTTAGACCAGAATGTCAGAGTAATAGGCTCATACCAACATAAGCAATAAATGGAGGTTTATTTAAGCTAGCTCGAGCTAGGGTCTAGGTTTTAGAGCACCAGCTCAGTAGTCTCTTTAGACAAGGACTCTTGGCAAGGTTTTAGCACAGGTTTTATATTTTTAGTTGTTGGGTAACTCAGGTTATTGGTTGTAAGTGGTATCTAGAGCCCACTTAGCACCTACACATTTTATTTATGCATTGATTATGCTGGCTGTGTATTGATTTATTGATTGGTTGCCTAGGTCCCAGGAACTTTGCACTACCTTATTAGGTAGTGCCTTACCTGTTTTTTCTCTGGGGTTTCATTTATTTTTTGTTTTTTTTTGTTTTGTTTTGTTTTTTGTTTTACTTTGTAGAAGCTTGTCATGGCTTTAGTCAGGCTAAGTGGCAAGTAAGCTGGTGAATTATAAAAGCTAATGTATAAAAGCCAAGATAGTGGTTAGCTTGTATGCCACACCTTCTCTACCTGAGATGCAAATAAAAAAAGGAGGGGGGAGCACTGCTGCAGAGAGTGGGCAGGAGAGTAGAGAGGATGAGAGAAATATAAAGGGGGGGCACAGGTGACAAAATTGGGGGGTTGAGATCATCAGGGATTACTCAATTGAAAGGAAGAGAGGGTGAGAAGGGGGGACAGCAGCAGCGCCCAATACTTGTGAGTAGCAATCTCTCCTCCATTCATCCATTTGAATGTCAAGGGTGTCAATGGAAAAAAGCCAAACTCTGTGAAATAATTTTAAAGAGATTTATTTTGAGCCAAATTTGAGGACCATGACCCAGAGTCACTGCTAAGAGGACTTGGGCAAGTTACAGTTCAGTTTTATACATTTTCAGAGAGACAGGGGTTACAGGCAAAGTCACAAATCAATACATGAGGGGCATACATGGGTTTGGCCCAAAAAGGTGGGTCATCTCGAAGCGGGGGCTTACCGGTTATAGGTGGGTTTAAAGATTCTTTGGCTGGCAATTCACTGAGAGAGTTAGTCTTTGTCTAGAAGACCAGAAAGGATATGCTTATTGTAAGATAAGGGTGTGAGCACTCTGGGAGGTCCAGACATGAGGACGTTTTAAATTTATGATAAGTGCCTACTAGGATGCTTGAGTTAAGTTATTTTAAATTTATGATAGGCATCTGTTAGGATGGTTGAGTTAAGTTAGGGGCTTCTTATCTTTTAGGTGTTGTTAATGCCATACCTGAATCAGGTTGGGAAGTAAACCACCGCTTTATTTGGTTAACAAAAGCCACTTAGTGGGAATTTACCATTTGCCAGCCTGACCCAGCTGGCCTCCTTAGGAAGAAGTTTTTAGGAGAAAAAAAAAAAAAAAAAAGATAAGAGTTCAGTCCTCAAGGACAAGAGTCAAGAGTCTTGTTTCCAACAAGGTTTCACTTTCTGGACCACAAGGAAAAAGGAAAGGGGAGTGGCACCAGTGGGGTGTCTCTGGTTGCCAAGGTGAAATCGGCTTTGTTTTGTTTCGCCTTAGCTACTGGGTGAGAAGGAGCTGGGTGGGGGGAGCAGAGGAGGAGGAGCACATGAGAGGGGAGAGGAGAAAATTAATACCCAAACCACCAAGAAGTATCCAGGGGTGGTTGAGTTCTCCTCCTAAATAAAAGAGGCAGTGATTGCAAACAAGTCCCTGGCAGGAGAAAGCAGGCTGGGGAGCCAGGTACCCTCCCTCCTTGCCACCCCTCTCCCCCTTTTTGGTTGTCTCCCCTGGCAGCGTCCCACCACTGACTCAGAGAGAGGGGGCGGTGGGAGGAGGAGGAGGAGGAGGAGGAGGAACTCTCAGGGGCTCAGACGCCCCAGGCTAAGGAGGCAGGAGGAGAATGGGGAGGTGAGAACGTGTGGCAGAGGAGAGTCCCTTGATCTATTTTTACTCAAGAATCATAATCAGTTAATTGGAAAGCTGGCTGGCTGACAGCAGATTTGCTTCCTGTAATGAAACCAAAAGGGTAGGGGTGCAGCGGCGGGCGGCACAGGCGACAGTGGTGGCTCCTACCATCTCTATGCGGCATCTTCCAGGAGCTCCATGCTTCACAGCGCAATAATAATAGTTTCACTTGAGAGCTTCCCCTCGCCAGCGAAGCTCGCCAGCCAGGCGGTGGAGCCATGTGTTCAGGGAACCAGGAGCAGCGCTCCCCTCTGCATACCTGGAAGGGTGCTGCTGCTGGCGGCAGGGTGCTCCTCCGGCCCCAGAGCGGAGAGGGTTGCAAACTGGGCGGCTGCAATCCCCCTCTCTGGCTGCCCAACTTCGTGCTCTGGTTCCTGCCAGATCATGCGCCTTCCCTCCCCACCCCTGTCTGACAGCTGTGGGAGCCAGGAGTTCACCCTCCCACCAGACCAGGAGGAGAATCCCCAACCGGTGACCACAGGGCGCTGGGCTGCCTTTGGTGAAACCGACATGGGGCTGCAGAAATGCACACGCCTGCGGCCTGGGGAGCTCCCCAAGTAAACTCTTTGAAAATATATTTTGTGCCTTAGTTTCCTTCTGTAGGTTGACAAATTTATAAAGGGATGACACTTGAGATCAAAACCAAGAAGGACATTATCAGCAACATCAAAAAATAAACTTGAAGCAACTCAAGTCCTAAAATCAGTGGAATGGGGGGGGTAAGTTGGGGAACCCAAAGATTCAAACAGCAGCATGTGTGCCACAGAATGTGGCACAAAATCCAGAGGAAAACATTTAGAAATAATGTAAATTGTATATTAATAGTAACATTAAGGCCGGGCAAAGAGGCTCACCCCTGTAATCCTAGCAATCTGGGAGGCCAGGGTGGGCGGATTGTCAAGGTCAGGAGCCTGATCAAGAGTGAGACCCTGTCTCTACTAAAAATAGAAAGAAGTTAATAGGTCAACTAAAAATATATAGAAAAATTAGCCGGGCATGGTGGTGCATGCCTGTAGTCCCAGCTACTTGGGAGGCTGAGGCAGAAGGATTGTTTGAGCCCAGGAGTTTGAGGTTGCTGTGAGCTAGGCTGACACCATGGCACTCTAGCCATAGCAAGATAGTGAGACTCTGTCTCAAAAAAATAAAAAATAGTAACATTTAGTTACTAAAAACAGAAGAGGCCAAAATAACGTTATATACATAACTTTATATAAGAAAATACACAGTATTTAAAGAAGCCAGCAGAATCACTCAAACTCAGTGTTTATTAATACAAGGAAATTTTAAGGGGAAAAAATTCAAACTCAGTGTTTCTCCTCTGCTCTCAAACCACAGCCATCAACACAGAAGATTTCCATAACCAAAAGTAAGGGGATTCCTCCTTATTAATAAGAAAGCAGCCAATTTTGCAGGAGACACCTGGTGGGTGTACTCAAATTCAGTTCAATTCTAGCAGTATCCATCTGGAGATGGGGATGGGGCATGGGGCACAGAGCATTCATGTCCTTGCCAGACTCACCACCTTCCAAAGCTCCCCACACCAAATCCTTTTGTGTTTTTAGGAAAGCTTCATTTCATTCACCTAATTAATTAAACCATAAGTAATTGGTAATCAACTCAATCTGAAGCTCTTCTCTCCACCCTAGAAGTTGGGGGCAGGAATGAAAATTACATTCCTCTGGGCATGTAGCTGGTTCCCTTGGCAACCAGCCTTCAATTCAGAGGCTTCTATGGGCTTTCCAAAAATCCCCTTATTAACATAAGCTCAAGTGTTTTAAAGAGCCCCGTTGTAAATATTAATATCAAAAGACTATCTTTCACCTTTACTGGTCAGGAGCCACCTCATAAACCAAGGAAAGACCAAATAATATAACAAAAGCTATTCTTTCAGGGGTGAAGAACCTGTGGCCTTAAGGCCACACATGAGGCCGTCTAGCCCCTTAAATGTGGGCTTTTGACTGGATCCAAATTTTACAGTACAAATCTTTTTATTAAAAGTGGTACAGCAGAGAAAGATGAAGCTTCTTTCCTTCTTTGGTGCTTAAAAAAATCTTGGAATCAGAAGGCCACAGGTTCTCCACCCTTGCAATGAAATAATAGAACTTATAAGAGGAGCTGAGAGCAGGAATCATGGGACAAAACCAAAATATATCTATTGCAACATCACAGAAATTTAAGGCACTAGAATGTCATACCTCAACAGGAGAAGCAAAGGTATCTATCCCTTTCAGACAACAAACAGGCCACTGAATTATTATTTGCATTATAACAAGTCATTTAGTAAACACATTTAAGAGTTGCCAAATCCATCTCAGGATTTGTCATTAAACTTCAAGATCCAGACAGCAGGATACAAAACAGAGCTATCCACTGTCACAAATTCTCCACCCTGCAAAAAAACAGGAATAGATGTTTTGGTGAATATTCATTATTCATCAATTTTTCTAGCTTACTTTCCTGTGGAAATGCATTTATTTTTCTGTAACTAAAATGGAAGAAAGATTTTTTTCTATATCCTTTCTCAGGTAGCATTCCCAAAGCTAAGCTCTGGAATTGCAAAATTACTTCAAGATAAAGAACAGAACTGAGAAAATTACTACACTCACTGTGAGAGGAAAAAAACGGTAAATAAGAATGTTTTTTAAAGCCAGTCAAATTTAGCAGTGGGGGGTTGAATATTGTCGATGGAAAAAAGCCAAACTCTGTAAAATAATTTTAAAGAGATGTATTCTGAGCCAAATTTGAGGACCATGACCTGGAGTCACTGCCAAGAGGCCTTGGGCAAGTGGACTCGCTGTGGCTGGGTTACAGTTTGGTTTTTATACATTTTAGAGACAAGGGTTATGGGTAAAGCCATCAATCAATGTGTGGGAGGCATACATTGGTTTGGCCTAAAAAGGAGGGCCATCTCGAAGGGGGGGGGGCTTACAGGTTATAGCTGGGTTTAAAGATTCTTTAGATTGTAATTGGCTAAAGACATGAAGCTTTGTCTAAAGACTTGGAATGTTTTAACATAAACTGTTTACCAGAGATAAGCCACCATTTGTTGCAAATAGAAGGCCTGCAGGTTTGTCTTGCATACCCTTAGGCCTGTTAATGGGTTACAAAGGAAGTCTCCAAGAAGGGAGGGGGGCATGATAAGGCCTGTCTGACCTCCCTCCTCCTGGCAGGCAACTTTGCCCTTGAATATTCCTCTGGCCACGAGGGGGTCCATTCAGTCAGCTGGTAGGAGTTGAGCATTTTAGTTCACAATACCAACTTTAGTGACACTAATGTTAATAAATTCTGATAACCCATTAACCATAGACCAGCCAGTAAGAATTTTAACAAGTGGAATATATGACCAGATTTTTATCTGAAATCTATGTTTTTCATGCCTCTTTGAAAATATTTTCTTATCTTTCAACCTCTACTGCTAAAGTACATTTTATTGTTAAAGAAAAACTAGGCCGGGCATGGTAGCTCATGCCTGTAATCCTAGCCCTCTGGGAGGCCGAGGTGGGAGGATCGTTTGAGCTCAGGAGTTCAAAACCAGCCTGAGCAAGAGTGAGACCCCATCTCTACTAAAAGCAGAAAGAAATTAATTGGTCAAATAAAAATATATAGAAAAAGTTAGCTGGGCATGGTGGTGCATGCCTGTAGTCCCAGCTACTCAGGAGGCTGAGGCAGGAGGATCGCTTGAGCCCAGGAGTTTGAGGTTGCTGTGAGCTAGGCTGACACCACGACACTCTAGCCCAGGCAA
Source organism: Microcebus murinus (assembly GCF_040939455.1). NCBI lineage: Eukaryota > Metazoa > Chordata > Mammalia > Primates > Cheirogaleidae > Microcebus > Microcebus murinus. The sequence goes on along the minus strand of NC_134118.1, from coordinate 308,047 downwards.
CAGAGTGAGACGCTGTCACAGAAAAAAAAAAAAGGAAAGAAAAGAAAAGAAAAACTGAAGGTGAAATAAGTGAACAAATGTTTTCTTGGCGATAAACCCATGGAGGGGCAGTGCTGCCAAAAAACAAAAACAAAACAAAACAAACAAAGAGAAAACGTGTGACTCAAGTGTCAAGTCAGGCCATCCCCAATCCTGCTCATTGAAGTACTAGATGACCCTTCTCTCAGGAGACACTGCACTGTGCCCAGCTTTGTTCCTGAAGTTCACTTTGCTTCGCAGGTTCTTGCACCACCTCACTGGGGTCTGTTTTCTTTATCCTTTGAGATAGATTTTCTCCCTTCACAAGTGTGAGAAAATCCAAAGAGCTGGAATAATTTGTGTCTTTTTCCCTCAATACTAGCATCCAATTGGCATATCTCCAAGAAATGAAAACTAGGTTTGGGGGTAGAAAATCTTAACGCTTCAGGATGTCAGCTTTTTAGATGAAGGCTACAGCAGGAGGAACCTCTCTGAGGCATCCTGATGCTCTCCTGACTGGCTCCAGCCCCAGACCTCAGGCTGTCCAACGGGAGAAGACCCAGGGGCTATTTACTAGATACTCAAATGGGAATGGCCCCTGTGGGCATTCTGGGTCATCCCCAGTTAAGAAACACAGGACCAGGAGAAGATGGGAGGGTGTGGCTGAGGACATTTCACACTATAACGTTTTTAAAAAGAAATCTCAATGCAAAGACATTATGGTAAGATGCCTGTGTCTAGAGAAGATAAAAAGGGAAGCACAAAGAATTGTTAAAGCTGAGTATCAAATGAATATTCTCTGATTACCTAATGTGAAATGTTCAGAAACACAAATATTTAAAAAAGAGCTACCCGCTGCTCTATGAAAAATGATAATTCAAATACTGTCTCTTTCAAAAATAAAATAAAGGACAAATAGTGGATAATATGAATCAGTGAGTGGTGGAAGTTCATACTTGGGAATGTGGTGGGAAAACTAGAAATTTAGGATTTTCCTAGGAGAGTTATGCTGGGGGGACAGGGTGGTGATTTGGGATTCTGCTTGTCATACTTATGCAGGGAGAAACAAGTCCTTCAGTGGAATGTTAAAATAAATAAATCATTGGCAATTAGACTGAACTAAGTCTTGTGCCCCGATTTCCTACTAAAGATACTGAAATCTAACTCAAAAAGAGTTTCTGTAAATTACTAACCTAGAGAGAAATAAAATTTATGCTGAACCAACTACAAACTATCAATTAACCTCTGCTTATATAACCAGAAGTAGCCACCATCATAATTCAAAAAAGGTGACTCCTGACTCTGACTCCTGACCAATCAATATAAAAGCTTCTCTCTCTCCTCTCTCTCTCTCTCTCTCTCTCTCTCTCTCTCTCTCTCTCTCTCTCTCTCTCTCTCTCTCTCAACAGAGTCTCACTGGGGCTAAAGCACTGTGGCATTGGCCTAGCTCACAGCAACCTCAGACTTTGGGCTCAAGCGATCCTGCTGCCTCAGCCTCTCAAGTAGCTGAGACTACAGGCATGTGTGCCACCATGCCTGGCTAAATTTTTTCTATATATTTTAGTTGGCCAATTAATTTCTTTCTATTTTTTAGTAGAGACAGGGTCTTGCTCTTGCTCAGGCTGGTTTCGAACTCCTGACCTTGAGTGATCCACCCACTTCGGCCTCCCAGAGTTAACACTCTGGCGTGAGCCACCATGCCCAGCCTAGAAAAAGCCTTTCCTTCAAGCCTCTCCTGTGGATCCGCCAAAAAAGCCATGCCTGGGGACTTCCTGACTCACAAATCACTGTTTGCTTTAATAAACTTTTTACTGTTTTAATGGTGCCCTAGTTTATCTTTAACAAGAGAAAAGACAGACGGGGCACCCCATGGACACCGCCACTGAGTCAGAATGCTCTGCTAATGACCCTCCTATCTTTACCTAAATACAACCTGGAGGACACACGGGGCTGCGGGTGCAGAGCTGACCAGGGAGGGCTTCTGGCAGTGTGAAGTCACGTGTGGATCAGACAGGATTCCCCGAGATTCTGGCTGCTGTTCTAACCCCTAACCCGTGGCCAGACGCATCCGAGGGCCGAGCTGCCCCAGCGGGGAATCGTGTCAGCAGACTCCAGAGCTGATGCCAGGAGACCTGGGACTCACCACAACTGGCTGTGGCCAGTTCCTACCCCCCAGGACAGCCAGTCCTACGCACTCACCGTTTCTCTGCTTCCATGTTGTCCCGACATCCTCCTTATGGATCTTGCAGTACCTGAGGTCACAGGGTGACAGAGGTTGCAGCAGAGACACTTGGACTTTCAAAAGCACAGGAGAAAAGCAGTGAACTTAACAGGCTGTTGCAAGAGACAAAGGCCCTGCCACACTGAAGAAGCTGTGCCTTCCTCTCCCAATGCCAGCCTGATTGCACAGTTCTCACCCCAGCACTCCTGACTGAATAGGGTCACCTATTGGATAGGTTACCCTCTCCTGATGACAGGACAGGTCACCTATCCTGTCATCCAGGTGATAGGGATACCTATCACCTGAGTGACAGGTGATGGTATCTCACATATTTGTAGCTGTAACCAGGGTTTCTTTCCCTACAGGGACCTAGCATTGCCTGGAGGACATTTGCATTTAGCTTTGTATATAATGTTATATCTATTATGAATTATATATGTAATATTAAATATTGGAAAGTATAATGATAAATATTTTAAAATTTCAGATTTTAGGCCAGCCATCATGACTGATGTCTGTAATCCTACCACTTCAGGAAGCCAAGGAAAGAGGATCACTTGATGCCAGGAGTTTGAGATCCCATCTCTACAAAGAAAAAAAGTGTATTTACAGAGTCTCACTCTGTTAGCTGGGCTAGAGTGCCCTGACATCAGCCTAGCTCACAGAAACCTCAAACAACTGGGCTCAAGCGATCCTCCTGCCTCAGCTTCCTGAGTAGCTGAGACTACAGGCATGTGCCACCACGCCCAGCTAATTTTTTCTATATATTTTTAGTTGGCCAATTAATTTCTTTCTATTTTTAGTAGAGACAGGGTCTCACTCTTGCTCAGGTTGGTTTCTTTTCTTTTCTTTTCTTTTTTTTGAGACAGACTCTCACTCTGTTGCCCTGGCTAGAATGCCATGGCATCAGCCTAACTCACAGCAACCTCAAACTCTTGGACTCAAGCAAGCCTTCTGCCTCAGCCTCCCGAGTAGCTGGGACTACAGGCATGCAGCACCATGCCTGGCTAAGTTTTTCTATGTATTTTTAGGTGGCCAATTAATTTCTTTCTATTTTTAGTAGAGATGGGTTTTACTCTTGCTCAGGCTGGTTTGGAACTCCTGACCTTGAACTATCCACCTGCCTAAGCCAGCCAGAGTGCTAGGATTACAGGCATGAGTCACCGTGCCCAGCCAACAAAGAAATTTTTTTAAAAAGCAAGGTGTGGTGGTGTATACCTATAGTCTTACTACTCATGACACTGAGGAAGAAAGATCACTTGACCCTGGAGGTTAGAGGCTGTAGTGAGCTGGGATAAGGCCACTGCACTCCAGTGTGGGCAACAAAGCAAGACCCTGTCTATTAAATTAATTAATTTAATTAAATAATCCAGATTTTATAACCTTCATGTCCTCTGGTTTTTTTAGAAGGTAGACTGAGTTTTGAAAAGTGTGGAAATCTTTCCTCTCAGGCAACAGTGCCTACTAGAACTAAAGTAGGAGCCATGGGTGCCCTTTTCAATTTTCTAATAGCAACATAAAAAAACCCCAAACATGTGAAAATGATTATAATATTTTATTAATTCAATATATTGAAAAATTATTTCAATATGTGATAAATATTATATTATTAATGAAGTAATTTTGGTACTAAATCTTTCAAAGCCACTCTGTATTTTAAGCTTCCTGAACATTCCAATTAAGATAACACATTTGGATGCATATGTCTGATTTTCCCACTTTTGTTAAGATTGACCAAGCCGGGTACCGTGGCTCACCCCTGTAATCCTAGCACACTGGGAGGCTGAGGGGGGGGGTGGTGGATCCTTTGAGTTCATAGTTTGAGACCAGCCTGAGCAAGAGCAAGACCCCATCACTACTAAAAAAAATAGAAAGAAATTAGCTGAACAACTAACAATATATAGAAGAAAAACATTAGCCAGGCATGGTGGTGCATGCCTGTAGTCCCAGCTACTTGGGAGGCTGAGGCAGGAGGATCGCTTGAGCCCAGGAGTTTGGGTTCTGTGAGGTAGGCTGATGCCACAGTGCCCTAGCCCAGGCAACAGAGTGAGACTGTCTCACACACACACACACACACACACACACACACACACACACACACACAAACCCCAAGCAGCTTCTCTTCAGCAGTCCGGCGTGTCCACTGGTCCGTTTGAGTGCCCTGGCCACTTTCTCTTTTCCTCTCTCAATCTCTCTCTTTATTGGAAAAATAAATAAAATTTTTACCACTTACAGTTCTACTGGCATGAGTGTTCTTTCTCCAACCCATGCCATGAGCTCCTTGTGAGCCCCCACCCTAACACTGATTACAGGCAGGTTGTGGGGTTTCCAGACCAATGGGTCTAAAGTGGTTGCAAGAGCAGCAAGGAAAAAATGCTTTCTCCAGATCCAGAAGGTGAAGTCAGGCCCCCTAAGATCTATGGAGAAACCCAGTGTGGCTATCCATATCCACAGAAGTGCTCAAGATGCCCTTACTCCTACAACCTTATTTCTGTCTCCACTGCCACCCACTGCCTCACCTCATTCCAGTAGGTCCACACCACCTAATGCAGCCCACAATGGCAAACCCCATGACAGCCCTGATCTTAGTAGCAGACAATGAAAGGGCTACTTTGAAAGATGATAACTAGGTTGACTCCAATACCAGGAGGAATGGTAACAGTTTGCTCTGTCTTTATGAAGGAAAGCAGGCTGGGCACCAGAGAATAGGGGAGCAAGGGACAGGAAACACAGGACTGGAGTCAGTGTGCCCTACCAGCCTCTCCAACTCCTCTCTGGCAGCCAGTGTCACCCTTTGCTGCACCCTCTGCCAGGAGTGGCTGGGGAATGCTCACTTTGTGTGGTGCCCATCTGTCCCTTTGCTCAAGGTCTCCTCCCTTTCTTCAGACAATGCATTAAATAGCAGGGAGCTAGTGTCTCAGTAGGTAATAATGCCCTCTTATGGGTTCCAGGGTCCCCTGGGCCATTTGTAGGGAGAAATTGCAACCATTCCTTTTGGAGATGAGAAAGTGGAAAAAACAGAAGCTTGTGACTTTCAAGTTTCAAAAAAATGAATGATTACCCTTAATTAAAATTGCTTGAATGTTTTATATATATATATATAAACATATCCAAAGCAAAGGAAATGTAGCCTTCATAAACATGGCTGTATAATTTTGATTTTTTAGTACATTATATTTCTACATTTTTTATAACAAAAGGTAAGTACTTATAAGACAGGCCTGGTGGCTCATGCCTATAATCCTAGCACTCTGGGAAGCTGACATAGGAGGATCACTTGAGGTCAGGACGTTGAGGCCAGCCTGAGCAAGAGTAAGATCCCCCAGACCTCCTCTATACCAAAAATAGAAAAACTTACCTGGGCGTGGTGGTGCATGCCAGCAGTCCCAGCCATGCAAGAGACTGAGGCAGGAGGATGGCTTGAGCCCAGGAGTTGGAGGTTGTAGTGAGCTATGCATGATGTCACTTCACTGTAAACCCAGACAGACAGAGCAAGAATCTACCTTTAAAAAACAAGGATATACTGATACAAGCATATATTTGTGTGCTACATAGCTACCAATCTATATACGCTGTAACTTGAGCTGCTTTTTTTTATGACACTAGGCAAATTAAAAATTCTTTTTGCTTTATTTTTATGCACTTATTTGACAAAAAAAAAGAGCTAAATACATTTTCAGACATTGTAAGATTGTTTTAATGTCTATTGTTTCTACTTGCTGACCACTTTCTCAGGCCAGAGGCCAATTGATGGACAAGGAAAGAAAATGAGTGACAGAGGCACCACTGTTAAGTGGCTCATGCCCTGCAGAAATTCCAACAGGTTTACCCAGACACATTGTCCTCTTGGAGGAATAGGAAAATTGATTTTGCATCTATTTTGATCTTAAAAGTTTAGTTCTTGTGATACTGATGACTTTCTGAGAGGTGCTACTTGGAGATTTTCAAGACCGTCATCTTTTGGGGATTTTTTTTAAGACAAAGTAGACTGCCGTTCCCTGTCCACGTGATCAATGGTGAGATTGCAATGCTGCATGCCAGTTGGTCATGTAAGACACGATTCCAGACTTTAGGATCAAGATGGCGGACGAGAAACACCGCCAGACAGAGTGTCTCTGCAGAAAAGACAGATTCTAGCAGAAATTAGAAAAAAGAAGCAAGAAGACGAGCATACAGCGGACGAGGGCCGGAAGGAGGGGTACCTGAGACCCCAGGACACTCCATGGGAGGAGGCTGTGGAGGAGAACTGGAAGCTGAGACCACCTGAGCACCCGGAGACCAGCGGGAAGAGTAGGTGGATCAGTCACCTTTCCCCTCCCCTGCATTTGGGACTGCTGGTGGGCTCCCCAGCAGGTGGAGAGACCTGTGGACACCAGCCCAGAGATGGCCGCCGCCAGCTAGCGGTGAACCTCTAGCGGAAGAGGCACCAGGGCCCCAACTCCCTCCGGGTACCTCCGTGTGCACAGACCCGAGCCCTGCGGCAGGCGCCATATTGCCTCGTTCTCCCCTCTGCCGACCCTACCGGTGGCTGCCCAGAGAGACAATACAGCCACCAGCCAGAGGGACCTCCAGGGAATGGGACCTTCCCTTTTAGGACCCTACAGCTGACTAAGGGGAACTCAGACTGTGAGCTCCCTACCCGCCAGCCCTCCCAGGTGCTGCTGGCACGGTGGTCCCAGGAGAATGGTGCCAACTCAGAGGCTGAGAGACATAGACCCAGCTTGGGCTCCCTGTGGGTGAATTAGGACCGGAACTCCTCTCCCTGGTGGGGATACAGTTTGAACTCTGGGACCCAGAGGTCGGACCTGCAGACCAGATCCGGTGCACCGAGGTCTAGCATTGCCCGGGGCACAGAAGGGATATACGTGAACAGCCTACTGAGGTGTGTGTGCCTTCAGGGGCAGATCAGCATCCTAGAGGGCAACCCTCCCCCCAAAGGGAGGCCGTGCACCCAGCCCAGGTGGCATTCCTGTGCAGGAAACCTCCCTGCCGGCATCACAATCCGGGGAGACCTGGTGGCGTGTGGTCTGGCCTGCTGGCAGAGGCCCAGGAGTAGCTGCGGAGTTGGGAAAGGTGGAAAGAAGCGAGGCCTGCTGCAGACTGCGGGTCTCAGACAGCCCCACCACCACACCCAGACTTTCAGGCTGAGCGAGGCCATTCCAGCCCCACCCTGACAGCTTTTCCTGGAAGCAGAGAACAGAACTTTGACCCCTGCTAAAGACATTGGTGGTACCTGAGGGCAGACTTACCCAACCCAGCTCCGCCCAGAACAAGAGATGATAACAGGACACAAAAACAACAACATAGCCTGATCCTCCAAGCAAGCGCCACCTATTGACAGGAACAGCATCCTGCACAGCATTTTCACGGCACCCACTGACTCATTATACAGGGAGTGGTCGAATCTCACACACAGACACCACCTAATGGCTCAGAAACTAAACAAGGCATGTGAATACCCAAACAAAAACCTAAAGGAACATACCTAAAAATGATACAAGCCAGATATGACAGACCCATAGCCAACATCATACTGAATGAAAGCATTCCCACTCAGAACTGGAACCAGACAAGGCTGCTCACTATCTCCACTTCTGTTCAACATAGTGCTGGAAGTCTTGGCTACAGCAATCAGACAGGAAAATGGAATGAAAGGTATCCAAATAGGGGCAGAAGAGATCAAACTTTCACTGTTTGCTGATGATATGATATTGTATCTAGAAAACCCCAAAGATTCAACCAAGAAACTCCTGGAACTGATCAACGAATTTAGTAAAGTCTCAGGATACAAAATCAATACACAGAAATCACAAGCATTCATATATGCCAACAACAATCTAATTGAGAAACATGACTTAATTCCCTTCACAATAGCAACAAACAAATTAAAGTACCTAGGAATATACTTAAGTAAGGAGGTAAAAGACCTCTACAGGGAGAACTATGAAACACTGAGGAAGGAAATAGCAGAGGATGTAAACAGATGGAAATCCATACCATGCTTGTGGATTGGCAGACTCAACATCATCAAAATGTCTATACTACCCCCACTGATCTACAGATTCAATGCAATACCTATTAAAATCCCATCAGCATTCTTCACAGATATAGAAAAAATAATTTTATGCTTCGTATGGAACCAAAGAAGACCCCGAATATCAAAAGCAATTCTAGGCAACAAAAACAAAATGGGAGGCATTAATATGCCAGATATCAAACTATACTACAAAGCTGTGGTAATTAAATCAATATGGTATTGGCACAAAAATAGGAATATGGACCACTGGAACAGATGTGAGAATCCTGATGTAAAACCATCTTCATATAGCCATCTAATCTTTGACAAAGCAGACAAAAACATACGCTGGGGAAAAGAATCCTTTTTTAATAAATGGTGCTGGGAAAACTGGATAGCCACCTGTAGAAAGCTAAAGCAGGACCCACACCTTTCACCTCTCACAAAAATCAACTCATGCTGGATAACAAACTTAAACCTAAGGTATGAAACTATTAGATCTAGAGGAAAAAGTTGGAAACACTCTCCTTGACATTGGCCTAGGCAAAGAGTTTATGAAGAAGTCCCAAAGGCAATCACAGCAGCAACAAAAATAAATAAATGGGACATGATCAAACTACAAAGCTTCTGCACAGCCAAAGAAATAGTCATGAAAGTAAACAGACAACCTACAGAATGGGAGAAAATTTTTGCAACCTATGCATCCGATAAGGGAGTGATAACTAGAATATACTTAGAACTCACGAAAATCAAGAAGAAAAAAATCAAATAACCCTATTAAAAAGTGGGCAAAGGACTTGAACCGAAACTTTTCTAAAGAAGACAGAAGAATGGCCAACAAACATATGAAGAAATGCTCAACATCTCTAATCATCAGGGAAATGCAAATCAAAACTACAATGAGATATCACTTAACCCCAGTGAGAATGGCTTTTATCAAAAAGTCTCCAAACAATAAATGCTGGCGTGGTTGCAGAGAGAGAGGAACACTCCTACACTGCTGGTGGGACTGCAAGCTAGTTCAACCTCTGTGGAAAGCAATATGGAGATACCTTAAAGTGATACAAGTGAATCTACCATTTGATCCAGCAATCCCATTGCTGGGCATCTACCTAAAAGATCCAATGACACTCTACAAAAAAGACACCTGCACTCGAATGTTTATAGCAGTACAATTCATAATCGCAAGGCTATGGAAACAGCCCAAGTGCCCATCAATCCAAGAATGGATTAATAAAATGTGGTATATGTATACCATGGAGTACTATTCAGCTGTAAGAAATAATGGTGATATAGCACATCTTATATTTTCCTGGTTAGAGCTGGAACCCATACTATTAAGTGTAGTTTCCCAAGAATGGAAACACAAGCACCACATATACTCACCAGCAAATTGGTATTAACTGAGAAGCACCTAAGTGGTCACATAGGTACTACAGTAATAGGGTATTGGGCAGGTGGGAGGGGCGAGGGGGGCGGGTATATCCATATATAATGAGTGAGATGTGCACCATCTGGGGGATGGTCATGCTGGAGACTCAGACTTGTGGGGGGAGGGGAGGAAATGGACATTTATTGAAACCTTAAAATCTGTACCCCTATAATATGCCGAAATAAAAAAAAGACACGGAGGGGGCGGAGCAAGATGGCGGACGAATAACACTGCCAGACAGAGGGTCTCTGCAGAAAAGACAGATTCTAGCAGAAACTAGAGGAAAGAAGCAAGAAGACGAGCATACAGCGGACAAGGGCCGGAAGGAGGGGTACCTGAGACCCCGGGAGACTCCACGGGAGGAGGCTGCGGAGGAGAACTGGAGGCTGAGACCACCGGAGCAGCCCGGAGACCAGCGGCAAGGGTAGGTGGATTTGCTGTTTCCCCTCCCCTGCATTCGGGACTGCTGGTGGGCTCCCCAGTGGGTGGAGAGACCTGCGGACACCAGCCCAGAGACTGCCGCCGCCTGCCAACGGTGAGCCTGTAGCAGACGTGGCACCAGGTTCCCAACTTCCTCCAGGCACCTCCGTGTGCACAGACCCGAGCCGCGCGGCAGGCGCCATATTGCCTCCTCCCCCCCTCCGCCGACCCTACCGGCGGCTGCCCAGAGAGACAATACAGCCACCAGCCGGAGGCACCTCCAGGGAATGGGACCTTCCCGTTTGGGAACCTGCCCGCCCTCCCAGGTGCTGCTGGCACCGAGTTCCCAGGAAAACGGTGCCGACTCAGAGGCTGAGAGACATAGACCCAGCTTGGGCTCCCTGTGGGTGAATTAGGACCGGAAATCCTCTCCCTGGTGGGAATACAGTTTGAACTCTGGGACCCAGAGGTCGGACCTGCAGACCAGATCCCCTGCACCGAGGGCTAGCATTGCCCGGGGCACAGAAGGGTTATACGTGAACAGCCTACTGAGGTCTGTGTGCCTCCAGGGGCGGATCGGCGTCCTAGAGGGCAACCCTCCTCCCAGGAGGAGGCCGTGCACCCAACCCAGGTGGCGTTCCTGTGCAGGGAACCTCCCCGCCAGCATCACAGTCCGGGGAGGCCTGGTAGCTTGTGGTCTGGCCTGCTGGCAGAGGCCCAGGAGTAGCTGCGGAGTTGGGGAGGGTGGAAAGAAGCGAGGCCTGCTGCAGACTGCGGGTCTCAGACAGCCCCACCCCCACACCCAGACTTTCTGGCTGAGCGGGACCATTCCAGCCCCGCCCTGACAGCAGAGAACAAAACTTTGACCCCTGCTAACGGCCTGAGGGCAGGCTTACCCAACCCAGCTCCGCCCAGAACAAGAGCTGATAACAGGACTCAAAATCAACACCATAGCCTGTTCCTCCAAGCAAACGCCACCTACTGACAGGGACGGCATCTTGCACAGCCTTTCCACGGCACCCACTGACTCAATATACAGGGAGTGGTCCAATTTCACCCACAGGCACCACCTAACGCCTCAGAAACTAAACAAGGTGTGTGAATACCCAAACAATAACCTAAGGAAAGAAACAACAACTGATCGACATGGGAAGAAATCAGCGAAAGAACTCAGGAAATATGAAGAACCAAACGGAAAACACACCCCCAAAGAGGAGCACCAGCCCCCTAGAAACGGACACCGACCAAAATCAGGCAACCAATATGACAGAAGAGGAATTTCGTATGTGGAACATAAGAACACTCACCCAGCTGCAACGACAACTCAACAACCAACACCAAGAAACCACAAAAAGTCTCCAGGATATGAGAAAAGAAATAGACACATTGAAGAAAAGTGTAACCGAACTCCTGGAAATGAAGAATCAATTCAAGGAACTACAAAATACAGTGGAAAGTCTCAAGAACAGGGTAGATGAAGCAGAAGAAAGAATCTCAGAGCTTGAAGATAACACCCTCCAATTAAATAAATCAGTCACAGAAATAGAGCAGAGAAACAAGAGAAAAGAGCAAAGCCTACAAGAGCTGTGGGATTATGTGAAGAAACCTAATGTGAGGGTCATAGGGTTGCAGGAAGGGGAAGAAGACAACACTCAAGGGTTGGACAAGCTGTTTGAAGATATAATAGAGGAAAATTTCCCAGGCCTTGCTCAAAATCTTGATATACAAGTTCAAGAAGCTCAGAGGACCCCTGGGAGATTCAATGCAAACAGGAAGACGTCACGACATGCAGTTATCAGACTGACCAAAGTATCAACTAAAGAGGCCCTTCTAAGAGCTGTAAGACAAAAGAAGCAAGTAACATACAAGGGAAAGCCAATTCGAATAACATCAGACTTCTCTAATGAGACTTTACAAGCAAGGAGAGACTGGGGCCCCATTCTCACCCTTTTGAAACAAAACAATGCCCAGCCTAGAATATTATTCCCTGCAAAACTAAGCTTCGTATATGAAGGAGAAATAAAAACATTCTCAGACAAGCAAAGGCTCAGAGAATTCACCAAGACAAGACCAGCCCTACAAGAAGTACTTAAAACAGCGTTATGCACGGAACATCATAAAAATAACCCACGAATATAAAAACAACCAAAACCCAAAGATATTAAAGGCCAGATATTACAATGGCTCAAGACAGAAATCATAGCAACAACATCCAACCCAACAGAATGATCAGTAATCTACCTTACCTATCAGTTCTCTCAATAAATGTGAATGGCTTAAACTCTCCACTCAAGAGACATAGGCTGGCTGAATGGATAAGAAAATACAGGCCAAGTCTATGCTGTCTTCAGGAAACACATCTAACCTGCAAGGATGCATATAGACTAAAAATAAAAGGGTGGAGATCAATATTCCAAGCAAATAGAAGCCAAAAGAAGGCTGGTGTGGCAGTTCTAATCTCAGACGATTTAGTTTTTAAACCAACAAAAGTAGTAAAAAACAAAGAGGGTCATTATATAATGGTGAAGGGCACAGTCCAACAAGAAGAGATAACAATTTTAAATATATATGCACCCAACTTAGGTGCACCCAGATTCATAAAGCAAACCTTACTGGAGCTAAGCAAATGGATTAATAGCAACTCCATAATCGCCGGAGATTTCAACACCCCACTGACGGCACGAGACAGATCCTCCAAACAGAAAATTAATAAAGAAATAATGGACTTAAACAAAACTCTAGAACAATTGGGTCTGACAGACATCTACAGAACATTCTACCCAAAATCCACTGAATATACGTTCTTCTCATCAGCTCATGGGACATTCTCTAAGATTGACCATATCCTAGAACACAAAGAAAATCTCAAGAAATTTAAAAAAATAGAAATCATACCATGTACCTTCTCAGATCACAGTGGAATAAAACTAGAAATCAACCCTAACAGAAACTCACATTTCTACACAAAAACGTGGAAATTAAACAACCTCCTACTAAATGATTACTTCGTAAATGAAGAAATCAAGACAGAAATAAAAAACTTCTATGAAGAAAACGACAATGGAGAGACAAGTTATCAACTCCTCTGGGACACAGCTAAAGCAGTTCTGAGAGGAAAGTTTATCTCCATAAATGCCTATAACCAAAAGACAAGAAGATCACAAATAGACAATTTAATGAAACGACTCAAAGAGCTGGAAAAAGAAGAACAGACCAACCCCAAACCCAGCAGAAGAAGTGAAATCAACAAGATCAAATCAGAACTAAATGAAATTGAAAACAGGAAAGCTATTCAGGAGATTAATAAAACAAAAAGTTGGTTCTTTGAAAAAATAAACAAAATTGACACGCCACTGGCTAAGCTAACGAAAAGCAGAAAAGAGAAATCTCTAATAAGCTGCATCAGGAATAAAAAAGGAGATATCACAACTGATCCCAAAGAGATACAAGATACAATTTATGAATACTACAAAAATCTTTATGCACACAAACTGGAAAATGTGGAGGAAATGGACAAATTTCTAGAAACACACAGCCTCCCTAGGCTCAACCAGGAAGAAATAGATTCCCTGAACAGACCAATCTCAACAGCTGAAATAGAAACAGCAATTAAAAATCTCCCTAAAAAGAAAAGTCCCGATCCAGATGGCTTCACACCTGAATTTTACCATACTTACAAAGAAGAACTAGTACCTATCTTGCAGAAACTATTCCACAACATCGAGAAGAACGGAAACCTCCCCGACACCTTTTATGAAGCGAATATTACTCTGATACCAAAACCAGGAAAGGATGCAAAAAAAAAAGAAAACTACAGACCAATATCCCTAATGAATATAGATGCAAAAATTTTCAACAAAATCTTAGCTAACCGAATCCAGACACTTATCAAAAAAATAATCCACCACGACCAAGTGGGCTTCATCCCAGGGATGCAGGGATGGTTCAACATACGTAAATCTATAAATACAATTCACCACATAAACAGAAGCAAAAACAAAGACCACATGATTCTTTCAATAGATGCAGAAAAAGCTTTTGACAAAATTCAACACCCTTTCATGATACGAACACTTAAGAAAATAGGCATAGAAGGGACATACCTAAAAATGATACAAGCCATATATGACAGACCCATAGCCAATATCATACTGAATGGGGAAAGATTGAAATCATTCCCACTTAGAACTGGAACCAGACAAGGCTGCCCACTATCTCCACTTCTGTTCAACATAGTGCTGGAAGTCTTGGCTACAGCAATCAGACAGGAAAATGGAATGAAAGGTATCCAAATAGGGGCAGAAGAGATCAAACTTTCACTGTTTGCTGATGATATGATATTGTATCTATAAAACCCCAAGGATTCAACCAAGAAACTCCTGGAACTGATCAATGAATTTAGTAAAGTCTCAGGATACAAAATCAATACACAGAAATCAGAGGCATTCATATACGCCAACAACAATCTAATTGAGAACCAAATCAAAGACTCAATTCCCTTCACAATAGCAACAAAGAAATTAAAGTACCTAGGAATATATTTAACCAAAGAGGTAAAAGACCTCTACAGGGAGAACTATGAAACACTGAGGAAGGAAATAGCAGAGGATGTAAACAGATGGAAATCCATACCATGCTCGTGGATCGGCAGACTCAATATCATCAAAATGTCTATACTATCCAAACTGATCTACAGATTCAATGCAATACCTATTAAAATCCCATCAGCTTTTTTCACAGATATAGAAAAAATAATTTTACGCTTCGTATGGAACCAAAGAAGACCCCGAATATCAAGAGCAATTCTAGGCAACAAAAACAAAATGGGAGGCATTAATATGCCAGATATCAAACTATACTACAAAGCTGTAGTAATTAAAACAATATGGTACTGGCACAAAAACAGGAATATTGACCAGTGGAACAGATGTGAGAATCCTGATATAAAACCATCCTCATATAGCCATCTCATCTTTGACAAAGCAGACAAAAACATACGCTGGGGAAAAGAATCTCTCTTCAATAAATGGTGCTGGGAAAACTGGATAGCCACCTGTAGAAGGCTAAAACAGGACCCACACCTTTCACCTCTCACAAAAACCAACTCACGCTGGATAACAGACTTAAACCTAAGATATGAAACTATTAGAACTCTAGAGGAAAAAGTTGGAAACACTCTCCTAGACATCAGCCTGGGCAAAGAGTTTATGAAGAAGTCCCCAAAGGCAATGACAGCAGCAACAAAAATAAATAAATGGGACATGATCAAACTACAAAGCTTCTGCACAGCCAAAGAAATAGTCATGAAAGTAAACAGACAACCTACGGAATGGGAGAAAATTTTTGCATCCTATGCATCCGATAAGGGACTGATAACTAGAATATACTTAGAACTCACGAAAATTAGGAAGAAAAAATCAAATAACCCCATCAAAAAGTGGGCAAAAGACTTGAACAGAAATTTTTCTAAAGAAGACAGAAGAATGGCCAACAAACATATGAAGAAATGCTCAACATCTCTAATCATCAGGGAAATGCAAATCAAAACCACAATGAGATATCACTTAACCCCAGTGAGAATGGCCTTTATCAAAAAATCTCCAAACAATAAATGCTGGCGTGGATGCAGAGAGAGAGGAACACTCCTACACTGCTGGTGGGACTGCAAACTAGTTCAACCTCTGTGGAAAGCAATATGGAGATACCTTAAAGCGATACAATTGAATCTACCATTTGATCCAGCAATCCCATTGCTGGGCATCTACCCAAATGATCCAGTGACACTCTACAAAAAAGACACCTGCACTCGAATGTTTATAGCAGCACAATTCATAATCGCAAGGCTGTGGAAACAGCCCAAGTGCCCATCAATCCAAGAATGGATTAATAAAATGTGGTATATGTATACCATGGAGTACTATTCAGCTCTAAGAAACAATGGTGATATAGCACATCTTATATTTTCCTGGTTAGAGCTGGAACCCATACTACTAAGTGAAGTATCCCAAGAATGGAAAAACAAGCACCAGATATATTCTCCAGAAAACTGGTATTAACTGAGTAGCACCTAATTGGACACATAGGTACTACAGTAATAGGGTATTGGGCAGGTGGGAGGGGGGAGGGGGGAGGGTGGAGGGGGGTGGGTATATACATACATAATGAGTGAGATGTGCACCATCTGGGGGATGGTCATGATGGAGACTCAGACTTTTGGGGGGAGGGGGGAAATGGGCATTTATTGAAACCTTAAAATCTGTACCCCCATAATATGCCAAAATAAAAAAAAAATTAAAAAAAAAAAAAAAAGACACGATTCCAGTGATAGAAAGCAGTAACACAAACAGTAGTATGGACAAGATGTCACTGCCATCTCTGCAGTTCCACTTCATCTTTTTAAACACCCTAGGGCTCTATGTGCTGTTGCTCTTGTCTTTTTTTTCGCAAGTGTCACAATTTACAGTTCAGTTATACTGGGAAATTCTTGGAGTGGTTTGGTTTCTGATTTGTGTTTTGCTTTTTGTCATTTACCTGTAGTGCTATTGCTCTTGTTACTGTCATCTACACCCTGTTCCTAGCAAGTGCTAAATACAGCATGGTACAATGACAGTAACAGCCATGTGGTGTTACCAAGACTGCCTGTGGGCACATCAGTGACAGCTGAAATTAGGGTGAAAAAACACATAATTTAGTCTTACATGTGTTTGAATGATACTGTCCTTCAGAGAAAAAAAATGATAAACTAATGAACATTAAAGACATTAAGGGTTTTACTATACTTTACAATCCATATGCAGGTATCGTTTTAAAGAAATGTCTTTTTTCCCTTTAGTGGGATCCCAGTAATGGGTTTGCTCAATCAAATTTAGGTCTACTTTTAGTTCTTTGAGGTATCTACATACTATTCTCCACAGAGGTTATACTAGTTTGCAGGGTTTTATGTAATGGGCCCACCCGTCAAACTATTTTTAGAAGGCTTTTGTAAACTCATTCATTTTCATCATAATTTTTGCTCTAGTAAAACAAATTTTTAAATCTCAGCATATTATGGGTTACAAATTTTAAGGTTTCAAATAATGCCCTTTCCCCCCATCCCCCCACAAGTCTGAGCTACCAGAGTGACCATCCCCCTGACGGTGCACAATGAGCCATCAGTTATTAAAAAAAATAAATAAAATTTGATGAGTAAAATGAGTTGCAAGAGGGAGGTGTCACTTCAGCCAATAGGAGAGAGCCACACTCAGCTGAGTGGCTTATAAGACGCAGGTCCAACAGAACAACCCACATGGAGAGAGAAGACCTTTACATTAGCTTCAACATGGAAATGGTGGCCGGGCGAGGTGGCTCACGC
Source organism: Microcebus murinus (assembly GCF_040939455.1). NCBI lineage: Eukaryota > Metazoa > Chordata > Mammalia > Primates > Cheirogaleidae > Microcebus > Microcebus murinus. Next base: position 290,589 of record NC_134118.1, on the reverse strand, counting down.
CTGTAATCCTAGCACTTTGGGAGGCCGAGCCGGGCAGATTGCTCAAGGTCAGAAGTTCGAAACCAGCCTGAGCGAGACGCCGTCTCTACCAAAAATAGAAATAAATTAATTGACCAACTAAAAATATATATACAAAAAATTAGCCGGGCATGGTGGCACATGCCTGTAGTCCCAGCTACTCGGGAGGCTGAGGCAGTAGGATCGCTGAGCCCCGGTGATTGAGGTTTCTGTGAGCTAGGCTGATGCCATGGCACTCACTCTAGCCTGGGCAACAAAGTGAGACTCTGTCTCAAAAAAAAAAAAGCACAAAAAACATGGAAATGGCAACTGAAGTCCCAACACCCCACTGCCTCTCCAAGCAAGGCCCCATTGCCCAACCTTCTTTATAAAAGATCTCCATTACAGAGAGAGACTTAGATGAGGAGAAGAAAACATTTAAAGAAAAAAGGATGACACTCTCTTCTCATTCCAGTGAGAACAACACACAAAAACAAGGCAAGGCCTTGTGCTGTTCATGTGGAGGCTGGAAGGAGGGGTAGACTTACAGATACCCTCATGGACACACTGATTAGTGTCTTTGGTAGGATTTCATTCTGAGATTGGTCATGGGAAATGGCTCATTCCTCTCCAGGGCCTTTGAGAACAGTGGCCATAATCCCATGGAACAGCATTCTTCTAATGAAACGACTCAAAAAGCTGGATAAAGAAGAACAGACCAACCCCAAACCCAGCAGAAGAAGTGAAATCAACAAGGTCAAATCAGAACTAAACAAAATTGATAACAGGGAAGCTATACAGGAGATTAATAAAACAAAAGTTGGTTTTTTGAAAAATAAACAAAATTGACATGCCATTGGCTAGGCTAAAGAAAAGCAGAAAAGAGAAATCTCTAATAAGCTCCATCAGGAGCAAAAAAGGAGATATCACAACTGATCCCAAGGAGATACAAGATATAACTTACAATTACTTTTTCTTCCTAAAGAAATTACTAAGACATATCATCACTCATTAAACACTTGTAATTTAAATTATTCTATTCTGACATTTCCAAAGAATCCAGTATAATCAGATCATTTTATAATGGGGAAGACTAGAGGTTCTCACCCCTGGGTATCCACTAGAAGACTTGGAAACCTTTGGAAAAAAACAATGTGTGATTCTGATTTAGTTGCTATAGGATGAGACTCAGGTAACAATACTTTTTAAAGTTCTCTGGGGCATTTCAATACACAACTAAGGCTGAGAACCACTAAGTCAACCCATTTTGAAATACCAAGAAAATAAATTAGAATTGTTTATAATTTATAAGTCAAATGCCTATTATATACTTACTGTGTGACTAATTTTATTCATGAAGCATCCATTCATAAGATGAAAATTCCCTTCATTTTCTCATTATACTGGATCATTACTGTACAACTTTGCCACTGAATGAGTGAATTTTTTTTATGGTCAAGATTTAAAATTATGGGATACACTATAAAAACTGCAGTAATGAAAACAAACTACTGCTATTAATGCTCAACAGTAGCAAGCAAACTACTATATTTGGGTCCTTTATCCTTATTTTAAGAATTATAAATAGGTGCCAACTCACACAAAGAACAGATTGTGGATTAGTGTAGAAGAAAAAAAATAGCTTACTCAACTTACTAAATTGCAGCACCAAAAAAGACTCAATTTGGCTGAAAGTTCTGAAACAGCTGAGACACCAAACCAGGAAGCTATATTTTATAATGAAATGCTGATACAACTTTAAAAGCTACTGCAGCTGTAGCAATAGTAAAACAAGATGTTTTTAGGGTTTACTTACCCTGTAATGCAAGAATACTAGCATAACAATAATATTACTATTTGTATATGCACCAATAACTCTCTTCAATATATAAAGCTCTACAACAAATACCTCTAATAATTATACAATTAAATTAAAATAAGTCCATACCTTTTCTATACTACTTTGGTCTCAACATTTTTAAAACGTCGATTGATTTTGAAAATACACAATTTAACAACATGATCCTATCAATAACAAGCACATTTTATAGTGGATTAAAGACACATTCAACCATGCAATCCAGTGTTCAATACCTAACTGATAAATAACTATGCTGATTGACTTTTTTTCTGAAAAATCATTGAAAACTGGAATAATCTTCTAAGACACACAATGCTTAGATACATGCAGAAGAAAGTATACATCTCTATTCTTCCTGAAGGAATATGACAAAATGTCCACTATTTTACACAGGGTCAATAATAATGCCAAATCCCTTATATATTTCAATTATTATCTTCTTTTGTTCCTGTAAGTTGTAACTGAAAATGAACCTCAACTCTAATTTCAGCCTTTTGGAAGACCTCAGTCCCAGTCATACATTAATAGCTGCCGTTTAGTAAAACAGTGACATCCAGTGGACAAATGAAGTATCTCTCAAAAATTCCATCATTATTTGAAACATAAAGACCGTATCTCTAAATCTGACCATTTTAATATAAGTTCTTACTAATTTCGACACAATCTACAGATTCTTATGGATACTCACCTCATAATTTATATATATCTTATCTTCCTATTTAAAATTAATTCTTTAAATTAAGCTAGTAAGGATACATAACTCTTGAGACTAGTGAGGGTTTTTCTTCCTTGCTTCTAGTTACCACCACTAATAGGTAGTTCATCTCTAGGAATGAAAGGACCAAAATATAAGAAATACTGTATATTTAAATAAAAATTAATAACATTGAAAAATTTCCAAAAGATGAAATCTGAACCTCTTTTATATGTGTAATTTATGACATACTGAATATAAATAGAAAGGGATGTAATGCTAATAATCAAATTACATCCTCTTCCCTCAATGCTCAAATATTAAGAGTACATGTTTTGGCAATGATTGTTTCAGTGCTTAAAAACTTACTTTTATAAATCAGTATAAATGAATAACCATTAAACATGTTTAAAGTAAAATACCTCCACTGTGCTGAGTCATGATTTACCATTATGTATATGTGTTCAAAGTACAAACGCAGAAGTGATGTTAACATTGACAATGTAATGAACTGCTGTAGGTGAGAATGTTATGTTAAATTTCTTGGAAAACTGTAAAGAAATTTCACAGGCTAAAAAAAAACCTACTAACCCCCCCCAAAAACAAAAAACTAGAGAACTGTTACTTTTAAATAAGCAGCCAAATGAAGAAAATATTTTTTTCTAAAAAAAGATTAAGAATGTAAAAGTACATTTTAATATTTAAAAAAGCATCTCAAAAAATCTATAAGAAGTTTATAACAAAATCTGTATTTGAGAAAGGCCTGTAAAAACAGCAGGACAGAATTGCTCTCATCACCTGTTACTTTTTCTCGTCAGAAAAAAATTGTTTGATCTCTGGAACCATAAATGATGTTAAAATAGGCATTTATAAAATGGTAAGGAGAATTTCATGGGAAGTTTCTGTTTTTCACAATCATTGGCATTGCGGTCAGCAGTAGGTCACAGTAAAACTTCTCTAGCTAAAAAGCAAAATGGAATATTAAGTTTTGAACTGTATTAGGTCTGTTGCCTGCGTTTTGCTGATCTCATTTTGTCAAAGTGTGACTCCATTTCTTCTAAGACTTTGGGTGTATATCGAACAACGAATTTAACCTTTCTTTGAGCGGCATTCAGCAGTTCTACAGTTTTTTCATGATGTTCTCCTTCCACACTCACTCCATTAACAGAAAGGAGTTGATCTCCTTGTTTGGAGTCCCCCATGTCTATCAGCAATTCCACCTGGAATTATTCGAGTTATATATATTGGAGAGTTTTGTTCCTTGCCTCCCATAATATTGACACCAAGGTCTTCTTCTGGTTTTGGTAGCTCAACAACTCAAGGATGAGAATGTCCTTCACTGGGAGCAAATGCAGCAACAATAGCCTTTGCAGTTGCATTAGCTCTTACTTCAGGACTCCTACTGGTGTCCACAGTTTCATAGACGTGTTCATACACCTCTCTCACAGCATTGGAGAACTCATGTTGAAGGACCTTTTCAAAGCCTGAAGGTTTGCGGTGGTACCTCTCCACTCCCTTGCAGTTTTTCCAACAATTCAATTGCTCTGCAACTATCCCTCTCCAGCTGCACAGGTTGCCCCAGCGCCGCCATCTTCTCCCTTTGTAATTAATTATAATTTAAAAAAATAGTGGCTGGGCCCACTATTATGAGCTCGTGCCCGTAATCCTAGGACTCTGGAGAGCCAAAATTAGAGGATCGCTTTAGCTCAGGAGTTTGAGACCAGCCTGAGTAAGAGTGATACACTGTCTCTACAAGAAATAGAAAAATTAGGCAGGCACGCACCTGTAGTCCCAGCCACTGGGGAGGCTGAGGAAGGAGGATCACTTGAGCTCAGGAGATTGAGATTTCAGTGAGTAGCGATGATGCCACTGCACTCCAGGTGGGACAAAAGACTCTTATCTTTAAAATTAAAAAAATGGAGAAATATTAGGATGTAATCATTCATACATGATTTGATATGATAAAGTGTAGCAAAATGAATATATATTAATGTCTTCCTACTTTAATTCAAAAATGTATGTAGATCTTCATTTTCCCAGGCTAAATTGGTAGAGGATTGAAATCCACTAACCTTCAATAGCACACTCTGTGTTGAAATGTTTATTTTTTTCAATTTGGTGAAATCACCATACCATTGTTTATTTTTTATTTTCTTTAAATAAAATCTAAGACAAGGTATATTAATTGCTTGTTGATCATATTTTTCATTCTTTATCTGACATATCATTTGTCTAATTTTAAACTTTATTTAATTTTATAAAGTTAAATTGATCTTATTTTAAAGTAGAATATACAATAAAGCTAATACATGTATTATTTTTAAACATATTATTTCTTACTTCATATATTTATATTGCCATTTTACTCTGGGATCACACAGCATTTCATTATAAAATGTACTTAATTGTTATGCAGGGAAAATAAAAGTTTTGGGTGTTTATTTTGTCTCTTGCCTTACAATTTCCATATTACATAGTAATAAGATAAACATTAACATATTTTACATTTTACATAATTATGCATTTTATCCACATGCAATTTGTTTTTACCACATGTGTGGGTTAGAAAGCTGTTTCCTCTTCACTTCTGCTTCATCTCCACCCTGACCTCCACTAACCTCACGGATCTCACTGTAGTTGGGGGATAGCAAATTATCATTCCACTAAGTGGGCCCAAGATACTAAAAATCAGTTAAAAACCAGAACATGCCTTCAAGGCATACATAAAAAGTACAGCAATCATTTACAAGTTACAGTTGTGGTAGGACTTGAAATGATAAAAGGATTGTTAAAGTAAATTAAAATGAAGACATATACTGTAGACTCCCTAAACTAAAAGTTAAGCCTCATAAGTGACCTCAACCTTACTTGCTTTGTAAACATAAGCAAAAAATGTAAGGCACTTAAATTTTTTGCAAAAGCCTATATTAAAGAAAAACAGAACTTAAGCTCAAATAAACAGTAATATCCATTAAACTTAATTATATAACTACATACTTTCAAAAATTGTAAACCAAAAATAATTGCATAACTTTAACCAATCAAATAATTATTTCGCCTCAGAATTTTTCTAATAAATGCTTCTGGCACTTGCTCAGTGAAACACTAAACCTCTATCATTCAGTTATTGACTTCATGAAGTAGCTTGGAAAGTGCATGAAGTACTCACAATAACACCTGTGCCCTCACATTAGGGTTAGGGTTAGAGCTAGGGTTAGGGTTAGGGTTAGAGTTACGGTGAGGGGTTATTGTTAGGGTTAAAGTCAGGGTCAGGGTTACGGTTAGGGTCATTGTCAAGGTCAGGTTCAGTGACAGGGTCAGGGTCATGGTTAGGGTCAGCATCAGGGTCAGGGTCATGGTTAGCATTAGGATCAGGATCCTGGTCAAGGTCAGAGCCAGGGTCAGGGTCAAAATCAGGGTCAGGTTTAGTGTAAGGGTCAGGGTCAGGGTCAGGGTTAGGGTTAGAGTACTGTTAGGGTTAGGGTTAGGGTTAGGTGTTAGTGTTATGGTTAAGGTCAGGGTCTGTGTCAAGGTCAGGGTCAGCGACAGGGTCATGGTCATGGTTAGCGTCAGCGTCAGGGTCAGGGTCATGTTTAGTGTTAGCGTCAGGGTCCTGGTCAAGGTCAGAAGCAGGGTCAGGGTCAGAATCAGGGTCAGGGTTAGGGTAAGTGTCAGGGTCCTGGTCAAGGACAGGGTTAGGGTTAGAGTAGGATTAGAGTTAGGTTTAGGGTTAGGGTAGGGTTACGGTTATGGTTATGGTTACGGTTAGTGTTAGAGTTAAATGCAGAGCTAAGGTTAGGGTTACAGTTAGGGGTTATTGTTAGGGTTAGGTGTTAGGGTTAGTGTTAGGGTTAAGGTCAGGGTAAGGGTTACGGTTAGGGTCAGTGTCAAGGTCAGGTTCAGTGACTGGCTCATGGTCATGGTTAGGGTCAGCGTCAGGGTCAGGGTCATGGTCAAGGTCAAAGCCAGGGTGAGGGGCAAAATTAGGAAAAGGGTTAGGGTATGGGTCAGGGTCAGGGTCAGGGTCTGGGTTAGGGTTAGAGTATGGTTAGAGTTAGGGTTGGGGTTAGGTTTAGTGTAGGGTTTCGGTTAGGGTTATGGTTAAGGTTAGTGTTAGCGTTAAATTTAGAGCTAGGGTTAGGATTAGGGTTAGTGTTAGGGTTAGGGGTTAGGGTTAGGTGTTAGGGTTAGGGTTAAGGTCAGGGTCAGGGTTAGGGTTAGGGTCAACGTCAAGGTCAGGGTCAGTGACAGGGTCATGGTTAGCGTTAGGGTCAGGGTCATGTTCAAGGTCAAAGCCATGGTCAGGTTCAGAATCAGGATCAGCGTTAAGGTAAGGCTCAGGGTCATGGTTAGCGTCAACGTAAGGGTTAGTGTCATGGTTAGCGTTAGGGTCAGGGTCAGGGTCAAGGTCAAATCCATGGTCAGGTTCAGAATCAGGATCAGCGTTAAGGTAATGGTCAGGGTCAGGGTTGTGGTCAGGGTCAGGTTCAGGCTTAGGGTTAGGGTAGGGTTAGAGTTAGTGTTAGCGTTACGGATAGGGTTATGGTTAGGGTAGGGTTACGGTTAGGGTGTGGTGAAGGTTAGTGTTAGGGCTAACTGCAGAGCTAGGGTTAGGGTTAGACTTTTGAGCCAGCGTTAGGTTTAGGGTCCCATATCGATAACCTTAGAACGAACATTATGTTTGATGTATGAATATGACGGGAAACTATGAACACTGGTTCAGTAGTGAGGGAAACCCAAGTTTCTTATCAATACACACTGTCACTCTATATGTAACTGTAAATATATATCTTTTGAATATCTTTATGATGTAACTCATTGATTCTTAGTGTTGTTTTTCAAGTACTCTACACACTGATTCCGTTTTTCGAGAAAAGCAAGTGTAAGTAATGTACATTGAGGCTTCCTTTGTAAGTCACTGTAAATATTTACTTTTGGAAGTTATATATGTCATTTCTCATTGTGCCTTATTCGTGTTTTTCTATGAAACTCTACACACAGCTTCACTACTCAATGCAATTTCTCAATTCATTGTGAACTCACTCTAAGTATTGCATTTGGAAATTCTTTATGAAAGTGTACGCTGTTACTCTGTTCGATTCACAGGCCATTATAAACACTTATCATTCAGAGGAAGCAAACATGTATTCAACATACTGCTAGGATAGTGTCAGCTTTAGAGTTTGGGTTTCGCACTAGGGTTAGGGTCAGAAGCAGGGTTTCGTGGTAGCGCCAGGGGAACAGTTAGGGTTAGGGTTAGGGTTAGGAAGGGCTGGGCTAATGTTAAGGTTAGGGTTACGGTGAAGGGCATAAATAGGGAGAGGTTTACGGTTTTCAACTAGGGTAAGGATTGAGGTTAAGGACTGGGCTAGGGTTAGTATTAGGACTATGTTTAAGGGCTGGGTTAGGGTTAGGGTTAGGGTTAGGGGTTAGGGTAAGGGTTAGGTGTTAGTGTTACGGTTAAGGTCAGGGTCTGTGTCAAGGTCAGGGTCAGTGCCAGGGTCATGGTCATGCTTAGGGTCAGCGTCAGTGTCAGGGTCATGTTTAGCGTTAGTGTCAAGGTCCTGGTCAAGGTCAGAAGCAGGGTCAGGGTCAGAATCAGGGTCAGGGTTATGGTAAGGGTCAGGGTCTTGGTCATGGTCAGGGTTAGGGTTAGAGTAGGGTTAGAGTTAGGGTTCGGGTTAGCATTAGGGTAGGGTTACAGTTATGATTATGGTTGAGGTTAGGGTTAGGGTTAAATGCAGAGCTAGGTTTAGGGTTACGGTTAGGGGTTATTGTTAGGGTTAGGTGTTAGGATTAGTGTTAGCGTTAATGTCAGGGTCAGGGTTACGGTTAGGGTCATTGTCAAAGTCAGGTTAGGGTTAAGGTTTGGTTTAGGGTTAAATGCAGAGCTAGGGTTAGGGTTAGGGTTAGGGTTAGGGTTAGTGGTTTGGGTTAGGTTTAGGTGTTAGGGTTAGGGTTAAGGTCATGGTCAGGGTTAGGGTTAGGGTCAGCGTCAAGGTCAGGGTCAGTGACAGGGTCAGGGTCATGGTTATCGTCAACGTAAGTGTCAGGGTCATGGTTAGCGTTAGGGTCAGGGTCAGGGTCAAGGTCAAAGCCATGGTCAGGTTCAGAATCAGGATCATCATTAAGGTAAGGGTCAGGGTCAGGGTTAGGGTCAGGGTCAGGTTCAGGGTTAGGGTTAGGGTATGGTTATATAAGTCCAATAGGTGGCTGCCTGGATAGGCGTCCATAGCAGGGTTACCATAGCTAAAAACAAGGTCAAAGAATTCAATGGCTGTCCTGTCTCTCGAACCAGCTTGGATGCAATCTCAGTAAGTCTCAATCTGACTCCAAGACGGCAGCAGAGCTTGTCTAGTTGTCATCCTAACTGGAGGTTGCTGGTCGAACTGCAGCTTCAGTCTCTTCATCCTGTTTTCTATGGAGGGATCCTGCCTGGCTTACCAGCCTCTCCAGGAGCCAGCACGGGCCTTCAGCATCTTGTTGAAATACACAAACATGACCTCGACTCCAAATAAGAACTGGATCCGGTCCTGACCACTGGCTAGTCAGTGGATCCTTCCACAAAACCAATGGCGTGTCTTTGTTGTAATTAGTACACCAAAACCGCTGGGCTGCTGAACGATCTTCTTTGTCCAAAATTAAAAATTTTAAAATAACGAGATCATGGTTTAGATAATTCTGGGGGGGGTGAGGTGGTACAGTTCCCCCTTTTTTATTTTCAAAAGTTGATTTTTTTTTTTTTTTTTTGAGACAGAGTCTCACTTTGTTGCCCAGGCTAGAGTGAGTGCCGTGGCGTCAGCCTGGCTCACAGCAACCTCAATCTCCGGGGCTCAGCGATCCTACTGCCTCAGCCTCCCGGCTAATTTTTTGTATATATATTTTTAGTTGGTCAATTAATTTATTTCTATTTTTGGTAGAGACGGGGTCTCGCTCAGGCTGGTTTCGAACTCCTGACCTTGAGCAATCCGCCCGCCTCGGCCTCCCAAAGTGCTAGGATTACAGGCGTGAGCCACCGCGCCCGGCCCAAAAGTTGATTTTTGAGAGTCTAGTGGGCACGTTCTACAATGCCTTGTCCTTGGGCGTTATAAGGAGTTTCTGTTTTATGACTGATCCCCATTTTCCGTAAGAATGTTTGAAATTTGTGACCCGTGTATCCAGGGTCATTGTCTGTTTTTATACATTTAGGCTGGCCCATTGATGCAAAGCATCGGAGGCAATGGGCTACACAATGTTTACCAGCCTCGCCTAATTGAAATGTGGCCATTAAAAATTCAGAATGTCTATGGTCAGATGAACATATTTTAATCAACCCAAAGAAGTAATAAACGTCACATCCATTTGCCATAAGTGGTTAGATAAAAGGCCTCTGGTATTAACACCATAATGGGGGACAGGGAGTAACTGAGAACAGGAAGAACAAGCTTTTACAATTTTTCGAGCCGCTTCTCTAGTGATATTGAACTGTTGCTTGAGAGCGCGGCTATTTTGGTTGTGCAAAGCATGGGACTGCTGTGCTAACTGCGCTTAACAAAATAAGAAGGGGTTTGGTTCTAGTGGCAAGATCTACAATTTCATTTCCTTGGTCGAGGGGACCAGGCAGGTGAGAATGAGCACGAAGGTGCCCAAAGAAACATCTTCCTGTACGTGAGTGAATGAGAGCTTGCAAGGCACGAAACAATTTCTGAACATTACAATCTCTATGACTTGGAGTGCCCGAATCACATAATGACTATCTGAATAAAGGTTAACAGGCATAGCAGGGATGGCCTCTAAAGCTGAAAAAACTGCCTGCAATTCGACCTCTTGAGACGAGGAAGACCCAGTGTGCCAAGATTTAATGTCATTGTTAACTGAATAGACTGCATACCATTAGAAAACCCATCTGTAAAAATCAGAACAGCATTGTCAAGGAGTACAGGAGACACTTGGGCAACAAAAATAAACGGATGTTTATTTTTGTAATGTAACAACTTATCAGGGGTGTAATGGTTATCAATTTTTCCAGGGTAATTGGCCAGGGCTATGGCCCAGGAGTCACTATGCTAGAATAACCACTCCTGCTGCAGACTAGAAAAAGGAACACAAAAAAAGTGTGGCTCTTTACCTAGTAATTTGCAGGATTCAGAACGCAGCATATGGATTAAGGTAACAACCATCTCATAATAAGGAGTTAGAACTTTAGAGGGATAGGAGGGCAAATGTAGCCACATTAGTGGTCCCCATTGATAGAGGACTGCTGTGGGAGTATGAGAGTTGTGTAAAACATAGCCAGCCCATTCCAAGTTATAGTTTACATAGGGAACATGTTGGCGGGACAATTCCTGTTCTACTAATTTTAAGGCTTGCCTCCCGTCAGAGGTTAATTGACGAGGAGAATCAGGATTGGTATCGCCCTGTAAGATGTCAAAAAGAGGCTTAAGGTCTCCAGTGGTAATTTTCAAATAGGGTCGAATCCAATTGATATCTCCCAGAAATCTTTTGAAATCATTAAGAGTTTTTAAGCCATCTTTACGAAGTTGAATTCCTTGGTTAATAAAATGGTATTTATGCAGTTGGTATCCCAAATAACAATAAGGAGGGTGCCTCTGCACCTTTTCCCAAGCAATGACAAGGCCCTGTTTAATTGTGTTGTTTCATGATCAAAAACTTGCAGTAAGAATCCTTCATCTGCATAGGCTAAATGCATGTCATCCATATAGTGGATGATATATACAGTAGGATATTTGATTCTAGTAGCAAAGCACTGGCAACAAATCTTTGGCACAAGTTCGGGCTATACAAATAAACTCTCATAGCCTGCATAAAATCTCTTCCCGAAAGATTAACGGGTAGAGTAAGTTGAACATATGGTTGGAATTGTCCGGAATGTCCCTACTCATCAACACAGGTAAGCAATTCACTGCTGTTCCGGATTATGGGCTTAGCCTATACCTTGGAGCGAACCAACGGCTTCCTGCTTGGGCCACAGGAGGGCCAGTGTTGCTCAGTGATAACAGGAACATCAGCTTCAGTATCTACAATTCCTTTAAATGCCTTGCCATCCACCCACAAAACCATTTCAAGCTTATTCCTAGTAATAGCATCCAGTAAGCATCTGAGAAGCAAAAAGCAGAGGGTACCCTGGCTTGTTGCGATTGTACAAGGGATAGCAAAGAAATCAAAACAAGCTGAGCAATGCGCTGGCCAGGATTGACAACAGAAATAGAGCTAGGAGAGAAGTACAAAACTTTAATTTCTCTTGTATAATCCTGATCTATAATTCCCGGTGTCACCAGTAAGCTTTTCAAAGTGATACTACTTCTACCCAATAACAAGCCTATAGCAGCATTTTGAATAAGAAGTTGTTGCATCATATTTTTTAGATTTTTCTAATTCCTTACACGTTATGTGCCTGTTTCTGAGTATGCCGAGGGTTTAGACAATCCCGAATAAGATTTCAAAGATAAAAAGCGTCCACCGGAACCTTCTCAGGTCCGTTGACTGAGTAATAGTCCTGCAATTTAACTCCTACCTTCTTCCATGTATCGAAATTTACCGTTCCTTCCTCAGGGAACCAAAGACATACTTCTTCTACAAAACTTAAAAATTTTTCTAACTGCTTTTTTCCTATTTTAACACTGCAGGCCCGAAGCATAGTCTTCAACACTTCTACAAACAACATCCTACTAGTTCCTTGTCCCATAATTTCTTACTCCCATCAATTACACTCTCTGCCCAACTCACCTTTCTTTCTGTCACAGCCGGCCTTCCACGGGCAGCAGCTTTCACCGAATCCCCGTGTCACCAAGTACCACCGAAGGCCGTCTTGGAGAGAGGGTTCCTTCACCGAATCCCCGTGTCACCAAGTACCACCGAAGGCCGTCTTGGAGAGAGGGTTCCCGATACGGGCCACCGCCTGCCGGTGCCAGCCGGCGACGTGCATCACCTGGAGTTAGGGGGCGAGGCTGAGAAATGAGAAGACAACAAAAAGATGGGGACGGGAGGACGGAGTCCTTGGTGACTGCCGCGCCTCGTTTATTTCCGTTGCTGTATTTATACAGATAAGAACAAAGGAGAAGCGAAATACAAAGGAACAGGTAGTATATATCTTCATTAAACCAGAAAACAAAACAGTTCTTGTTCTTTCAAACTTACCTCACTTTGATAGCCCTTTCCCTCGCTTAAGCAGTTTTCTAATCTACAACTTAACTGTTTTCTGATATCAAAAAAGATACACTCAGCCGGGCGCGGTGGCTCACGCCTGTAATCCTAGTACTCTGGGAGGCTGAGGCAGGCAGATTGCTCGAGGTCAGGAGTTTGAAACCAGCCTGAGCAAGAGTAAGACCCCGTCTCTACTATAAATAGAAAGAAATTAATTGGCCAACTAATATATATATAGAAAATTAGCCGGGCATGGTTGCGCATGCCTGTAGTCCCAGCTACTAGGGAGGCTGAGGCAGAAGGATCACTCGAGCCCAGGAGTTTGAGGTTGCTGTGATCTAGGTTGACGCCAAGGCACTCACTCTAGCCTGGTCAACAAGCGAGGCTCTGGCTCAAAAAAAAAAATACACTCAACTATGATCACTCAGACAGTTCAAGGAAAAGAGCACCCAAGCGTAACTAACAATTCTGGTAAAGGAGGGTGTAGGGCTTCAGTGGGGAGCTATAAGCTACAAGGGCTATGTGCACAGTATTACTTCAGTGACCTTCTATAACTGCTACCGTTATCTCCAGCACCCTCCGTGAGCTGGAAGAAAGGCCAAGAATGTCAGAGCTCAAAGTTAAGGCGCCAGGTGCTATGTCTCACGGACCCCAGTGTTCCGGGCAACAACCACACTTCAACTCTCCGGTGTTTGGGACAGCACCCAACAACGAACTATATATTTTCTAAATGCGTTTTTGAAAACAATGTATACAGTTCCTCAGATCTAAGGGAAGATGAAGTGTCTAAGCAAGGGACTTTCTATCTCCTTTGTCCATGTCACTGTAAACATTTATATGTAACCTTCTTTATGTAAGGACTTAACATTTCTAATATACGTTGGTGAAAACCGTGTAAAATGTGCTTTAATTAGAGAACAAATATAAGGTAGTCACTTTCTATAGCTTTTGTCTACAAAACCCTAATCATTTATATATCGGAGTTCTTTATGAAAGAACTGTATGTTTCTTATTGCTGTGAAAACAATGTACACAGTTCATTGCTCAGAAAAGATCAAGCATATGAGCAAGGAATTTTGTCTATCATTTGTGTAAATGATTGCATTTATATATGGACGTTCTTTATGAAAGAACAAAATGTTTCTTATATCCGTTTGTGTAACCAATATACGATGTGTTTCATTTCTCAGAGAAGAAGAAAAGCCTTCAAGCAATGCGCTTTTTAATCTCCTTTGTCTATGTCACTCCAAACATTTATATATGGGAGTTTTTTATGAAAGAATGGCATATTTCCTTTGCAGAACCATATACACATTGCTTTTGTTCTAAGAGAAAATCTACTGTAAAATCAAGGGGTGTTTTATCTTTTTTGTCTAAGACACTAAATGTCCACATAGAGACATTGCTTATGGAAGAACTGAATATTTCTTATATGCTTTTTTGAAAACAATGAATAATGTGTTTCCATTCTCACAGATGAGATATCTGTGCAAGGCACTTTCTCTGTGTCTAAGTCACTGCAAACATTTGTATATTTTAATTAGAGAAGAACGTATAAAGAAGTCACTTTCTATCGCTTATGTATACGAATCTGTAATCATTTATATATGGGAGGTTTTTATGAAAAGACAATATTTCGTATATGCTTTTGTGAAAATATAGACGTGTTTTCAGTTCTCAGAGAAGCATACTGTATAAGCAAGGCACTTAGCTTTTTGGGTAAGTCATTGCAAACGTGGGAGTTCTTTATAAAAGAACTGACTGTTTCTTATATATGTTAATAAAAAATAATAGGGAGTTTCCCTACTCAGAGAAGAATTAGCATATAAGCTAGGCAGTTTCTCTTTTTCTAAATTTCTAAATCACTGTAAGTATACATAAGTGGAATTTCTTTATGAAATTACTGTATGTTTTTTGCTTAATGAAAAGTATGTACACATTACTGTGGTTCTCAGAGAAGAACAGGCGTATAAGCGGGACACTGTCTCCTAACTGAGTCATTGCAAACATTTATATACGGAAGTTATTTATGAAAGAACATAATGTTTCTTATATACGTTTGAGTAAACAATGTATCCAGAAGGTCAGTTCTCAAAGAACAAGTGTATAAACAAGGACTTTTTTTCTCATTTTATCTGTTTCAAATTTTATCTATGTTTGCAATTACATTTATATATGGAAGTTCTTTATGAACGAATTGTGTCTTATATGCATTTCTGAAAACAATGTACACTGTGTTTCAGATTTACAAAAAGAAGAAATATATAAGCAACACAGTTTCTATCTTCTTTGACTAAGTAACTGTACACATATTAAAAAGTCCCAAATGAAAAGAACTGAAAGTTTCTTTTATGGGTTTCTCGAATCTATACAGTGCTTCAAGTCTCAGTAAAGAAGAGGCGCATAAGTGAGGCCCTTTTATCTACTTTGCATAAGTCACTGCATACATTTATATATGGAATTTCTTTATGAAAGAACTGAATGTTTCTCATATGCATTTGTGAAAACAATGTAGTCGAGCTTTTAGTTTGCCGAGAATAAGTGTTTAAGCAAGGTGCTTTCTAGCACCTTTTTCTGAGTGACTGTAAATATTTACAACATTCTATAGTGAAGAAGTTAAAGATTCTTAAGTGTGTTTCTCAAATCTCTCTAAGTGCAATTCTCAGTGAAGAAAAAGCGTATAAGCCAGGCATTATCTCCTTTGAGTCACTGTATTTATATATAGAAGTTCTTTATGAATGAACTCTATGTTTCTCATGTCTTTGTGAGCACAATATACACAATTCTTCAGTTCTCAGAGAACATCAAGTGCATATACAAGGCTGTTTCTATGTTCGTTGTGAAGTCACGATGAACATTTATACAAAGAAATTATTTATGAAAGAAGTGAATGTTTCTCATATGCGTTTGTGAGCACAATATAAACAGTATCAGTTCTCAGTGAAGAACAAGCATATAATTCACTTTCTCTCTCCTTTGTTTAAGTCATTGTAAATGTTGGGTTTCTTTAGGATATGTTTGAGAATACAATGTGCACACTGTGTCGGTTCTCAAAGAAGAACAAACGTATAAGCCAGGCACTTTCTATCTCCTTTGTCTAAGTCTCTGTAACAATTTCTCTGTGGAAGAACTTTGCTAAAGAACTGAATGTTTCTTATAAGCGTTTGTCAAAAATTTTGTACATAGCACATCAGTTCTTGGCGAAGAACAAGCGTATAACAAGGCACTTTCTATCGTCTATGTCATTGTTTTCAAAAACGCATATAAGAAACATTCAGTTGTTTCCTAAAACAAACTTCCATTTATAAATGTTGGCAGTAACTTAAAGAAACAAGCTAGAGAGTGTCTTGTGTATACGCTTTTTCTGTGATAACTGAAAAACTGTGTACTTTGTTTTCACAAACGCACATAAGAAACATTCAGTTCTTTTCAAAAGATCTATGTATAAATGTTTACAGTAACTTACAAAAAGGAGACCAAAAATGAATTGCTTATATCCTTGTTCTTTTCTGATAACTGAAGCAATCTGTACATTTTCACAAGACATATTACAAAAGTACAGTTCTCTCTTAAAGAACTCCGATATATAAATGTTTACAATGACTTAAAGCATATAGAAAGAGCCATGCTTAAACGCTTGTTTTTCTCTGAGAATTGAGAGTGCACATAAGAAACATTCAGTTCATTCTTAAAGAACTTCCTATCTAAATGCGGTGATTTAGACAGAGGTGATAAAAAGTGCCTTGCTTGTTCGCTGTAAACTGAAGACCTGTGTTCATTGTTTTCACAAACCATATAAAAACCATTCAGTACTTTCATGAAGAACTTCCATATATAAATGGAGAGACTTAGACAAAGAAGAGAGATAATGCTTTGCTTATATGCTTGTTCTACTCTGATAACTGAAATAGTGTGTACATTGTTTTCATAAATGCATATAAGCAACATACACTTCTTTCATAAAGAACGCCACCATATAGATGCTTACAATGACTTAGGCCAAGGAGCTAGACAGTCTCTTGCTTGTAAGGTTATTCTGAGCTGAGAACTAAACCTCCATGCACGTTATTTCAGAAACACCTATAAGAAACATCGTTCTTTCATAAATAACTTTCCTATATAAATGTTTGCAGTGACTTAAAAGAGAGAAAGTGCCTGGCTTGTACGTTTGTTCTTCTCTAGAACAGAAGCAAATTGTATTCACAAACTCGTATAAGAAACATTCAGTTCTTTCATATAGGACTTCATATAGACGTATTTGCAGTGCCATAGGCAAAGGATAGATTAAGTGCCTTGCTGTTATGCTTGTTCTTCTCTGAAAACTGAAGCACTGTGTACATTGTTTTCTCCAATGGATATAAGAAACAGTCTTTCTTAAAGAACTCCACTATATGAATGTTTACAGTAACTTAATCATAAGAGATAGAAAGTACCTTGTTTATACGTTTGTTCTTCTCTGAGAACTGAAACCCCGTGTACATTGTTTTCACAAACATATATGAAACATATTCAGTATTTTCATAAAGATCTTCCATGTATATGTTTGCAGTGTCTTACACAAAGGAGACAAAAAGTGCATTGTTAATACTCCTATTCTCTGAAGCACTGTGTAGGGAGATTTGAGAAATACATATAAGAAACTTTCAATTCTTTCATAATAAACTTTTATACACTTGTTCTCTTGGAACTGAAGCAAGATGCACATTGTTTTCACAAAAACATAGAAGAAACATACAGTGCTTTCATAAAGAACTCCCACATATATATGTTTACAATGACTTTGATAAAGAAAATAGAGAGTTCCTTGTTTATATGCTTGTTCCCTGAGCATACAAACACCGTGTACATTGTTTTCACAAACGCATATAAACATTCAGTTATTTCATAAGAATTTCCATATATAAATGTTTACAGTGTCTTACAAAAGGAGAAAGTGTTTTGGTTATACGCTAGTTCTCTGAAGCGCTTTGTAGAAAATTTTGAGAAACCCATGTAAGAAACATTCAGTTCTTTCATAAAGAACTTCCACATATAAATGCAGTGAATTAGACTATGGATATAGAATGTCTTGCTTATTCGCTCATTCTTCTCTAAGAATGAAACACTGTGTGCTGTGTTTTCACAAACGGATATAAAAAACATTCAGTTCTTTCATAAAGAACTTCCTACATAAATGTTTGCAGTTAGACTAAAGAGATAGAATATGCCCTGTTAAACGCTTTTCTTCTCTAATACCTGAAGCACTGTTTATATTTTTTTCACAAACGCATATAAGACACATTCTGTTCCTTCTTAAAGAACTTCTATATGTGTGTACCTTAACCTACACACAGGAGATAAAGCCTTGCATAAACGCTTGTTCTTCTATGTTTACATTGTTTTCACAAACACATATTAGAAACATTCAATTCTTCTATAAAGAACTTTTATTCTTTACGGCTTCACTTCTCAAAGAAAATCAAGTAAATTTATATGATCAAGTTTTTGTGTAATTTGCAGTAAATATTGCTGTTGGGAACTTCTGTATGCAAGTGTTTACCTTTTCTAATGTATAATTCTTAGGAAACTAAACACTTTTCAGAGAAACGCCAGTGTATAGTCACTGTATTTCTAAGACAGTGTTGGATAAAAAGGTTGTAGACAGTTTTAAGGTTAACGTTATAATTAAGGTTTAGGGTTTAGGGTTAGGGTCAGGGTTAGGGTCAGGGCGATTGCTATGTATTATCTACCTTTTATAGTCAGTTCACTTGGGAGAGTTCTTAGGAAATCAACAAGCTTCATTCTTGTAACATACCCAGAAAATTTCGCTCATGGGATGGGCACAAGACCAAGGCTGAGACTGTCTTACTATCTAGTCCTTCTGGACCCAGTGATTGGTCCAGACTGAGCGTGAGCCCTGAGTGGGGGCAGTCAGAGTCTTTCCCCAAGATTCTTTTAACTGCAATCAATAGAGGAAGGGGATTTTTTTCATCTCATTGGTTTTGAGCTGTGAAAACGTGATAGAATTTCTGGCATCTGTTTTTTCCTCCCTGCTATGGTGCAAAATCCTTTCTATGGGAGAGTGTGAAGCCATGCAATTAATAAAAATGAGAGATAGGTGGAGAAAGAGAGAGAGAGAGACAGAGAACAAGAGTAGAAGAGAAGAGACTACAAGAGAGGCAAGGAGAGGGGAATAGAGAAGAAGAGAGTAGAGTACAGGAGTATTTGGTGGCATCCAGATTCTGGTTTCAATATCCAAGATCCTGGAAACTGCATGAGTTATTATAGCTCCTTGATTCTGTAACAAAGCCAAATATCCTTCCAGTAAATTCTTTTTTTTAATGCTTAATTTAGTGTAAGTTATTATTGCTTAATTTAGTATGTTTTTATGCTTAATTGAGTATAAGTATAATCTAGCACTTGTAACCAAAGTGTTCTAATATACTCTCTCTTTTTCTTTTGCTCTGGATCTGTGTAATATTATAAACACTCAATGTATTCATTAATATCAAGAATCCCTGTTTGTTTGTTTTTTTTACATTACCATGCTCTAACAAGTATAATTAAATTTTTTCTTTATGTATGCGTTGGAAATACCCAACAAAAAAGAGTAAATCTCCAAGAGGTGGCTTTGAGTTCAGGCTTACATACTATCTTCACATGCAACAAAGAAAGAATGGGTGCTGTAGGGGGTCACTAGTGGAGAGAGAACCAGGAAAAGCAAGGTGAGCGAGGGTAAGATTTGTTGTCCAGACTTAAGTGGTGCCTTGTCCATTGATAAGAATCTCTCATGATTTAGTCATCCTTCTCTTCCTGGTACGAGAGGGCGACACCTTTACAAATTGAGGTAAGTTTCCTTTATAGACGTGAATTTCCCTTACAAAAAGGTAACTTCTATCCTGTTTTGAGAGCTTCTCCTGTGTCTGTAGTTTCTTAAAATAATCAGCTCAAAATAATCCTTACGCTGGGTTGGGTATGGTGGATCATACTTGAAATCTCAACACTTTAGGAGGTCCAGACAGTAGACTCCCTCGCGGCCAGGAGTTCAAGACTAGCCTGGGCAATATAGCAAGAACCTGCCCGTACAATAAAAAAATTATTTGGATGTGGTGGTACATGCCTGTAGTCCCAGCTACTTGGGAGGTTGAGGATCACTCCAGCCTGGGAACTCAAGGTGGCAGTGAGTTGAGATCATGACACTGTACTCAGCCTCTGTGACTGTACAATACCCTGTCTCAAAAAAGAGAGGTATATTTTTGGGTGGTCTATTGTGGTCTTCTACAGTCATATTTCGGGGTGGCATATTCTAGTCTCCTATGTTGTCTTTGAAAGGAACTGTACCATTATGGACTCTACCAGCAACGGGTGAAGCTCCTGTGCTTGCCTGCAGCAATAGCTTGTCAAGTTGGTAGAGTTTAGCAGTTTTAAAAGAAGTGCCATGCTCATTGTTCTTGTAATGTGCTGTACCATAATGACAAATGAAGTTGGACGTCCTTTTGCATGACCCTTGACCATACGTGTGTCTTCGTTGAGGTGTCTGTGCATTTCTGTGCTGTTTTTTAATTGGATTATTTGTCTTCTTTTTGGCTTTTAAATATTCTTAGTGTGTGTCCACAAACCCTCGGGAGACGGGCACGCAGGGCGCTGTGTGGAAGTGGTGGTGTCCACGCACTCACAGGAGACGGGCAGGCAGTACGCTCTGAGGAAATGGCTGTGTCCACACACATAACAGACAGACAGGCAGGACGCAGTGTGGAATTGGCTGTGTCCACACACCCACAGGAGACAGGCAGGCAAGGTGCAGTGTGGAACTGACTGTGTCCACACAACCACGGGAGACGGGCAGGCAGGGCATTGGGTGGAAGTGGATGTGTCCACGCACCCACGGGAGACGTGAGGGATGGGCGCTGTGTGGAACTGGCTGTGTCCACACACCCACGGGAGACGGGCAGGCAGGGCGCTGTGTGAAACTGGCAGTGTCCACACACTCAGGGGAGAAGGGCAGGCAGGGCGCTGTGTGGAACTGGCTGTGTCCACACACCAACGGGAGACAGGCAGGGCACTAGGAGGAACTGGCTGTGTCCACACACCCATGGGATATGGGCAGGCAGGGCACTGTGTGGAACGGGCTGCGTCGACACACATAAGGAGGCGGGCAGGCAGGACGCTGAGTGGAAATGGCTGTGTCCACTTAACCATGGGCTTGGGCAGGCTGGATGATGTGTGGAACTGGCTGTGTCCACAACCTATAGGAGACAGGCCGGAAGGGCACGGTGTGGAAATTTCTGTGTCCACAAACCCATGGGAGACCGGGAGGCAGGGAGCTGAGTGGAACTGGCTGTTTCAACACACCCTAGGGAGACGGGCAGGCAGGACGCTTTGTGGAAATGGCTGTGTCCACACATCCATGGGACACGGGCAGGAAGGGTGCAGTGTGGAATGGGCTGTGACAACAAACCCATGGGGTTGGGTAGGCTGGACGCAGTGTGGAACTGGCGGTGTCCACACACCCACGGGAGACGGGCAGGCAGGGAGTTGTGTGGATCTGGCTGTGTCCACTCACCCACGGGAGCTGCGAAGGCAGGGTGCTGTGTGGAAGTGGCTGTGTCCACACACTCACGGGAGACGGGCAGGTAGGATGCTCTGTGGATCTGGCTGTGTCCACACACCCATGGGAGAAGGGCAAGCAGGGCGCGGTGTGGAACTGGCTGTGTTCACTATCCATGGGAGAAGGGCAGGTAAGGTGCAGTGTGGATCTGGCTGCGTCCACACACTCATGGTAGACGGGCAGGAAGTGCGTGGTTTTGGACTGGCTGTGTCCACTCACCCACGGGAGACGGGCAGGCAGGGCACTGTGTTGAACTGGCTATGTCCACTGACCCACAGGAAATGGGCAGTCAGGGCGCTGTGTTGAAATGGCTGTGTCCACTCACCCACAAGAGCCGGATAGGCAGGGCGCTGTGTGGAACTGGCTGTGTCCCCACACCCACGGGAGACGGGCAGGCAGGGCGCTGTGTTGAACTGGCTGTGTCCACTCACTGACGGGAAACAGGCAGGCAGGGTGCTGTGTTGAACGGGCTGTGTCCACGCACCCACGAAAGACAGGTGGGCAGGGCGCTTTGTGTAACTGGCTGTGTCCACACACCCACGGGAGATGGGCAGTCAGGGCGCTGTGTTGAAATGGCTGTGTCCACTCACCCACAAGAGCCGGATAGGCAGGGCACTGTGTGCAACTGGCTGTGTCCTTTCACCCAGGGAGACAATCAGGCAGGGTGCTATATGGAAAGGGCTGTGTCCACAAACCCACGGGAGATGGGCAGTCAGGGCGTGGTGTGGAACTGGCTGTGTCCACTCACCCACGGGAGATGGGCAGACACGGCGCTGTGTGGAACTGGCTGTGTCCACACACTCACGGGAGACGGGCATGTAGGGCGCTGTGTGGATCTGGCTGTGTCCACTCACCCACAGGGGACAGGCAGGTATGTTGCTGTGTTAAACTGGCTGTGTCCTCACACCCATGGGAGATATGCAGGCAGAGCCCTGTGTGGAACTGGTTGTGTCCACTCACCCATGGTAGACGGGCAGGCAGGGTGCTTTGTGGAACTGGCTGTGTCCACTCACCCACTGGAGACGGGCAGGCAGGGTGCTCTGTTGAACTGGCCGTGTCCTCACACACACGGGAGATGGGCAAGCAGGGCACTGCGTGAATCTGGCTGTGTCCAAACACCCACAGGAGACAGGCAGGCGGGGCGCTGTGTGGAACTGGCTGTGGCCACTCACCCACGGGAGATGGACAGGCAGGACGCTGTGTTGAATGGGCTGTGTCTACACACCCACGATAGACGGGCAGGCAGTGCGCTGTGTTGAACTACCTATGTCCACACACCCACGGGAGACGGGCAGGAAGGGCACTGTGTTGAACTGGCTGTGTCCTCACACCCACGGGAGATGGGCAGACAGCGCGCTGTGTGGAACTGGCTGTGTCCACACACCCACGGGAGACGGGCAGGCACGGCGCTGTGTGGAACTGGCTGTGTCAACTCACCAACGGGAGATGGGCAGGCATGGCTCTGTGTAGAACTGCATGTGTCCACACACCCACAGGAGAGGGGCAGGCAGGGCGATGTGTGTAAAGGGCTGTTTCCACACACCAATGGGAGATGGGCAGGCAGGGCGTTGTGTTGAACTGACTGTGTCCACACACCCACGGGAGACAAGCAGGCAGGGTGCTACATGGAACAGGCTGTCTCCACAAACCCACGGGAGATGGGCCGACAGGGCGCGGTGTGGAACTCGCTGTGTCCACTCACCACTGGAGATGGGCAAGCTGTGCACTGTGTGGAACTGGCTGTGTCAACTCACCAACGGGAGATGGGCAGGCATGGCTCTGTGTTGAACTGGTTATGTCCACACACCCACGGGAGATGGGCAGGCAGGGTGATGTGTGGAAAGGGCTGTTTCCACACACCCATGGGAGATGGGCAGTCAGGGCGCTTTGTGGATTTGGCTGTGTCCACTCACCCTCGGAAGACGGGCAGGCTGGGTGCTGTGTAACTGGCTGTTTCCACTCACCCATGGGAGATGGATAGGCAGGGCGCGGTTTGGAACTGGCTGTGTCCACTCACCCACAGGAGACGGGCAGACAGGGCGCTGTGTGGAACTGGCTTTGTCCACACACAAATTGGAGATAGGCAGGCACGGCGCTGTGTAACTGGCTGTGTCCACTCACCCACGGGAGATGGGTAGGCACGGCGCTGTGTGGAATTGGCTGTGTCTACTCACTCACCGGATCGGGCAAGCAGGGCGCTGTGTGGAACTGGCTGTGTCCACTCACCCACGAGAGACGGGCAGGTTGGGTGCTATGTGGATCTGGGTGTGTCCACACACAAATTGGAGATAGGCAGGCACGGCGCTGTGTAAAATTGGCTGTGTCCACTCACCCACTGGAGACAGGGAGTCAGGGCGCTGTGTGGAACTGGCTGTGTCCACTCACCCACTGGATATGGGCAGGCAGGGCTCTGTGTTGTACTGGCTGTGTCCACACACCCATGGGAGAAGGGTAGGCAAGGCGCTGTGTGGAACTGGCTGTGTCCACAAACTCATGAAAGACGGGCAGACAGGGCGCTGTGTGGAACTGGCTGTGTCCACACACTCATGGGAGAGTGGCAGGAACGGCGCTGTGTGGAACTGGCTGTGTCCTCTCACCCACGGGAGATGGGCATGCAAGGCTCAGTGTGGATCTGGCTGTGTCCACTCCCCCACTGGAGATGGGCAGGCAGTGCGCTGTGTGGAACTGGCTCTGTCTACTCACCCACCGGAGACGGGCAGGCAGGGCGCTGTGTGGATCTGGCTGTGTCCACACACACATGGGAGACGGGCAGGCATTGCGCTGTGTGGAACTGGCTGTGTCCATTCACCCACGGGAGATGGGCAGGTAAGGCTCTGTGTGAATCTGGCTGCATCCAAACACCCATGGGAGACGTGTAAGTAGGGCGATGTGTGGAACTGTCTGTGTCCACTCACCCACAGGAGACGGGCAGGTAGTGGGCTGTGTGGATCTGGCTGTGTCCAACCACTCACAGGAGAGTGACAGGCAAGGCGCTGTGTGGAACTGGCTGTGTCCACTCACCCACGGGAGATGAGAAGGCAGGGTGCTGTGTGGAACTGGCTGTGTCCACTCACCCAGCAGAAACAGGCAGGCAGGGCGCTGTGTCGATCTGGCTGTGTCCACACACCCACGGAAGATGGGCAGGCAGGGTGCTGTGTGGAACTGGCTGTGTCCACTCACCCACGGGAGACAGGCAGTCAGGGCGCTGTGTGGATCTGGCTGTGTCCACACACCCAAGGGAGACGGGAAGGCAGGTCACTGTGTAGAACTGGCTGTGTCCATTCACTCACCGGAGACGGGCAGGCAGGGCGCTGTGTGGAACTAGCTGTGTCCACACACCAACGAGAGACGGGCAGGCAGGGTGCTGTGTGGATCTGGCTGTGTCCACACACCCACGGGAGCCGGGCAGGCAGGGCGCTGTGTGGAACTGGCTGTGTCCACTGACCCATGGGAGATGGGCAGTCAGGGCGCTTGTGGAACTGGCAGAGTCCACACACCCACGGGAGATGGCCAGGCAGGGTGCTGGGTTGAACTGGCTGTTTCCTCTCCCCCACAGGAGACGGGCGGGCAAGGTGCATTGTTGAACTGGCCGTGTCCTCACACCCACAGGAGACGGGCAGGCAGGGCGTGGTGTTGGACTGGGTGTGTCCACTCACCCATGGGTTACGGGGTGGCAAGGTGCTTTGTGGAACTGGCTGTGTCCACTCACCCACGGGAGACGGGCAGGAAGGGTGCTGTGTGGAACTGGCTGTGTCCACTCACCCATGGCAGATGGGCTGGCAGGGCGCTGTGTGGAACTGGCTGTGTCCTCACACCCATGGGCGACGGCCATGCTGGGTGATGTGTGGAACTGGCTCTGTCCAGTCACACATGGGAGATGGGCAGGTAGGGCGCTGTGTGTATCTGTCTGTGTCCACACACCCATGGGAGACGGGCAGGCAGGGCGCGGTGTGGAACTGGCTGTGACCTAACACCCACAAGCGACGAGCATGCTGGGTGCTGTGTGGAACTGGCTGTGTCCATTCACCCACGGGAGACAGGCAGGCAGGGCGCTGTGTGGAACTGGCTGTGTCCACACACCCACAGGAGACGGGGATGCTGGGTGCTGTGTGGAACTGGCTGTGTCCATTCACCCATGGGAGACGGGAAGGCAGGGGTCTGTGTGGAACTTGCTTGTCCACTCACCCACGGGAGACGGGCAGGAAGGGCGCTGTGTGGAACTTGCTATGTCCACACACCCACGGGAGACGGGCTGGCACGGCACATTGTTGAACTGGCCTTGTCTTCACACCCACGGGAGACAGGCAGGGAGGGCGCAGTGTTGGACTGGCTGTGTCCAGTCACACATGGGAGACGGGCAGGCAGGGCGCTGTGTGGAACTGGCTCTGTCCACTCACCCGCGGGAGACAGGCAGGCACGGTGCTGTGTGGAACTGGCTGTGTCCACACAACCACAGGAGACAGGCAGGCAGGGCGCGGTGTTAGACTGGCTGTGTCCAGTCACCTACGGGAGATGGGCAGGCAGGTCGCTGTGTGGAACTGGCTGTATCCACACACCCACGGGCGACAGGCATGCTGGGTGCTGTGTGGAACTGGCAGTGTCTATTCACCCACGAGAGATGGGCAGGCGTGGTGCTGTGTAGAACTGGCTATGTCCACTCACCCATGGGAGACAGGCAGGCACGGTACTGTGTGTAACTGGCTGTGTCCACTCACCACGGGAGACAGGCAGGCAGCGCGCTCTGTGGAACTGGCTATGTCCACACACCCACAGGAGACGGGCAGGCAGGGCGTGGTGTTGAACTGGCCGTGTCCTCACACGCACCGGAGACGGGCAGGCAGGGCGAGGTGTTGGACAGGCTGTGTCAACTCACCCACGGCAGATGGGCAGGCAGGTCGCTGTGTGAAACTGGCTGTAACCTAACACCCACAAGCGACGGGCATGCTGGGTGCTATGTGGAACTGGCTGTGTCCATTCACCCATGGGAGACAGGCAGGCAGGGCGCTGTGTGGAACTGGCTGTGTCCATTCACCCATGGGAGACAGGCAGGCAGGGCGCTGTGTGGAACTGGCTGTGTCCACTCAGCCAAGGGAGATGGGCAGGCAGGGCGCTGGGTTGAACTGGCTGTGTCCACTCACCCATGGAAGACGGGCAGGCAGGGCAATATGTGGATCTGGCTGTGTCCACTCACCCACCAGAGCCGGGCAATCACGGCACTGTGCGGATCTGGCTGTGTCCACACACTCACGAGAGACGGGCAGGCAGGGTGCGGTGTGGGACTGGCTGTGTCCACAAACCCACAGGAGACGGCTATGCTGTGTGCTCTGTGGACTGTCTATGTCCACTCACCCTCAGGAGACGGGCAGGCAGGGCGCTGTGTGGTACTGACTGTGGCCACTTACCCGTGGGTGACGGGCAGGCAGGGCGCTGTGTGGAACTGGATGTGTGGAACTGGCTTTGTCCACTCATCCATGGGAGTCGGGCAGGTAGGGTGCTATGTGGATCTCGCTGTGTCCAGACACCCATGGGAAACGGACAGGCAGGGCGAGGTGAGGAACTGGCTGTGTACACTGACCCACGGGAGATGGGCAGGAACAGTGCAGTGTTTAACTGGCTGTGTCCACACAACCACGGGAGATGGGCAGGCACGGCAATGTGTGTAGATGGCTGTGTCTACTCTCCCAGGGTGAGGGGCAGGCAGGATGCTGTGTGGAACTGTCTGTGTCCACACACCCACGGGAGACGGGCAGGCAGGGCGCTGTGTGGAACTGGCTGTGTCCACACACCCATGAGAGGTGGGCAGGCAGGGCGCTGTGTGGAACTGGCTGTGTACACTCTGCCACTGGAGGCGGGCAGGCAGGGCGCTGTGTTGAACTGGCTGTGTACAACACACCAACGGGAGATGGGCAGGCAGGGCGCTCTGTGAAACTGGCTGTGTCCACTCACCCACGGGAGATGGGCATACAGGGCAATGTGTGGAACTGGCTGTGTCCACTTACTCACTGGAGACCGGCAGGCAGGGCGCTGTGTGGAACTAGCTGAGTCTACTTAACCACGGGAGACAGGCAGGCACGGCGCTGTATGGAACTGGCTGTGCCAACTCACCCAATTGAGATGGGAAGGCAGGGCGCTGTGTTGAACTGGCTGTGTCCATATACCCATGGGAGACAGGCATACAGGGCGCTGTCTGGAAGTGTCTGTGTCGTCTCCCCCATGGAAGACAGGCAGGCAGAGCACTGTGTTGAACTGGCCGTGTCCACACACCCATGAAAGATGGGCAGACAGGGCGCTGTGTGGAACTGGTGGTGTCCACACACCCATGGGAGACGGGCAGGTAGGTCGCTGTGTGGAACTGGCTGTGTCCTCTCACCCACGGGAGATGGGTAGGCAGGGCGCTGTGTGGAACTGGCTGTGTGGAACTGGCTGTGTCCTCTCACCCATGGGAGACGGGCAGGTAGGGTGCTGTGTGGATCTGGCTGTGTCACACACCCACGGGATATGGGCAGGCATGGCGAGGTGTGGAACTGGCTGTGTCCACTCACCAACGGGAGACAAGCAGGCACAGTGCTGTGTAAAACTGGCTGTGTCCACTAACCCATAGGAGATGCGCAGGTAGGGCGCTGTTGGAACTGGCTGTGTCCACTGACCCACAGGAGATGGACAGGCAGGGGCCTGTGTGAAACTGGCTGTGTCCACGCACTCTCGGGAGAAGGGCAGGCTGGGTGCTGTTGGATCTGGCTGTGTCCACTCACCTACGGGAGACGGGCAGGTAGGGTGCTGTGTTAAACTAGCTGAGTCCACTCACACAAGGGAGACGGGCAGGTAGGGTGCTTTGTTGAACTGGCTAAGTCAACACATCCAATGGAGACGGGCAGGCAGGGCCATGTGTGGAACTGGCTGTGTCCACTCACCCAGGGGAGACGGGGAGGCAGGGCACCGTGTGAACTGGCTGTGTCAACTCACCCACGGGAGACAGGCAGGCAGGCCGTGGTGTGGAACTGGTTGTGTCCACACACCCAAGGGAGACGGACAGGCAGGGCGCTGTGTGGATCTGGCTGTGTCCACTCACTCACTGGAGACGGGCAGGCAGGGCACTGTGTGGAACTAGCTGTGTCCATTCTACCACAGGAGACGGGCAGGCACAGCGCTGTATGTAACTGGCCGTGTTGACCCACCCACTGGAGACGGGCAGTCAGGGCGCTCTGTTGAACTGGCTGTGTCTATTCACCCACTGAAGATGGGCAGGCAGGGCGTGGTGTGGAACTGGCTGTGTCCACACACCCATGGGAGACAGGCAGGCAAGGCACTGTGTGGAACTGGCTGTGTCCACAAAAACACGCGTGACGGGCAAGTAGGGCGCTGTGTGGAACTGGCTGTCTCCACTCATCCACGGGAGACGAGCCGAAATGGCGCTGTGTGGAACTGGCTGTGTCCACTAACCCACGGGAGACGGGCAGGCAGGGCCCAGTGGAACTGACTGTGACCTCACACCCACGGAGATGGACAGGTAGTGCGCTGTGGTCCTGGCTGTGTCCACTCACCCACGGGAGACGGACAGGCACGGCGCTGTGTTGAACTGGCCATGCCCCTACATCCACGGGAGGAGAGCAGAGAGGGCGCTTTGTGGAACTGGCTGTGTCCACTCACCCACGGGACACGGGCAGGCAGGGCACGGTGTGGAACTGGCTGTGTCCACACACCCATGAGAGACGGGCAGGCAGGGCGCTGTGTGGAACTGGCTGTGTACACTCTGCCACTGGAGGCAGGCAGGCAGGGTGCTGTGTTGAACTGGCTGTGTCCACTCACCCACGGGAGATGGGTAGTCAGGACGCTGTGTGGAACTGGCTTGTCCACTCAGCCACGGGAGACGACCTGGCACGGTGCTGTGTGGAACTTCCTGTGTGCACTCACCCACGGGAGAAGGGCAGGTATGGTTTTGTGTGGATCTGGCCATGTCCACACACCCTTAGGAGACGGGAACGCTGGGCGCTGTGTGGAACTGGCTGTGTCCACACACCCACGGGAGTCGGGCAGGTAGGGTGCTGTGTGGATCTGGCTGTATCCACACATCCACGAATGACAGGCAGGCAGGGCGCGGTGTAGAACTGGCTGTGTCCACTCACCCATCAAGACTGGCAGGTAGGCTGCTGTGTGGATCTGGCTGTTTCACACACTCACGGGATACGGGCAGACAGGGTGAGGTGTTGGACTGGCTGTGTCAACACACCCACGGAAGATGGGCATGCTGGGTGCTGTGTGGACTGGCTGTGTCCACTCACCTTCGGGAGACGGACAGGCAGGGCACTGTGTGGTACTGGCTGTGGCCACTTACCCAAGGGAGACGGGCAGGCAGGGCGCTGTGTGGACCTGGCTGTGTGGAACTGACTGTGTCCACTCACCCACGGCAGACGGGCAGGCAGGGTGCTGTGTTGAACTGGCCATGTCCTCACACCGATGGGAGACGGGCAGACAGTGCGCTGTGTGAAACTGGCTGTGTACAACACACCCACGGGAGATGGGCAGGCAGGGTGCTGTGTGGAACTGGCTGTGTCCACTAAACCACGGGAGACGGGCAGGCAGGGCGCTGTGTGGAACTGGCTGTGTCCACTCCCCCATGGGATACAGGCAGACAGGGTGCTGTGTGGAACTGGCTGTGTCCACACACCCATGGGAGACGGGCAGGCAGGGCGCTGTGTGGAACTGGCTGTGTCCACTCATCCATGGTAGATGGGCAGGCAGGGCACTGTGTTGAACTGGCCGTGTCCACACACCGATGAGAGATGGGCAGACAGGGCTCTGTGTGGAACTGACTGAGTCCACACACCCACTGGAGATGGCAGGCAGGGTGCTGTGTTGAACTGGCGTGTCCACACACACAAGGGAGATGGGCAGGCTGGGCGCTGTGTGGAACTGGCTGTGTCCACACACCCATGGGACATGGGCAGACAGGGCCATGTGTTGAACTGGCCCTGTGCACACACTCATGGGTGACAGGAAGACAGGTCCAAGTGTGGAACTGGGTGTGTCCACACTGCCACGGGAGACGGGCAGGCAGGGCGCTGTGTTGACCTGGCCGTGTCCACACACCCACTAGAGACAGGCAGGCAGCGCGCTGTGTGGAACTGGCTATGTCCACTCACCCAGGGGAAACGGGCGGGCAGGGCGCTGTGTGGAACTGGCTGTGTCCACTCACCCATGGGAGATGGGCAGGCAGGGTGCTGTGTGGAACTGGTTGTTTCCATTCACCCATGGGAGACAGGCAGGCACGGTGCTGTGTGGAACTGGCTTTGTCCACTCACCCATGGCAGATGGGAAAGTAGGGTGCTGTGTGGATCTGGCTGTGTCCACACACCCATGGGAAATGGGCAGCCAGGGTGCGGTGTGAAACTGGCTGTGTCCACTCACCCACGGGACACAGGCAGGTACGGTGCTGTGTTTAACTGGCTGTGTCCACACACACACGGGAGATGGGCAGGCAGTGCGCTGTGTTGAACTTGCTGTGTCCACTGACCAATGGGAGACGGGCAGGCAGGGTGCTGTTTGGAACTGGCTGTGTCCACTCACCCACGGGAGACTGGCAGGCAAGGCGCTGTGTTGAACTGGCTGTGTCCACTCACCCACGGGAAACGGGCAGGAAGTGCGCTGTATTGAACTGGCTGTGTCCACACACCCATGGGAGACGGGCATGTAGGGCGCTGTGTGGAACTGGCTGTGTCCACTCACTCTCTGGAGACGGGTAGGCAGGGCGCTGTGTGGTACTAGCTGTGTCCACTCACCCATGGGAGATGGGCAGGCCCAGTGCTGTGTGTAACTGGCTGTGTCCACTCACCCAATGGAAATGGCAGGCAGGGCGCTGTGATTAACCTGCGTGTCCTCACACCCAAGGGAGACGGGCAGGCTGGGCGCTGTGTGGAACTGGCTGTGTCCACACACCCAAGGGAGACAGGCAGGCAGGGTGCTGTGTTGAACTGGCTGTATCCACACACCCACGGGAGACGGGCAGGCATGGCGCTATGTTCAACTGGCCGTGTCCTCACGCCACGGGAGACAGGTAGGCAACGCGCTGTGTGGAACTGTCTGTGTCCACTCATCCACAGGAGACGGGCAGGCAGGGCGCTGTGTTGAACTGGCTATGTCCACTCACCCACGGGAGACGGGCATGCTGGGTGCTGTGTGGAACTGGCTATGTCCACTCACTCACGGGAGACAGGCAGGCAGGGCGCTGTGTGGAACTAGCTGTGTCCACTCACCAAAGGGAGAAGGGCAGGGAAAGTGCTGTTTGTAACTGGCTATGTCTACTCACCCAGTGGAGATGGGCAGTCAGGGCGCTGTGTGGAACTAGCTGTGTCCACTCACCCACTGGAGATGACAGGCAGGGCGCTGTGTTGAACTGGCGTATCCACACACCCAAGGGAGACGGGCAGGCTGGGCGCTGTGTGGAATTGGCTGTGTCCACACACCTTTGGGAGACGGGTACTCATGGCCCTGTGTTGAACTAACCGTGTCCACACACTCATGAGAGATGGGGAGACAGGGCACTGTGTGGAACTGGGTGTGTCCACTCACCCACGGGAGACGGGCAGGCTGGACGCTGTGTGGAACTGGTTGTGTCCAGACACCTACAGGAGACGGACTGGAATTGCACGGTGTGGAAATTGCTGTGTCCACACACCC
The DNA here is from genome assembly GCF_040939455.1 of Microcebus murinus. Taxonomy (NCBI): domain Eukaryota; kingdom Metazoa; phylum Chordata; class Mammalia; order Primates; family Cheirogaleidae; genus Microcebus; species Microcebus murinus. The sequence goes on along the minus strand of NC_134118.1, from coordinate 258,633 downwards.
ACGGGAGACTTGGAGGCAGGGCGCTGAGTGGAACTGGCTGTTTCCACACACCCTATGGAGACGGGCACGCAGGACGCTTTTTGGAAATGGCTGTGTCCACACATCCACGGGACACGAGCAGGCAGGGTGCAGTGTGGAACGGGTTGTGTCCACACACCCATGGGTTTGGGCAAGCTGGATGCTGTGTGGAACAGGCTTTGTCCACACACCCACGAGAGATGGGCAGGCAGGGCGCTGTGTGGAACTGGCTATGTACACACACCCAAGGGAGATGGGCAGGCGGTACACTGTGTGGAACTGGTGTGTCCACACACCCACGGGAGGCGGACAGGGTGCTAGGTGGAACTGGCTGTGTCCACACACCCATGGGAGATGGGCAGGCAGGGCGCTGTGTGGAATGGGCTGTGTCCACACACCTAAGGAGACGGGCAACCATGACTCTGTGTGGAAATACTGTGTCCACACACCCACGGGAGACAAGCAGGCAGGGTGCTGTGTAGAGATGGCTGTGTCAAAGCAGCAACGGGAGATGGGAAGACAGGGTGCTGTGTGGATATGACTGTGTCCACACACCCACGGGAGACGGACACACAGTGCTCTGTGTGTATCTGGCTGTGTCCACGCACCCACCGGAGATGGGCGAGCAGGACGCGATGTGGAACTGGCAATGTCCCCACACCCACGGGACACAGGCAGGCAGGGGGTTGTTTGGAACTGGCTATGTCCACGCACCCACAGGAGACGGGCGCGCAGGGCGTGTTGTGGAACTGGTTGTGTCCACACACCCACGGGAGACGGGCAGGCAGGGCGTTGTGTGGAATGGCGGATTCCACACACCCACAGAGACGGGCATGACGGGTACAGTGTGTAACTGGTTGTGTCCACTCACACACAGGAGACGGGCTGGCAGGACGCTGGGTGGAACTCGCTGTGTTCACACACCCACGGGAGACAGACTAGCAGGGCACTGTGTGGAACTCGCCGTGTTCACACACCCACGGGAGACAGACATGCAGGGCACTGTGTGGAACTGGCTGTGTCCACACACTCATGGTAGACGGGCAGGGTTAGGGTTATGGTTAGGGTTAGGGTTAGGGTTAGAGTGTGGGTTAGGGTTAGGGTGAGGGTTAGGGTTAGGGTTAGGGTCAGAATCCGAGTCAGGGTCAGGGCTAGGGTTAGGGTCAGGGTCAGGATCAGGGTTAGGGTTAGGGTCAGGGTCAGGGTCAGGGTTAGGGTTAGGGTTAGGGTCAGTGTTAGGGTTAGGGTTAAGGTCAGGGTTAGGGTTAGTTCAGGGTTAGGGTCTGGGTTAGGATCAGTGTTTGGGTTAGGGGTTAGGTTTAGGGTCAGGGTTAGGGGTAAGGGTAGGGTTATTGTTAGGATCAGGGTTAAGGTCAAGGTCAGGGTTAGGGTTAGGTTCACGGTCAGGATCACGGTCAGGGTCAGTGTTAGTGTTAGGGTGAGGGTTAGGGTCGGGGTTAGGTTCAGGGTTGGGGTTAGCTTAGGGTTTGGGTTAGGGTCAGGGTTAGGGTGGGTGTTGGGTTAGGGTTGGGGTTGGGTTTAGGCTTGGGGTTGGGGTTAGGGTTAGGGTCAGGGTTAAGCTTAGGTTTAAGAGTTGGGGTTAGGGTTAGGGTTTGGGTTAGAAGGATTAGGGTTAGCGTTACGGTTCGGGTTAGCGTTAGGGTTAGGGCTGTGTCCACTCACTCTCTGGAGACGGATAGGCAGTGCGCTCTGTGGAACTAGCTGTGTCCACTCACCCACGGAAGACAGGCAGGCAGGGTGCTGTGTTGAACTGGACGTGTCCTAACACCCACGAGATGGGCAGACACGGCACTGCGTGTAACCGCCTGTTTCCACAAACCCATGGGAGACAGGCAGGCAAGGCGCTGTGTTGAACTGGTTGTGTCCTCACACCCAGGGGAGAAGTGCAGGCAGGTCGCTGTGTGGAATGGGCTGTGTCCTCTCACCGACGGGACACGGGCAGGTAGGGTGCTGTGTGGATCTGGCTGTGTCCACACACTCTCAGGAGATGGGCAGGTAGGGTGCGGTGTTGGACTGGCTGTGTCCATGCTGCCAAAGTATTCGGGCAGGCAGGGTGCTGTGTGGAACTGGCTGTGTCCACACACCCATGGGAGACGGGGATGCTGGGTGCTGTGTGGAACTGGCTGTGTCCACCCACCCACGGGAGATGGGCCTACAAGGCGCTGTGTGGATCTGGCTGTGTCCACACAACCACGGGAGACGGGAAGGCACGGCACTGTGTGAAACTGGCTGTGTCCACTCACCCACGGGAGATTGCTAGGCAGGGCGCTGTGTCGTACTGGCTGTGTCCACACACCCAAAGGAGACGAGCAGGAGGGGCGCTGTGTTGAACTCCCTGTGTCGACACAGCCACAGGAGACAGGCAGGGTGCTGTGTGGAACTGGCTGTGTCCACTCACCCACGGTAGATGGGCAGGCAGGGTGCTGTGTGGAACTGGCTGTGTCCACTCACCCACGGGAGACGGGAAGGCACGGTGCTGTGTGGAACTGGCTGTGTCCACTCACCCACGGTAGATGGGCAGGTAGGGTGCTGTGTGGAACTGGCTGTTTCCAGTAAGCCACAGGAGACGGGCAGGCACGTCGCTGTGTTGAACTGGATGTGTCCTAACACCCACGTGAGCCGGGCAGTCATATTGCTGTGTGGAACTGGCTTTGTCCACACACCCAGGGAGACAGGCAGGCAGGACGCTGTGTGGAACTGGCTGTGTCCACACACCCACGGGAGACAGGCAGGGATGACGCTGTGTTGATCTTGCCGTGTCCACACAACCACGGGAGACAGTCAGGCAGGGCGCTGTGTGGACCTGGGTGTGTCCATACTCCAACGGGAGACTTGCCAGCAGGATGCTATGTGGAACTGGCTGTATCCATTCACCCACTGGAGACGGGCAGGCACGGTGCATTTGGAACTGGCTGTGTCCACTCACCCACCAGACATGGGCAGACAGGGCGCTGTGTGGAATTGGCTGTGTCCACACACCCACTGGGGATGAGCAGGCAGGGCGCTGTGTGGAACTGGCTGTGTCCACTCACCCACCAGACATGGGCAGACAGGGCGCTGTGTGGAACTGGCTGTGTCCACTCACCCACGGGAGACGGTCAGGCAGGGCGCTGTGTGGATCTGGCTGTGTCCACACTCCCATGGGAGACCGTCAGGCTGGGAGCTGTGTTGATCTGGCTGTGTTCACTCAGCCATGGGAGACGGGCAGGCAGGGTGCTGTGTTGAACTGGCTGTGTGCAGACACTCATGGGAGACAGGCAGGCAGGGCACTGTGTGGAACGGGCTCTGTCCACTCACCCTCTGGACATGGACAGGCAGGGTCCTGTGTGGATCTGGCTGTGTCCACATACCCACAGACGATGGGCAGGCAGAGCGCTGTGTGGAACTGTCTGTGTCCACACACCCACGGGAGACGGGCAAGCAGGGCGCTGTGTGGAACTGGCTGTGCTACTCACCCACGAGAGACGTGAAGGCAGGGCACTGTGTGGAACTGGCTGTGTCCACACACCCATGGGAGACAGGCAGGCTGTGCCCTGTGTGGATCTGGCTGTGTCCACACATCCACAGGAGACGGGCAGGCAGGGCGCTGTGTGGAACTGGCTTTGTCCACTCACCCACGGAAGACAGGCAGGCAGGGCGCTGTGTGGATCTGTCTGTGTCCACACCCCAATGTGAGACCAGCAGCCTGGGCACTGTGTTGAACAGGCTGTGTCCACTCAAACATGAGAGACGGGCAGGCAGGGCGCTGTGTTGAACTGGCTGTGTCCTCTCACCCACGGGAGAGGCGCATGTAGGGCGGGGTGTGGAACTGAAGGTGTCCACAGACTCACGGGATATTGGCAGGCAGGGCGTTGTGTGGAAGTGGCTGTGTCCAGACACTCATGGGAGATGGGCAGTCAGGGCGCAGTGTGGAACTGGCTGTGTCCACTCAACCAGGGGAGACAGGCAGGTAGGGCACCGCGTTGAACTGGCTGTGACCACGAAACCATGAAGAACGGGCAGGCTGGGCGCTGTGTGGAACTGGCTGTGTCCACATACACACGCAGGACCAGCTGGTAGTGCGCTGTGTGGAGCTAGCTGTGTCCACTCACCCACGGGTGACGGGCAGGGAGGGCGCTGTGTGGATCTGGCTGTGTCCACACACCCATTGGAGAGCGGCAGGCTGGGCACTGTGTTGTACTGGCTGTGTCCTCTCACCCACGCGAGCCGGTCCGGTAGGGCCTTGTGTGGATCTGGCTGTGTCCACACACCCACGGGAGACGGGCAGGCAGGGCGCTGTGTGGAACTGGCTGTGTCCACTCACCCTTGGGAGACGGGCAGGCAGGGCGCTGTGTTGAACAGGCTGTGTCCACCCACCCACTGGAGATGCTCAGGCAGGGCCGGGTGTGGAACACGCTGTGTCCACTCACCCAAGGGGGAAGGGCAGGCCGGGTGCTGTGTTGAACTGACTTTGTCCACTCATCCATGGGGATGGAGAGGTAGGGCGCTGTGTGGAACTGGCTGTGTCCACTCACCCACGGGAGACGGGCAGGCAGGGTGCTGTGTTGAATTGGCTGTGTCCACACACCCACGGGAGACTAGTAGGCTGGGTGGTGTGTTGAACTGGCTGTGTCCACTCACCCACGGGAGATGAGCACTCTGGGCGCTGTGTGGATCTGGCTGTGGCCACACACCCATGAGAGAAGAGCAGGCAGGACGCTGTGTTGAACTGGCAGTGTCCACACACCCACGGGAGATGGGCAGTCACGGTGCTGTGTTGAACTGAGCGTGTACTCAAACCCACAAGAGACAGGCAGCAGGGCGCTGTTTGGAACTGGCTGTGTCCACTCACCCACGGGAGTCGGGCAGGCACGGCGCTGTGTGGAACTGGCTGTGTCCACTCACTCAGAGGACAAGGGCTGGCAGGGCGCTGTGCGGAACTGGCTGTGTCCACTCACCCAATGGAGACGGGCAGTCAGGGCGCTGTGTGGAACTGGCTGTGTCCACTCACCCACGGGAGACGGTCAGGTAGGGTGCTGTGAGGATATGGGTGTGTCCACACACCCATGGGAGATGGGCAGGCTGGGTGCTGTTTTTTTTTTTTTTTTTTTTTTTTTTTTTTTTTTTTTTTTTTTGAGACAGAGTCTCACTTTGTTGTCCAGGCTAGAGTGAGTGCCGTGGCGTCAGCCTAGCTCACAGCAACCTCAAACTCCTGGGCTCCAGTGATCCTTCTGCCTCAGCCTCCCGAGTAGCTGGGACTACAGGCATGTGCCACTATGCCCGGCTAATTTTTTTATATATATATATATATATCAGTTGGCCAATTAATTTCTTTCTGTTTATAGTAGAGACGGGGTCTCGCTCTTGCTCAGGCTGGTTTTGAACTCCTGACCTTGAGCAATCCGCCCGCCTCGGCCTCCCAAGAGCTAGGATTACAGGCGTGAGCCACAGCGCCCGGCCCCTGGGTGCTGTTTTGAACTGGCTGTGTCCACACACCCACGGGAGATGGGCAGAGAGGGCGCTGTATGGAACTGGCTGTGTCCACACACCAACGGGAGACGGGCAGGCAGGGCGCTGTGTGGAATTGGCTGTGTAAACTCACCCACTGGAAACGGGCAGTCAGGGCGCTGTGTGGAACTGGCTGTGTCCACTCACCCACTTGAGATGGGCAGGCAGGGCCTAGTGTTGAACTGATTGTGTCCACTCACTCACGGGAGACCGGCGGGCACGGCGCTGTATGGAACTGGCTGTGTCCACACACCCATGGGAGTCGGGCATGCAGGGCACGGTGTCGATCTGGTTGTGTCCACACACCCACGGGAGACGGGCAGGCAGGGCGCTTTGTGGAACTGGCTGTGTCCACACACCCACGGGAGACTGGCAGGCAGGGCGCAGTGTGGAACTGGCTTTGTCCACTCACCCATGGGAGACGGGGAGGCATGGCGCTGTGTGGGTTAGGGTTAGGGTTAGGGTTTTGAGCCATGGGTACGCATAGGAGATCCTTAGAAAGAACCTTATGGTTGTTTTACGAATGTGAAGGCAAACTGTAAACACTTGTTCAGTTGTCTGGGAGACACAAGTTTATAATCAATGCACATTGTGACTTCTTTGTGTAACTGTAAATGTGTCTTTATAATATCTGTATGATATAACTCATTGAAACTTAGCGTTGTTTTCTAAGAACTGTACACACTGCTTCCGTCCTCAAAAACTGCAAGTGTGTAAGGAATGCACATTGTGGCATCTTTGTGTAAGTCGATGTGAATATTTTCCTTGGGACGTTATTTGTGTAATAACTTATTGTACCTTAGGTGTGTTTTCTACGAAACTCTACAAAATGCTTCATTCCTCAGAGAAAAGCAACTGCATTATCAATGCAATTTCTCATTTCTTTGTGTAAGTCACTTTAATATTTGGCTTTTGCGACTTCTTTATGAAGTTATAGACTGTTATTTCTGTTGGATTCACAGGAAACTAGAAACTTATCTTTCAGAGGAAGCAAGCGTATATTCAATGCACTTCTACGATAGTTTTAGGGTGAGGGTTTGGGTTTCACACTAGGGTTAGGGTTAGACTCAGGATTTAGTGTTCCGTTTAGGGTTGGGGTGAAGGTCAGAGATAGAAAGAGGGGTAGAATTTTGAGCTAGGTTTAGCGTTAGGGTTAGGAAGGGCTGGGCTAATGTTAAGCTTAGGGTTAGCGTGAAGGGCAGAAATAGGGAGAGGTTTAGGGTTTTCAGCTACAGTAAGGGTTAAGGTTAAGGGCTGGGCTAGGGTTAGTATGAGGGTACGCTTAAGGGATGGGTTAGGGTTAGGGTTAGCTGTTAAGGTTAGAGTTAGGCTTAGGTGTTAGGATTAGGATTAGAGTTAGGGTCAGGGTCAAGGTGAGGGTCAGGGTCAGGGTCAGGGTCATGGTTACGGTCAGGGTCAGGGTCATGTTTAGTGTTAGGGTCTGGGTCAGGGTCAAGGTCAAAGCCAGGGTCACGGTTAGGGTAAGGATCACGGTTAGCGTCAGTGTTCGGGTTAGAGTAAGATTAGAGTTAGGGTTAGGGTTAGGGTTAGGGTAGGGTTACGGTTAGGGTTATGGTTAAGGTTAGGGTAAGGGTTAAATGCAGAGCTAGGGTTAGGGTTACAGTTAGGTTTAGGGTCAAGGTTAGGGTCACCGTCAAGGTCAGGGTCAAGGGCATGGTTACGTTTAAGGTCAGGGTCAGGGTCATGGATAGCGTTAGGGTCTGAGTAAGACTCAAGGTCATAGCCAGGGTAAGGGTGAGTGTTTGGGTTAGAGTAAGGTTAGGGTTCGGGTAGGGTTACGGTTAGGGTTATGGTTAAGTTTAGGGTAACGGTTAAATGCAGAGGTAGTGTTAGGGTTAGAGTAAGGGTTAGGGTTAGAATAAGGGTCAGGGTCAAGATCAAGGTCAGTGTCAAGGTCAGGTTCAGGGTCATGGTTACGCTGAAGGTCATGGTCAGGGTCAGGGTTAGCGTTAGGGTCATGGTCAAAGACAGGGTCAGGGTCAGTGTTCGGGTTAGAGTAAGGTTAGAGTTAGGGTTAGGGTTTGGGTTAGGGTAGGGTTACGGTTAGGATTATGGTTAAGGTTATGGTAAGGGTTAAATGCAGAGCTAGGGTTAGGGTTAGTGTTAGGGTTAGGGTTTGGGTCAGGGTCAAGTTCTGGGTCAGCGTCAAGGTCAGGGTCAGGGTCCTGGTTACGGTCAAGGTCAGGATCAGGGTCATGGTTAGCGTTAGGGTCAGGGTCAAGGTCAAAGACAGGGTCAGGGTCAGTGTTCGGGTTAGAGTAATGTTAGAGTTAGGGTTAGGATAGGGTTACGGTCAGGGTTATGGTTAAGGTTTGGGTAAGGGTTAAATGCAGAGCTAGGGTTAGGGTTATAGTTAGTGTTAGTTTAGGTTTATGGTCAGGGTCAAGGTCAGGGTCAGCTTCAATGTCAGGGTATGGTCATTGTTACATTCAAGGTCAGGTTTAGGGTCATGGTTACCATTAGGGTCTGGGTAAGACTCAAGGTCAAAGCCAGGATCAGGGTTAGTGTTCAAGTTAGAGTAAGGTTAGAGTTAAGGTACGGTTACGGTTAGGGTTATGGTTAAGGTTATGGTAAGGGTTAAATGCAGAGAGGTTTAGGGTTAGAGTTAGGGTTAGGGTTAGGGTCAAGGTCAGGGTCAGAGTCATGGTTAGCGTTAGGGTATGGGTCAGCGTCAGTGTTCGAGTTAGATTAAGGTTAGAGTTAGGGTTAGGGTTAGGGTAGATTTGCGGTTAAAGTTATGGTTAAAGTCAGGGTAAGGGTTAAATGCAGAGCTAGGCTAGGGTTACAGTTAGGGTAAGGGTTAGGTTTAGGGTCAAGGTCAAGGTCAGAGTCATTGTCAAGGTCAGTGTCAGGGTCTTGGTTACATTCAAGGTTATGGTCAGGGTCCTGGTTAATGTTAGGGTCTGATTCAGAGCCAAGGTGAAAGTCAGGGTCAGGGTCAGTTTTCGGGTTAGAGTAAGGTTAGGGTTAGGGTTAGGGTAGGGTTATTGTTAGGGTTATGGTTAAGGAGAGGGTAAGGGTTAAATGCAGAGCTAGGATTAGGGTTAGGGTTAGAGTTATGGTCATGGTCAAGGTCAGCATCAGCGTCAAGGTAGGGTCAGGGTCATGGTTACGGTCAAGGTCAGGGTCAGGGTCATGGTTACCGTTAGGTTCAGGTTCAGGGTCAAGTTCAAAGCCAGAGTCAGCGTCAGTGTTCCGGCTAGAGTAATGTTAGAGTTAGGATAAGGTTACGGTTATGGTTATGGTTAAGGTTAGGGTAAGGGTTAAATGCAGAGCTAGGTTTACTGTTACAGTTAGGGTTAGGGTAAGGGTTAGGTTTAGGGTCAGGGTCAAGTTCAGGGTCAGCATCAAGGTCAGGGTCAGGGTCATGGTTACGGTCAAGGTCAGGGTCAGGTTCATGGTTAGCTTTCAGGTCAGGGTCAGGTTCAAGGTCAAAGCCAGGGTCAGGGTCAGTGTTCGGGTTAGAGTAAGGTTAGAGTTAGGGTAGTTTCAGGGTTAGGGTTACAGTATGGTTATGGTTAGTGTTATGGTTAAGGTTAGGGTAAGGGTTAAATGCAGAGCTAGGGTTAGGGTTACAGTTAGGGTTAGGGTTAGGGTTAGGTTTAGGGTCAGGGTCAAGGTCAAGGTCAGCATCAAGGTCAGGTTCAGGGTCATGGTTACAGTCAAGGTCAGTGTCAGGGTCATGGTTAGCATTAGGGTCTGGGTCAGGGTCAAGGTCAAAGACAAGTTCAAGCTCAGTGTTCTGGTTAGAGTTAGGTTAGAGTTAGGGTTAGGGTTAGGGTTATATTAGGGTTACAGTTAGGGTTATGGTTAAGTTTAGGGTAAGGTTTAAATGCAGTGCTAGGGTTAGGGTTACAGTTAAGCTTAGGGTTAGATTTACAGTCTGGGTCCAGGTCAGGGTTAGTGTCAAGGTCAGGTCAGGGTCATGGTTAGCGTTAGGGTCTGGGTCAGAATCAAGGTCAAATCCAGGGTCAGAATCAGTGTCGGGTTAAATTAAGGTTAGTGTTAGGTATAGAGTTAGTATAGGGTTACGGTTAGGGTTATGGTTAAGGTAAGGTAAGGGTTAAATGCAGAGCTAGGTTTAGGGTATAGTTAGGGTTAGAGTTAGGGTCAAGGTCAAGTTCTGGGTCAGGGTCATGGTCAGGGTCAGCGTCCTGGTTTCAGTCAAGGTCAGTATCAGGGTCATGGTTAGCATTAGGGTCAGGGTCAGGGTCAAGGTCAAAGCCAGGGTCAGGGTTCGGGTTAGAGCAATGTTAGTGTTAAGGTTAGGGTAGGGTTATGGTTAGGGTTATGGTTAAGGTTAGGGTAAGGGTTAAATGCAGAGCTAGGGTTAGGGTTAGAGTTAGTGTTAGGGTTATGTTTAGGGTCAGGGTCAAGGTCAGGGTCAGCTTCAATGTCAGGGTAAGGGTTATGGTTACATTCAAGGTCAAGTTCTGGGTCATGGTTACCGTTAGGGTCTGGGTAAGACTCAAGGTCTAAGCCAGGGTCAGGTTCAGTGTTCGGTTTAGAGTAATGTTAGGGTTAGGGTAGGGTTATGGTTAGGGTTATGGTTAAGGTTAGGGTAAGGGTTAAATGCAGAGCTAGGGTTAGGGTTAGAGTTAGGTTTAGAGTTAGGGTCTGGGTCAAGGTAAGGGTCAAGGTCAGGGTCATGGTTATGGTTACAGTCAAGGTCAGGGTCAGGGTCATGGTTAGAGTTAGGGTCAGGGACAGGGTCAAGGTGAAAGCCAGGGTCAGTGTCAGTGTTTGGGTTAGAGTAAGGTTAGAGTTAGGGTTAGGGTTAGGGTTAGTGTAGGGTTACGGTAAGGGTTATGGGTAAGGTTAGGGCAAGCATTGAATGCAGAGCTAGGGTTAGGGTCACAGTTAGGTTTAGGTTTAGGTTTAGAGTCAGGTTCAATGTCAAGGTCAGCGTCAAGGTCAATGTCAGGGTCATGGTTACATTCAAGGTCAGGGTCAGGACCAAAGTTTTCGTTAGGGTCTGGGTCAGATTCAAGGTCAAAGCCAGGGTCAGGGTCATTATTCGGGTTAGAGTAAGGTTAGGGTTCAGGTAGAGTTACTGTTAGGGTTATGGTTAGGCTTAGGGTAAGGGTTAAATGCAGAGCTAGGGTTAGGGTTAGAGTTAGGGTTAGGGTTAGGGTCAGAGTCAACGTCAGGGTCAGCATCAGGGTCAGGGTTACTGTCAAGGTCAGGGTCAGAGTCATGGTAAGCGTTAGGGTCCGGGTCAGGGTCAAGGTCAAAACAGGGTCACGGTCAGTGTTCGGGTTAGCGTAAGGTTAGAGTTAGGGTAAGGTTACGGTTAGGGTAATGGTTAATGTTAGGTTAAGGGTTAAATGAAGAGCTAGGGTTAGGGTTAGAGTTAGAGTTAGGGTTAGGGTCAGGATCAAGGTCAGGGTCAGCGTCATAGTTAGGGTCAGCGTTATGGTTAACGTTCGGTTCAGGGTCACAGTCAAGGTCCAAGCCAGGGTCAGGGTCAGTATTCCAGTTATGGTAAGTTTAGGGTTAGGGATAGAGTTAGGGTTGGGTTACGGTTAGTGTTATGGTTAATGTAGGGTAAGGGTTAAATGCAGAGTTAGGGTTAGGGTTAGAGTTAGGGTTAGGGTTAGGGTCAGGGTCAAGGTAAGGGTCAGGGTCATGGTTATGGTCAAGATCAGGATTAGGGTCATGGTTAGCATTAGCGTCAGGTCAGGGTGAAGGTCAAAGCCAGGGTCAGGGGCAGTGTTCGGTTTAGAGTAAAGTTAGAGTTAGTGTTAGTTTCAGGGTTAGGGTTATGGTATGGTTACAATTAGGGTTATGGTTAAGGTTAGGGTAAGGATTAAATGCAGAGCTAGGGTTAGGGTTAGGGTTAGGGTTAGGGTTAGGTTTAGGGTCAGTGTCAAGGTGAGGGTCAGCTTGAATGTCCAGATAAGGGTCATGGTTACATTCAGGGTCAGGTTCAGGGTCACGGTTACCGTTAGGGTCTGGGTACAACTCAAGGTCAAAGCCAGGGTCAGGGTCAGTGTTCGGGTTAGTGTAAGGTTAGAGTTAGGGTTAGGGTTAGGGTTAGGTTAGGGTTACGGTTAGGGTTTTGGTTAAGGTTAGGATAAGGGTTAAATCCAGAACTAGGGTTAGGTTTAGACTTAGGGTTAGGGTTATGGTCAGGGTCAAGGTCATGGTCAGCGTCAAGATCAGGGTCAGGGTCATTTTTACGGTCTAGTTCAGGGTCAGGGTCATGATTACCGTTAGAGTCAGGGTCAGGGTCAAGGTCAAAGCCAGGGTCAGGGTCAGTGTTAGGATTAGAGTAATGTTAGAGTTAGGGTAGGGTTACGGTTAGGGTTATGGTTAAGGTTAGGGTAAGTGTTAGGGTCAGGGTCAAGGTCAGCGTCATCGTCAAGGTCAGGGTCAGGGTCATGGATACATTCAAGGTCATGGTCAAGGTCATGGTTTGCGTTAGGGTCTGGGTCAGGGTCAAGGTCAAAGACATGGTCAGGTTCAGTGTTCAGGTTAGAGTAAGGTTAGAGTTAGAGTTAGGGTTAGGGTGAGGGTAAGATTACGGTTTGGGTTATGGCTAAGGTTAGGGTAAGGGTTCAGTGCAGATCTAGGGTTAGGGTTACAGTTAGGGTTAGGATTAGGTTTAGGGTCACGGTCAAAGTCAGGGTCAGCGTCAAGGTCAATGTCAGGGTCAGGGTTATGTTCAAGGTCATGATGAGGGTTTAAGTTAGCATGAGATTCTGGGTCAGAGTCAAGGTCAAAGCCAGGGTCAGGGTCAGTGTTCGGGTTAGGGTAAGGTTAGGGTTAGGGTTAGGGTTAGGGTTAGGGTAGGGTTACTGTTAAGGTTATGGTTAAGGTTAGTGTAAGGATTAAATGCAGAGCTAGGGTTAGGGTTAGAGTTAGGATTAGAGTTAGGGTCAAGGTCATGGTCTGGGTTAGGGTCAAGGTCAGAGTCAGGGTCCTGGTTTCAGTCAAGGTCAGAATCAGCGTCATGGTTACATTAGGGTCAGGGTCAGGGTCAAGGTCAAAGCCAGGGTCAGGGTTCGGGTAAGAGTAAGGTTAGAGTTAGGGTTAGGGTAGGGTTACGGTTAGGGTTATGGTTAAGGTTAGGGTAAGGGTTAAATGCAGATCTAGGGTTAGGGTTAGAGTTAGGGTTAAGGTTAGGGTCAGGGTCAACGACAGGTTCAGCGTCAGGGTCAGAGTCAAGGTCACAGTCAAAGTCAGGTTCAGGGTCATGGTTACGCTCAAGTTCAGGATCTGGGTCATGATTACCCTGAGTGTAAGGGTCAGGGTCAAGGTCAAAGCCAGGGTCAGGGTCAGTGTTCGGGTTAGAGTAAGGTTAGAGTTAGGGTAGTTTCAGGGTTAGGGTTACAGTATGGTTATGGTTAGTGTTATGGTTAAGGTTAGGGTAAGGGTTAAATGCAGAGCTAGGGTTAGGGTTACAGTTAGGGTTAGGGTTAGGGTTAGGTTTAGGGTCAGGGTCAAGGTCAAGGTCAGCATCAAGGTCAGGTTCAGGGTCATGGTTACAGTCAAGGTCAGTGTCAGGGTCATGGTTAGCATTAGGGTCTGGGTCAGGGTCAAGGTCAAGGACAAGTTCAAGCTCAGTGTTCTGGTTAGAGTTAGGTTAGAGTTAGGGTTAGGGTTAGGGTTATATTAGGGTTACAGTTAGGGTTATGGTTAAGTTTAGGGTAAGGTTTAAATGCAGTGCTAGGGTTAGGGTTACAGTTAAGCTTAGGGTTAGATTTACAGTCTGGGTCCAGGTCAGGGTTAGTGTCAAGGTCAGGTCAGGGTCATGGTTAGCGTTAGGGTCTGGGTCAGAATCAAGGTCAAATCCAGGGTCAGAATCAGTGTCGGGTTAAATTAAGGTTAGTGTTAGGTATAGAGTTAGTATAGGGTTACGGTTAGGGTTATGGTTAAGGTAAGGTAAGGGTTAAATGCAGAGCTAGGTTTAGGGTATAGTTAGGGTTAGAGTTAGGGTCAAGGTCAAGTTCTGGGTCAGGGTCATGGTCAGGGTCAGCGTCCTGGTTTCAGTCAAGGTCAGTATCAGGGTCATGGTTAGCATTAGGGTCAGGGTCAGGGTCAAGGTCAAAGCCAGGGTCAGGGTTCGGGTTAGAGCAATGTTAGTGTTAAGGTTAGGGTAGGGTTATGGTTAGGGTTATGGTTAAGGTTAGGGTAAGGGTTAAATGCAGAGCTAGGGTTAGGGTTAGAGTTAGTGTTAGGGTTATGTTTAGGGTCAGGGTCAAGGTCAGGGTCAGCTTCAATGTCAGGGTAAGGGTTATGGTTACATTCAAGGTCAAGTTCTGGGTCATGGTTACCGTTAGGGTCTGGGTAAGACTCAAGGTCTAAGCCAGGGTCAGGTTCAGTGTTCGGTTTAGAGTAATGTTAGGGTTAGGGTAGGGTTATGGTTAGGGTTATGGTTAAGGTTAGGGTAAGGGTTAAATGCAGAGCTAGGGTTAGGGTTAGAGTTAGGTTTAGAGTTAGGGTCTGGGTCAAGGTAAGGGTCAAGGTCAGGGTCATGGTTATGGTTACAGTCAAGGTCAGGGTCAGGGTCATGGTTAGAGTTAGGGTCAGGGACAGGGTCAAGGTGAAAGCCAGGGTCAGTGTCAGTGTTTGGGTTAGAGTAAGGTTAGAGTTAGGGTTAGGGTTAGGGTTAGTGTAGGGTTACGGTAAGGGTTATGGGTAAGGTTAGGGCAAGCATTGAATGCAGAGCTAGGGTTAGGGTCACAGTTAGGTTTAGGTTTAGGTTTAGAGTCAGGTTCAATGTCAAGGTCAGCGTCAAGGTCAATGTCAGGGTCATGGTTACATTCAAGGTCAGGGTCAGGACCAAAGTTTTCGTTAGGGTCTGGGTCAGATTCAAGGTCAAAGCCAGGGTCAGGGTCATTATTCGGGTTAGAGTAAGGTTAGGGTTCAGGTAGAGTTACTGTTAGGGTTATGGTTAGGCTTAGGGTAAGGGTTAAATGCAGAGCTAGGGTTAGGGTTAGAGTTAGGGTTAGGGTTAGGGTCAGAGTCAACGTCAGGGTCAGCATCAGGGTCAGGGTTACTGTCAAGGTCAGGGTCAGAGTCATGGTAAGCGTTAGGGTCCGGGTCAGGGTCAAGGTCAAAACAGGGTCACGGTCAGTGTTCGGGTTAGCGTAAGGTTAGAGTTAGGGTAAGGTTACGGTTAGGGTAATGGTTAATGTTAGGTTAAGGGTTAAATGAAGAGCTAGGGTTAGGGTTAGAGTTAGAGTTAGGGTTAGGGTCAGGATCAAGGTCAGGGTCAGCGTCATAGTTAGGGTCAGCGTTATGGTTAACGTTCGGTTCAGGGTCACAGTCAAGGTCCAAGCCAGGGTCAGGGTCAGTATTCCAGTTATGGTAAGTTTAGGGTTAGGGATAGAGTTAGGGTTGGGTTACGGTTAGTGTTATGGTTAATGTAGGGTAAGGGTTAAATGCAGAGTTAGGGTTAGGGTTAGAGTTAGGGTTAGGGTTAGGGTCAGGGTCAAGGTAAGGGTCAGGGTCATGGTTATGGTCAAGATCAGGATTAGGGTCATGGTTAGCATTAGCGTCAGGTCAGGGTGAAGGTCAAAGCCAGGGTCAGGGGCAGTGTTCGGTTTAGAGTAAAGTTAGAGTTAGTGTTAGTTTCAGGGTTAGGGTTATGGTATGGTTACAATTAGGGTTATGGTTAAGGTTAGGGTAAGGATTAAATGCAGAGCTAGGGTTAGGGTTAGGGTTAGGGTTAGGGTTAGGTTTAGGGTCAGTGTCAAGGTGAGGGTCAGCTTGAATGTCCAGATAAGGGTCATGGTTACATTCAGGGTCAGGTTCAGGGTCACGGTTACCGTTAGGGTCTGGGTACAACTCAAGGTCAAAGCCAGGGTCAGGGTCAGTGTTCGGGTTAGTGTAAGGTTAGAGTTAGGGTTAGGGTTAGGGTTAGGTTAGGGTTACGGTTAGGGTTTTGGTTAAGGTTAGGATAAGGGTTAAATCCAGAACTAGGGTTAGGTTTAGACTTAGGGTTAGGGTTATGGTCAGGGTCAAGGTCATGGTCAGCGTCAAGATCAGGGTCAGGGTCATTTTTACGGTCTAGTTCAGGGTCAGGGTCATGATTACCGTTAGAGTCAGGGTCAGGGTCAAGGTCAAAGCCAGGGTCAGGGTCAGTGTTAGGATTAGAGTAATGTTAGAGTTAGGGTAGGGTTACGGTTAGGGTTATGGTTAAGGTTAGGGTAAGTGTTAGGGTCAGGGTCAAGGTCAGGGTCATCGTCAAGGTCAGGGTCAGGGTCATGGATACATTCAAGGTCATGGTCAAGGTCATGGTTTGCGTTAGGGTCTGGGTCAGGGTCAAGGTCAAAGACATGGTCAGGTTCAGTGTTCAGGTTAGAGTAAGGTTAGAGTTAGAGTTAGGGTTAGGGTGAGGGTAAGATTACGGTTTGGGTTATGGCTAAGGTTAGGGTAAGGGTTCAGTGCAGATCTAGGGTTAGGGTTACAGTTAGGGTTAGGATTAGGTTTAGGGTCACGGTCAAAGTCAGGGTCAGCGTCAAGGTCAATGTCAGGGTCAGGGTTATGTTCAAGGTCATGATGAGGGTTTAAGTTAGCATGAGATTCTGGGTCAGAGTCAAGGTCAAAGCCAGGGTCAGGGTCAGTGTTCGGGTTAGGGTAAGGTTAGGGTTAGGGTTAGGGTTAGGGTTAGGGTAGGGTTACTGTTAAGGTTATGGTTAAGGTTAGTGTAAGGATTAAATGCAGAGCTAGGGTTAGGGTTAGAGTTAGGATTAGAGTTAGGGTCAAGGTCATGGTCTGGGTTAGGGTCAAGGTCAGAGTCAGGGTCCTGGTTTCAGTCAAGGTCAGAATCAGCGTCATGGTTACATTAGGGTCAGGGTCAGGGTCAAGGTCAAAGCCAGGGTCAGGGTTCGGGTAAGAGTAAGGTTAGAGTTAGGGTTAGGGTAGGGTTACGGTTAGGGTTATGGTTAAGGTTAGGGTAAGGGTTAAATGCAGATCTAGGGTTAGGGTTAGAGTTAGGGTTAAGGTTAGGGTCAGGGTCAACGACAGGTTCAGCGTCAGGGTCAGAGTCAAGGTCACAGTCAAAGTCAGGTTCAGGGTCATGGTTACGCTCAAGTTCAGGATCTGGGTCATGATTACCCTGAGTGTAAGGGTCAGGGTCAAGGTCAAAGCCAGGGTCAGGGTCAGTGTTCGGGTTAGAGTAAGGTTAGAGTTAGGGTAGTTTCAGGGTTAGGGTTACAGTATGGTTATGGTTAGTGTTATGGTTAAGGTTAGGGTAAGGGTTAAATGCAGAGCTAGGGTTAGGGTTACAGTTAGGGTTAGGGTTAGGGTTAGGTTTAGGGTCAGGGTCAAGGTCAAGGTCAGCATCAAGGTCAGGTTCAGGGTCATGGTTACAGTCAAGGTCAGTGTCAGGGTCATGGTTAGCATTAGGGTCTGGGTCAGGGTCAAGGTCAAGGACAAGTTCAAGCTCAGTGTTCTGGTTAGAGTTAGGTTAGAGTTAGGGTTAGGGTTAGGGTTATATTAGGGTTACAGTTAGGGTTATGGTTAAGTTTAGGGTAAGGTTTAAATGCAGTGCTAGGGTTAGGGTTACAGTTAAGCTTAGGGTTAGATTTACAGTCTGGGTCCAGGTCAGGGTTAGTGTCAAGGTCAGGTCAGGGTCATGGTTAGCGTTAGGGTCTGGGTCAGAATCAAGGTCAAATCCAGGGTCAGAATCAGTGTCGGGTTAAATTAAGGTTAGTGTTAGGTATAGAGTTAGTATAGGGTTACGGTTAGGGTTATGGTTAAGGTAAGGTAAGGGTTAAATGCAGAGCTAGGTTTAGGGTATAGTTAGGGTTAGAGTTAGGGTCAAGGTCAAGTTCTGGGTCAGGGTCATGGTCAGGGTCAGCGTCCTGGTTTCAGTCAAGGTCAGTATCAGGGTCATGGTTAGCATTAGGGTCAGGGTCAGGGTCAAGGTCAAAGCCAGGGTCAGGGTTCGGGTTAGAGCAATGTTAGTGTTAAGGTTAGGGTAGGGTTATGGTTAGGGTTATGGTTAAGGTTAGGGTAAGGGTTAAATGCAGAGCTAGGGTTAGGGTTAGAGTTAGTGTTAGGGTTATGTTTAGGGTCAGGGTCAAGGTCAGGGTCAGCTTCAATGTCAGGGTAAGGGTTATGGTTACATTCAAGGTCAAGTTCTGGGTCATGGTTACCGTTAGGGTCTGGGTAAGACTCAAGGTCTAAGCCAGGGTCAGGTTCAGTGTTCGGTTTAGAGTAATGTTAGGGTTAGGGTAGGGTTATGGTTAGGGTTATGGTTAAGGTTAGGGTAAGGGTTAAATGCAGAGCTAGGGTTAGGGTTAGAGTTAGGTTTAGAGTTAGGGTCTGGGTCAAGGTAAGGGTCAAGGTCAGGGTCATGGTTATGGTTACAGTCAAGGTCAGGGTCAGGGTCATGGTTAGAGTTAGGGTCAGGGACAGGGTCAAGGTGAAAGCCAGGGTCAGTGTCAGTGTTTGGGTTAGAGTAAGGTTAGAGTTAGGGTTAGGGTTAGGGTTAGTGTAGGGTTACGGTAAGGGTTATGGGTAAGGTTAGGGCAAGCATTGAATGCAGAGCTAGGGTTAGGGTCACAGTTAGGTTTAGGTTTAGGTTTAGAGTCAGGTTCAATGTCAAGGTCAGCGTCAAGGTCAATGTCAGGGTCATGGTTACATTCAAGGTCAGGGTCAGGACCAAAGTTTTCGTTAGGGTCTGGGTCAGATTCAAGGTCAAAGCCAGGGTCAGGGTCATTATTCGGGTTAGAGTAAGGTTAGGGTTCAGGTAGAGTTACTGTTAGGGTTATGGTTAGGCTTAGGGTAAGGGTTAAATGCAGAGCTAGGGTTAGGGTTAGAGTTAGGGTTAGGGTTAGGGTCAGAGTCAACGTCAGGGTCAGCATCAGGGTCAGGGTTACTGTCAAGGTCAGGGTCAGAGTCATGGTAAGCGTTAGGGTCCGGGTCAGGGTCAAGGTCAAAACAGGGTCACGGTCAGTGTTCGGGTTAGCGTAAGGTTAGAGTTAGGGTAAGGTTACGGTTAGGGTAATGGTTAATGTTAGGTTAAGGGTTAAATGAAGAGCTAGGGTTAGGGTTAGAGTTAGAGTTAGGGTTAGGGTCAGGATCAAGGTCAGGGTCAGCGTCATAGTTAGGGTCAGCGTTATGGTTAACGTTCGGTTCAGGGTCACAGTCAAGGTCCAAGCCAGGGTCAGGGTCAGTATTCCAGTTATGGTAAGTTTAGGGTTAGGGATAGAGTTAGGGTTGGGTTACGGTTAGTGTTATGGTTAATGTAGGGTAAGGGTTAAATGCAGAGTTAGGGTTAGGGTTAGAGTTAGGGTTAGGGTTAGGGTCAGGGTCAAGGTAAGGGTCAGGGTCATGGTTATGGTCAAGATCAGGATTAGGGTCATGGTTAGCATTAGCGTCAGGTCAGGGTGAAGGTCAAAGCCAGGGTCAGGGGCAGTGTTCGGTTTAGAGTAAAGTTAGAGTTAGTGTTAGTTTCAGGGTTAGGGTTATGGTATGGTTACAATTAGGGTTATGGTTAAGGTTAGGGTAAGGATTAAATGCAGAGCTAGGGTTAGGGTTAGGGTTAGGGTTAGGGTTAGGTTTAGGGTCAGTGTCAAGGTGAGGGTCAGCTTGAATGTCCAGATAAGGGTCATGGTTACATTCAGGGTCAGGTTCAGGGTCACGGTTACCGTTAGGGTCTGGGTACAACTCAAGGTCAAAGCCAGGGTCAGGGTCAGTGTTCGGGTTAGTGTAAGGTTAGAGTTAGGGTTAGGGTTAGGGTTAGGTTAGGGTTACGGTTAGGGTTTTGGTTAAGGTTAGGATAAGGGTTAAATCCAGAACTAGGGTTAGGTTTAGACTTAGGGTTAGGGTTATGGTCAGGGTCAAGGTCATGGTCAGCGTCAAGATCAGGGTCAGGGTCATTTTTACGGTCTAGTTCAGGGTCAGGGTCATGATTACCGTTAGAGTCAGGGTCAGGGTCAAGGTCAAAGCCAGGGTCAGGGTCAGTGTTAGGATTAGAGTAATGTTAGAGTTAGGGTAGGGTTACGGTTAGGGTTATGGTTAAGGTTAGGGTAAGTGTTAGGGTCAGGGTCAAGGTCAGGGTCATCGTCAAGGTCAGGGTCAGGGTCATGGATACATTCAAGGTCATGGTCAAGGTCATGGTTTGCGTTAGGGTCTGGGTCAGGGTCAAGGTCAAAGACATGGTCAGGTTCAGTGTTCAGGTTAGAGTAAGGTTAGAGTTAGAGTTAGGGTTAGGGTGAGGGTAAGATTACGGTTTGGGTTATGGCTAAGGTTAGGGTAAGGGTTCAGTGCAGATCTAGGGTTAGGGTTACAGTTAGGGTTAGGATTAGGTTTAGGGTCACGGTCAAAGTCAGGGTCAGCGTCAAGGTCAATGTCAGGGTCAGGGTTATGTTCAAGGTCATGATGAGGGTCAAAGTTAGCATGAGATTCTGGGTCAGAGTCAAGGTCAAAGCCAGGGTCAGGGTCAGTGTTCGGGTTAGGGTAAGGTTAGGGTTAGGGTTAGGGTTAGGGTAGGGTTACTGTTAAGGTTATGGTTAAGGTTAGTGTAAGGATTAAATGCAGAGCTAGGGTTAGGGTTAGAGTTAGGATTAGAGTTAGGGTCAAGGTCATGGTCTGGGTTAGGGTCAAGGTCAGAGTCAGGGTCCTGGTTTCAGTCAAGGTCAGAATCAGCGTCATGGTTACATTAGGGTCAGGGTCAGGGTCAAGGTCAAAGCCAGGGTCAGGGTTCGGGTAAGAGTAAGGTTAGAGTTAGGGTTAGGGTAGGGTTACGGTTAGGGTTATGGTTAAGGTTAGGGTAAGGGTTAAATGCAGATCTAGGGTTAGGGTTAGAGTTAGGGTTAAGGTTAGGGTCAGGGTCAACGACAGGTTCAGCGTCAGGGTCAGAGTCAAGGTCACAGTCAAAGTCAGGTTCAGGGTCATGGTTACGCTCAAGTTCAGGATCTGGGTCATGATTACCCTGAGTGTAAGGGTCAGGGTCAAGGTCAAAGCCAGGGTCAGGGTCAGTGTTCAGGTTTGAGTAAGGTTAGAGTTAGGGTTAGGGTAGGGTTACGGTTAGGGTTATGGTTAAGTTTAGGGTAAGGATTAAATGCAGAGCTAGGGTTAGGCTTACAGTTAGGGTTAGGGTTATGGTCAGGGTCCAGGTCAGGGTCAGCATCAAGTTCAGGGTCATGGTCATGGTTAGGGTCAAGTTCAGTATCAGGGTCATGATTACCCTTAGAGTCAGGGTCAGGGTTAAGGTCAAAGCCAGGATCAGGGTCAGTGTTCGGTTTAGAGTAAGGTTAGAGTTAGGGTTAGGGTAGTGTTACGGTTAGGGTTATGGTTAAGGTTTGGGTAAGGGTTAAATGCAGAACTAGGGTTAGTGTTAGACTTAGGGTTAGGGTTATGGTCAGGGTGAAGGTCAAGGTCAGGGTCAGTGTCAAGGTCAGGGTCCGGGTCATGGTTACATTCAAGGTCATGGTCAGGTTCATGGTTAGCGTTAAGGTCTGGGTCAGGGTCAAGGTCAAAGACAGTGTCAGGGTCTGTGTTCGGGTTAGAGTAAGGTTAGAGTTAGGGTTACGGTTAGGGTTAGGGTTAGGGTTAGGGTAGGGTTAAGATTAGGGTTATGGTTAAGGTAGGGTAAGAGTTAAATGCAGAGCTAGGGTTGGGTTATAGTTAGGGTTAGGGTTAGGGTCTGGGTCAAGGTCAGGGTCAGCGTCAAGGTCAGGTTCAGGGTCATGGTTATGGTCAAGGTCAGGGTCTGGGTCATGGTTATCGTTCGGGTCAGGGTCACGTTCAAGGTCAAATGCGCGATCAGGGTCAGTGTTCCAGTTAGAGTAAGGTTAGGGTTAGGGTTAGGGTAGGGTTAAGGTTAGGGTTATGGTTAAGGTTAAGGTAAGGGTTAAATGCAGAGCTAGGGTTAGGGTTAGAGTTTGGGTTAGGGTTAGGGTCAGGGTCAAGGTCAGGGTTAGCGTCTAGGTCGGGGTCAGGGTCATGGTTA
This sequence comes from Microcebus murinus, assembly GCF_040939455.1. Taxonomy (NCBI): domain Eukaryota; kingdom Metazoa; phylum Chordata; class Mammalia; order Primates; family Cheirogaleidae; genus Microcebus; species Microcebus murinus. Next base: position 237,173 of record NC_134118.1, on the reverse strand, counting down.
TAGTCAAGGTCAGGGTCAGGGTCATGGTTAGCGTTAGTGTCAGGGTCAGGGTCAAGGTCAAAGACAGGGTCAGGGTCAGTGGTCTGTTTAGATTAAGGTTAGAGTTAGGGTTAGGTTTAGGGTTAGTGTAGGTATACGGTTAGGGTTATGGTTAATGTTAGGGTAAGGGTTAAATGCAGAGCTAGGGTTAGGGTTACAGTTAGGGTTAGGGTTAGGTTTAGGGTCAGGGTCAAGATTAGGGTCAGCGTTAAGGTCAGGGTCAGAGTCATGGTTACATTCCAGGTCATGGTCAAAGTCATGGTTATCCTTAGGGTCTGGGTCAGAGTCAAGGTCAAACCAGGGTCAGGGTCAGTGTTTCAGGTGCAGTAAGGTTAGGGTTAGGGATCGAGTTAGGGTAGGGTTACGGTTAGGGTTATGGTTAAGGTAGGGTAAAGGTCAAATGCAGAGCTAGGGTTAGGGTTAAGGTTAGGGTTAGGGTTAGGGTCAGGGTCAAGGTCTCGGTCAGCGTCAGGGTCACAGTCAGGGTCATGGTTACGGTCAAGGTCAGGATCACAGTCATGGTTAGCATTAGGGTCAGGGTCCGGGTCAAGGTCAAACGCAGGGTCAGGGTCAGTGTTCGGGTTAGAATACGGTTACAGTTAGGGTTAGGGTAGGGTTATGGTTAGGGTTATGGTTAAGGTTAGGGTAAGGTTTAAATGCAGACCTAGGGGAAAGGTTACAGTTAGTGTTCGTGTTAGGTTTAGGGTCAGGGTCAGCGTCAAGGTCATGGTCAGTGCCATGGTTACATTCAAGGTCATGGTCAGGGTCATGGTTAGCATTAGGGACTGGGTAGGGTCAAGGTGAAAGACAGGGTCAGGGTCAGTGTTCCAGTTAGAGTAAGGTTCTAGTTAGGGTAGGTTTATGGGTAGCGTTATGGTTAAGGTTAGCGTAAGGGTTAAATGCAGAGCTAAGGTTAGGGTTACAGTTACGGTTAGGTTTAGGTTTAGGGTCAGGGTCAAGGTCTGGGTCAGCCTCACAGTCAGTGTCAGGGTAATGGTTACGTTCAAAGTCATGATCAGGGTCAAAATTAGCATTAGGTTCTGGGTCAGAGTCAAGGTCAAAGCCAGGGTCATGGTCAGGGTTTGGGTTAGAGTAAGGTTATTTTTAGGGTATGGTTGCTGTTAGGGTTATGGTTAAGGTTAGGGTAAGGGTTAAATGCAGAGCTAGGGTTAGGGTTAGAGTTAGGGTCAGGGTAGGGTCAGGGTCAAGGTCAGGGTCAGCTTCAAGGTCAGAGTAAGTGTCATGGTTACGGTCAGGGTCAGGGTCAGTGTCATGCTTAGCGTTAGGGTCTGGATAAGACTCAAGGTCAAGCAAGGGTCAGGGTCTGTGTTTGGGTTTGAGTAATGTTAGTGTCCGGGTAGGGTTACTGTTAGGGTTATGGTTGAGGTTAGGGTAAGGGTTCAATGCAGAGCTAGGGTTAGCGTTACGGTTAGGGTTACGGTTATGTTTAGGGTCAGGGTCAAGACTAGGGCCAGCGTCAAGGTCAGGGTCATGATCATGGTTTCTTTCAATGTCATGGTCAGAGTCATGGTTAGCCTTAGGGTCTAGGTCATTGTCAAGGTCAAACCAGGGTCAGGGTCAGTGTTTGATTTACAGTAAGGTTAGTGTTAGGGATTGAGTTAGGGTAGCGTTGCGGTTAGGGTTATCGTTAAGATAGGGTAAAGGTTAAATGCAGAGCTAGGTTTAGGGTTAGATTTAGCGATAGGGTTAGGGTCAGTGTCAAGGTCTAGATCAGCGTCAAGGTCAGGGTCAAAGTCATGGTTACCGTTAGGGTCAGGGTCAGGGTCAAGGTCAAACGCAGGGTGAGGGTCAGTTTTCAGGTTAGAGTAAGGTTAGGGTTAGGGATTGAGTTAGGGTAGGGTTACGGTTAGGGTTATGGTTAAGATAGGGTAAAGGTTAAATGCAGAGTTAGAGTTAGGGTTAGGGTTAGGGTCAGGGTCAAGGTCTGGTCAGTGTCAAGGTCAGCGTCAGGGTCATGGTTACGGTCAAGGTCAGAATCACGGTCATGGTTAGCTTTATGGTCAGGGTCAGGGTCAAGGTCAAAGACAGGTTCAGGGTCAGTGTTCCGGCTAGAGTAAGTTTCGAGTTAGGGTAGGGTTACGGTAGCGTTATGCTTAAGGTTAGCATAAGGATCAAATGCAGATCTAGGGTTAGGGTTACAGTTACGTTTAGGGTTATGTTTAGGGTCAGGGTCAAGGTCAGGATCAGCCTCCAGTTCAGTGTCAGGGTCATGGTTACCTTCAATGTCATGATCAGTGTCAAAATTAGCGTCAGTTTCTGGGTCAGAGTCAAGGTCAAAGGCAGGGTCAGGGTCAGTGTTCGGGTTAGAGTAAGGTTAGGGTTAGGGTAGGGTTACTGTTAGGGTTCTGGTTATGGTTAGGGTAAGGGTTAAATTTAGAGCCTGTGTTAGGTTTAGACTTACGGTATCGTTATGATCAGGGTCAAGGTCAGGGTTGAGGTCATGGTTACGTTCAAGGTCTCGGTGAGGGTCAAGGTCAAACCAGGTTCAGGGTCAGTGTTCGGGTTAGAGTAAGGTTAGAGTTACAGTTAGGGTAGGGTTTTGGTTAGCGGTATGGTTAAAGTTAAGGTAAGGGTTAAATGCAGAGCTAGGGTTAGGGTTAGAGTTAGGGTTAGGGTTAGGTTTGTGGTCAGGGTCAAGGTCAGGGTCAGCTTCAAGATCAGGGTAAGGGTCATGGTACGGTCAAGGTCAGGGTAAGCATCAAGGTCAGGGTCAGGGTCATGGGTATGGTCAAGGTCAGGGTCATGGTTTTGGTTAGCGTTCGGGTCAGGGTCAAGGTTAAGGTCAAAGCCTGGGTTAGGGTCAGTTTTCTGGTTACAGTAAGGTTAGAGTTAGGGTAAGGGTTAGGGTAGGGTTACAGTTAGGGTTATGGTTAAGGTTACGGTAAGGGTTAATGCAGAGCTAAGGTCAGGGTTAGAGTTAGGGTTAGGGGTAGAGTCACGGTCAAGGACAGGGTCAGTGTCAAAGTCAGGGTCAGGGTCATGGTTAAGGTCAAGGTTAGGATCAGGGTCATGGTTAGCTTTAGGGTCTGGGTCAGCGTCAAGGTCAAAACCTGGTTCAAGGTCATTGTTCGAGTTAGAGCAGGTTTAGGGTTAGGGATCGATTTAGGGTAAGGGTAGGGTTAGCGTTATGATTAAGGTTGGGTAAAGGTCAGGGTCAGGGTCAAGGTCGGGGACGCCGCACCCCCTTTCTGCCGCAGGGGTCCCCCCCTCCAAGCACCAGCGGGAGGAGGCGCCGCAGGACCTGTCCCAGCCGGGTTCTCCTTCCCCTCCAGGAAGCCGGACTCTATGGGGCGGGACCCTGGAGGAGACAGAGCAGAGCCTGGAGCCAGCCCCGAACCCCTGAACCTCGAGCCAGGGGCACCCCGGGAGCACCCAGCCTGCGGGCGCGCCGCCCGCCGCCGAGCAGCCATGAGTGAGACGGCCGTCTGTTCTAGCCGGGCCACTGTGATGCTTTACGATGACGGCAACAAGCGATGGCTGCCCGCCGGCACCGGTCCCCAGGCCTTCAGCCGTGTCCAGATCTACCACAACCCCACAGCCAATTCCTTCCGGGTCGTGGGCCGGAAGATGCAGCCTGACCAGCAGGTGGTCATCAACTGTGCCATCGTCCGGGGTGTCAAGTATCATCAAGCCACCCCTACCTTCCACCAGTGGCGCGACGCCCGCCAGGTCTGGGGCCTCAACTTCGGCAGCAAGGAGGATGCAGCACAGTTTTCCGCCGGCATGGCCAGTGCCCTAGAGGCGTTGGAAGGAGGTGGGCCTCCTCTGCCCGCAGCACCTCCCACCTGGTCTGTGCAGAACGGCCCCTCCCCGGAGGAGGTGGAGCAGCACAGAAGGCTGCAGTCTGGCCAGCTGGAACTGGAGCGCAGGGTCTCCAATGCAGGAGGCCCACCTGCTCCCCCAGCTGGGGGCCCACCCCCACCACCAGGACCTCCTCCTCCTCCGGGTCCCCCCCCACCTCCGGGTCTGCCCCCCTCCGGGGTGTCTACTGCAGGGCATGGAGCAGGGGGAGGCCCACCCCCTGCACCCCCTCTCCCCGCAGCACAGGGCCCCAGTGGTGGGGGGGCCGGGGCCCCAGGCCTGGCCGCAGCCATTGCTGGAGCCAAACTCAGGAAAGTCAGCAAGCAGGAGGAGGCCTTAGGGGGGCCCGTGGCCCCCAAAGCTGAGAGCAGCTGCAGCACAGGCGGGGGGCTCATGGAAGAGATGAACGCCATGCTGGCCCGCAGAAGGAAAGCCACGTAGGTTGGGGAGAAACCCCCCAAGGATGACTCTGCCAATCAGGAGGAGCCAGAGGCCAGAGTCCCAGCCCAGAGTGAATCTGTGCGGAGACCCTGGGAGAAGAACAGCACAACCTTGCCGAGGATGAAGTCGTCTTCGGCACTCACTTCCGAGGCCCACCCCTGTACACCTAGCTCCAGTGATGAGTCAGACCTGGAGAGGGTGAAACAGGAGCTTCTGGAAGAGGTGAGGAAGGAATTGCAGAAAGTGAAAGAGGAAATAATTGAAGCCTTTGTCCAGGAGCTGAGGAAGCGGGGTTCTCCCTGACCACAGGGACACAGAAGATCCATTTCTCCCTTCTGCACACCCCACCTCTCACCCTGCTTTCCCTGCCTCGACTTGACTTGGAATTGGCTGAAGACTGCACAGGAATGCATCTCCCCCATTCCCCATCCCACTTGGAAAAGTCCAAGGGGGTGTGGCTTCCCTGCCTACACCCATACTGGCTGCTGATTGGCTGGCGAGGCCCCCACCCTTTCTTCTCTTTGGTCCTTCCCCTCTACCATCCCCTTGGGGCTGGTTCCTCTGCTGGGGATGTACCAGTTAACCCCGCAGTGAGGGGGAAGGAAGGAGGGAATTTCACATTCCCTTGTTCTAGATTCACTTTAAAGCTTAATGCCTTTGAATTTTTGTTTTTTAAAGAAAATATATATATATATTTGGGTTTCGGGGGGAAAGGGAAATTTTTTTTTCTCTTTGGTTTTGATAAAATGGGGTGTGGGAGTTTTTAAATGCTATAGCCCCAGGCTTGCCCCATTTGGGGCAGCTATTTAAGGGGGGGATGTCCCACCAGGCTGGGCGAACCTCCTCCCACCCCAGGGACTTACCTCCCCCCTGGCTCCTTCCCCTTTTCTATAAGGAATTAAGATGCTGTAACTTTTTGGAACCTCAAAAAAAAAAAAGAGTTAGAATTAGGGTAGGGTTACGGTTAGGGTTCTGGTTATGGTTTAGAGTTAGGTTTAGGGTTAGGGTCAGGGTCAAGGTCAGGGTCAGCGTCATGGTTATGGTCAAGTTCCGGGTCAGGGTCATGGTTATCGTTAGGGTCAGGGTCAGGGTCAAGGTCAAAGACAGGGTCCGGGTCAGTGGTCGGTTTAGAGTAAGGTTAGAGTTAGGGTTAGGTTTAGGGTTAGGGTAGGGATACGGTTAGGGTTATGGTTAATGTTAGGGTAAGGGTTAAATGCAGAGCTAGGGTTAGGGTTACAGTTAGGGTTAGGGTTAGGTTTAGGGTCAGCGTCAAGGTCAGGGTCAGGGTCATGGTTATGGTCAAGGTCAGGGTCAAGTTCATGGTTAGCGTTAGGGTCTGGGTAAGACTCAAGGTCAAAGCAAGGGTCAGGGTCTGTGTTTGGGTTTGAGTAACGTTAGTGTTAGGGTAGGGTTACTGTTAGGGTTATGGTTAAGGTTAGGGTAAGTGTTCAATGCAGAGCTAGGGTTAGGGTTACAAGTTAGGGTTAGGTATAGGGTCAGGGTCAAGATTAGGGTCATCGTCAAGGGCATGGTCAGGGTCATGTTACATTCACCGTCATGGTCAGAGTCATGGTTAGCCTTAGGGTCTGGGTCAGAATCAAGGTCAAACCAGTGTCAGGGTCAGTGTTTGAGTTAGAGGAAGGTTAGGGTTGGGGATCGAGTTAGGGTAGGGTTATGGTTCAGGTAGGGTAAAGGTCAAATGCAGAGCTAGGGTTCGGGTTAGATTTAGCTTTAGGGTTAGGGTCATGGTTAAGGTCAGGGTCAGCATCAAGGTCAGGGTCAGGGTCATGGTTATGGTCAAGGTCAGGGTCAGGGTCATGGTTAGCATTAGGGTCAGGGTCAGGGTCAGGGTCAAGGTCAAAGACAGGTTCAGGGTCATTGGTCGGTTTAGCGTAAGGTTAGAGTTAGGGTTAGGTTTAGGGTTAAGGTAGGGATATAGTTAATGTTAAGGTAAGGGTTAAATGCAGAGCTAGAGTTAGGGTTACAGTTAGGGTTAGGGTTAGGTTTAGGGTCAGGGTCAAGATTAGGGTCAGCGTCAAATTCAGGGTCAGTGTCATGGTTATATTCACGGTCATGATCAGGGTCATGGTTAGCGTTAAGGTCTGGGTCAGAGTCAAGGTCAAACCAGGGTCAGGTACAGTGTTTGAGTTACAGTAAGGTAGGGTTAGGGATCAAGTTAGGGTAGGGTTTCAGTTAGGGTTATGGTTAAGGTAGGGTTAAGGTCAAATGCAGAGCTAAGGTTTGGGTTAGATTTAGCGTTAGGGTTAGGGTCAGAGTCAAGGTCTGGGTAAGCGTGAAGGTCAGGATCAGGGTCATGGTTACGGTCAAGGTGAGGATCACGGTCATGGTTAGCATTAGGTTCAGGGTCAGGGTCAAGGTAAAGGCAGGGTCAGGGTCAGTGTTCGGGTTAGAGTAAGGTTAGAGTTAGGGATCCAGTTAGGGTAGGGTTACGGTTAGGGTTATGGTTAAGATAGGGTAAAGGTTAAATGCAGAGCTAGGGTTAGGGTTAGAGATACGGTTAGGGTCAGGGTCAAGGTCTGGGTCAGCGTCAAGGTCATTGTCAGGGTCATGCTTAGCGTTAGGGTCTGGGTCTGGGTCAAAGTCAAAGACAGGCTCAGGGTCAGTGTTCCGGTTAGAATAAGGTTTGAGTTAGGGTTAGGGATAGGGTATGGTAGGGTTACGGATAGCATTTTGGTTAAGGTTAGCGTAAGGGTTAAATGCAGAGCTAGGGTTAGGGTTACAGTTATGGTAACAGTTAGGTTTATGGTCAGGGTCAAGGTCAGGGTCAGCCTAAAAGTCAGTGTCAGGGTCATGGTTACGTTCAAGGTCATGATCAGGGTCAAAATTAGCGTTAGGTTCTCGGTCAGAGTCAAGGTCAAAGCCTGGGTCAGGGTCAGTTATCGGGTTAGAGTAAGGTTAGGGTTAGGGTTAAGGTAGGGTTACTGTTAGGGTTCTGGTTATGATTAGGGTAAGGGTTAAATGTAGAGTTTGGGTTAGGTTTAGACTTAGGGTTAGCGTTATGATCAGGGTCAAGGTCAGGGTCGGCATCATGGTTACCTTCAAGGTCACGGTCAGGGTCAAGGTCAAACCAGGTTCAGGGTCAGTGTTCGGGTTAGAGTAAGGTTAGAGTTACGGTTAGGGTAGGGTTTCGGTTAGCGGTATGGTTAAGGTTAGGGTAAGGGTTCAATGCAGAGCTAGGGTTAGGGTTAGAGATAGGGTTAGGGTTAGGTTTTGGCTCAGGGTCAAGGTCAAGGTCAGCTTCAAGGTCAGGGTATGGGTCATGGTTACGGTAAAGGTCAGGGTCAGGGTCATGGTTAGCGTTAGTGTCTGGGTAAGACTCAAGGTCAAAGCAAGGGTCAGGGTCTGTGTTTGGGTTTGAGTAACGTTACGGTTAGTGTAGGGTTACTGATAGGGTTATGGTTAAGGTTAGGGTAAGGGTTCAATGCAGAGCTAGGGTTAGGGTTAGAGTTAGGGTTAGGTTTGGATCAAGGTCAAGGTGGGGCAGTGTCAAGGTCAGGGTCAGGGTCCTGGTTTCGGTCAAGTTCAGGATCAGGGTCATGGTTAGCATTAGGCTTAGGGTCAGGGTCAAGGTCACAGCCAGGGTCAGGGTTTGGGTTAGAGTAAGGTTATTGTTAGTCTATGGTTATGGTTAGGGTTAGGGTTAAGGTTAGGGTAAGGGTTAAATGCAGAGCTAGGGTTAAGGTTAGAGTTAGGGTTAGGGTTAGGGTCAGGGTCAAGGTCAGTGTCAGCATCAAGGTCAGTGTCAGGGTCATGGTTACTGTCAGGATCAGGGTCAGAGTCATGGTAAGCGTTAGGGTCCGGGTCAGGGTCATGGTCAAATACAGGGTCAGGGTCAGTGTTCGGGTTAGTTTAAGGTTAGAGTTAGGGTTAGGGTTAGGGTAGGGTTATGGTTAGGGTTATGGTTAAGGTTAGGGTAAGGGTTAAATGCAGAGCTAGGGTTAGAGTTAGAGATAGGGATGGGGTTAGGGTCAGGATCAAGGTCACGGTCAGTGTCAAAGTCAGAGTCAGGGTCCTGGTTACGTTCAAGTTTAGGGTCATGGTCAATGTCAAAGCCAGGGTTAGGGTCAGTGTTCAGATTAGAGTAATGTTAGAGTTAGAGTAAGGTAACAGTTAGGGTTATGGTTAATGTTACGGTAAGTGTTAGCGTCAGGGTCAAGGTCAGGGTCAGCGTCAAGTTCAGGGTCAATGTCATGTATACTTTCTAGGTCATGGTCAGGGTCATGGTTAGCGTTAGGGTCTGGGTTAGAGTCAAGGTCAAAGTCAGGGTCAGGGTCAGTGTTTGAGTTATAGTAAGATTAGGATTAGGGATCCAGTTAGTGTAGGTTTACGGTTAGGGGTATGGTTAAGGAGGGGTAAAGGTTAAATGCAGAGGTAGGGTTAGGGTTAGAGTTAGGGTTGGGGTTAGGGTCATGGTCAAGATCTGGGTCAGCGTCAAGATCCGGGTCAGTGTCATGGTTACGGTCTAAGTCAGGATCAGGGTCTTGGTTAGCGTTCGGGTCAGGGCCAAAGTCAAATCCATGGTCAGGGTTAGGGTAAGGGTCGGGGTTAGAGTCACTGTTCGGGTTACAGTAAGGTTAGAGTTAGGGTTAGAGTTAGGGTTAGGATAGGGTTACAATTAGGGTTATGGTTTAGGTAAGAGTAAGGGTTAAATGCAGAGCTAGGGTTAGGGATAGAATTAGTGTTAGGGTTAGGTTTAGGGTCAGGGTCAAGGTCAGGGTCAGTGTCAAGGTCAGGGTCAAAGTCATGGATACATGCAAGGTCATGGTCAAGGCAAAGGTTGGCGTTAGGGTCTGGGTCAGGGTCAAGGTCAAAGACAGGTTCAGGGTCAGTGTTCAGGTTAGAGTAAGGTTAGAGTTAGGGTTAGGGTTAGGGTGAGGATAAGGTTACTATTATGGTTATGGTTAAGGTTAGGGTAAGGGTTAAATGCAAGGCTAAGTTTAGGGTTAGAGTTAGGGTTAGGTGTAGGGTCATGGTCAATGTCAGGGTCAGCGTCAAGGTCAATGTCAGGGTCATGGTTACATTCAAGGTCATGATGAGGGTCAAAGTTAGCGTGAGGTTCTGGGTCAGAGTCAAGGTCAAAGCCAGGGTCAGGTTCAGTGTTCGGGTTAGAGTAAGGTTAGAGTTAGGGTTAGGGTTAGGGTTAGGGTAGGGTTATTGTTAGGATTATGGTTAAGTTTAGGGTAAGGATTAAATGCAGATCTAGGGTTAGGGTTAGAGTTAAGGTTAGGGTTAGGGTCAAGGTCAAGGTCAGGGGCAGGGTCAAGGTCAGGGTCAGGGTCCTGGTTTCGGTTGAGTTCAGGATCAGTGTCATAGTTAGCATTAGGGTCAGGGTCAGGGTCAAGGTCAAAGCCAGTGTCAGGGTTTGGGTTAGAGTAAGGTTAGATTTATGGTTAGGGTAGGGTTACCGTTACGGTTAGGGTTAAGGTTACCGTAACGGTTAAATGCAGAGCTAGGGTTAGGTTTAGAGTTAGATTTAGGGTTAGATTCAGGGTCAAGGTCAGGGTCATGGTCATGGTTAGGGTCAAGGTCAGGGTCAGGGTCATGGTTAGCGTTAGGGTCAGGGTCAGGGTCAAGGTCAAAGACAGGGTCAGAGACAGTGATCGGTTTAGAGTAAGGTTAGAGTTAGGGTTAGGTTTAGGGTTAGGGTAGGGATACGGTTAGGGTTATGGTTAATGTTAGGGTAAGGGTTAAATGCAGAGCTAGGGTTAGGGTTACAGTTAGGGTTAGGGTTAGGTTTAGGGTCAGGGTCAAGATTAGGTTCAGCTTCAAGGTCAGGGTCAGGGTCATGGTTACATTCAAGGTCATGGTCAGAGTCATGGTTAGCCTTAGGGTCCGGGTCAGAGTCAAGGTCATACCAGGGTCAGGGTCAGTGTTTGAGACAGTGTAAGGTTAGGGTTAGGTTTCGAGTTAGGGTAGGGTTATGGTTAAGATTATGGTTAAGGTAGGGTAAAGGTCAAATGCAGAGCTAGGGTTAGGGTTAGAGTTAGGGTTAGGGTTAGGGTCAGGGTCAAGATCAGGGTCAGCGTCAAATTCAGGCTAAGGGTCATGGTTACTGTCAGGGTCAGTATCATGTTCATGGTTAGCGTTTTGGACTCGGTCAGTGTCAAGGTGAAAGCCTGGGTCAGGGTCAGTGTTCCGGTTACAGTAAGGTTAGAATTAGGGTTAGGGTAAGTTTACGGTTAGGGTTATTGTTAAGGTTAGCTTAATGGTTAAATGCAGAGGTAGGGTTAGGTTTAGGGTTAGGGTCCGGGTCAAGGTTATGGTCAGCGTCAAGGTCAGGGTCAGGGTCATGGTTATGGTCAAGGTCAGGGTCAGGGTCATGGTTAGCGTTAGGGTCAGGGTCAGGGCCAAGGTCAAAGACAGGGTCAGGGTCAATGGTCTGTTTAGAGTAAGGTTAGAGTTAGGGTTAGTTTTAGGGGTAGGGTAGGGATACGGTTAGGGTTATGGTTAATGTTAGGGTAACGGTTAAATGCAGAGCTAGGGTTAGGGTTACAGTTAGGGTTAAGGTTAGGTTTAGGGTCAGGGTCAAGATTAGGGTCAGCCTCAAGGTCAGGGTCAGGGCCATGGTTACACTTAAGGTCAGGGTCAAGGTCACGGTCAGCGTCGTATTCAGAGTCAGTGTCATCGTTATGGTCAGGGTCAAAGTCAGGGTCAGCGTCAAGGTCAGGGTCAGGGTCATGGTTATGGTCAAGGTCAGAGTGAGGGTCATGGTTAGAGTTAGTGTCAGGGTCAGTGTCAAGATCAAAGACAGGGTCAGGGTCATTGTTCGGGTTAGAGTAAGGCTAGGGTTCGGGTATGGTTACTGTTAGGGTTATGGTTAAGCTTAGGGTAAGGGTTAAATGCAGAGCTAGGGTTAGGGTTAGTGTTAGGGATAGTTTTAGGGTCAGGGTCAAGGTCAGGGTCAGCATCAAGGTCAGCGTCAGTGTCATTGTTACTGTCAAGGTCAGGGTCAGAGTCATGGTACGCATTAGGGTCTGGGTAAGGGTCAAGATCAAAGACAGGTTTAGGGTAGTGTTCAGGTTAGAGTAAGGTTAGAGGTAGGGTTATGATTAACGTTAGGGTAAATGTTAAATGCAGAGCTAGGGTTAGGGTTACAGTTAGGGTTAGGGTTACGTTTAGGGTCAGGGTCAAGATTAGGGTCAGCGTCAAGGTCAGGGTCATGGTTACATTCAAGGTCATGGTCAGAGTCATGGTTAGCCTTAGGGTCTGGGTCAGATTCAAGGTCAAACCAGGGTCAGGGTGAGTGTTTGAGTTAGAGTAAGGTTAGGGTTTGGAATCGAGTTAGGGTAGGGTTATGGTTAGGTTTATGGTTAAGGTAGCGTAAAGTTCTCATGCAGAGCTAGGGTTAGGGTTAGATTTAGCGTTAGGGTTAAGGTCAGGGTCAAGGTCTGGGTCAGCGTCAAGGTCAGGGTCAGGGTATGGTGACGGTCAAGGTTAGGATCACTGTCATGGGTAGCGTTCGGTTCAGGGTCAAGGTCAAAGGCAGGGTCAGGGTCAGTGTTCGGGTTAGAGTAAGGTTAGGGTTAGGGATTGAGTTAGAGTAGGGTTACGGTTAGGGTTATGGTTAAGGTAGGGTAAAGGTCAAATGCAGAGCTTGGGTTAGCGTTAGAGTTAGGGTTAGGGTTAGAGTCAGGGTCAAGGTCAGGGTCAGCGTCAAATTCAGGGTAATGGTCATGGTTACTGTCAGGGTCAGTGTCAGGTTCATGGTTAGCGTTTTGGTAACGGTCAGTGTCAAGGTGAAAGCCCGGGTCAGGGTCAGTGTTCCTGTTAGAGTAAGGTTAGAGTTAAGGTTATGGTAAGGTTAAGGTTAGGGTTATTTTTAAGGTTAGCTTAATGGTTAAATGCAGAGGTAGGGTTAGGTTTAGAGTTAGGTTTAGGGTTAGGGTCAGGGTCAAGGTCATGGTCAGCGTCAAGGTCAGGGTCAGGGTCATGGTTATGGTCAAGGTCAGGGTCAGGGTCATGGTTAGCGTTAGGGTCAGGGTCAGGGTCAAGGTCAAAGACAGGGTCAGGGTAAATGGTCCGTTTAGAGTAAGTTTAGAGTTAGGGTTAGTTTTAGGTTTAGGGTAGGGATACGGTTAGGGTTATTGTTATTGTTAGGGTAAGGGTTAAATGTAGAGCTAGGGTTAGAGTTACAGTTAGGGTTAGGGTTAGGTTTAGGGTCAGGGTCAAGATTAGGGTCAGCGTCAAGGTCAGGGTCAGTGTCATAGTTACGGTCAAGATTGGGGTCACGGTTAGCGTTAGGGTCTGGGTCGGAGTCAAGGTCAAATCAAGGTCAGGGTCAGTGTTTGATTTACAGTAAGGTTAGGGTTAGGGATCGAGTTAGGGTAGGGTTACAGTTAAGGTTATGGTTAAGGTAGGGTAAAGTTCAAATACAGAGCTAGGGTTAGGGTTAGAGTTAGGGTTAGGGTTAGGGTCAGGGTCAAGGTCTGGGTCAGAGTCAAGGTCGGGATCAGGGTCATGGTTACAGTCAAGGTAAGGATCACGGTCAGGGTTAGCGTTAGTGTCAGGGTCAGGCTCAAGGTCAAATGCAGGGTCAAGGTCAGTGTTCAGTTAGAGTAACGTTAGCGTTAGTGATCGAGTTAGGGTAGGGTTTCGGTTAGGGTTATGGTTAACATAGGGTAAAGGTTAAATGCAGAGGTAGGTTTACAGTTAGACTTAGGGTTAGGTTTAGGGTCAGGGTCAAGGTTACGGTCAGCGTCATATTCAGAGTCAGGGGCATCGTTATGGTCAGGGTCCATGTCAGGGTCATGTTTAGCGTTTGGGTCTCGGTCAGGGTCAAGGTGAAAGCTTGGGTCAGGGTCAGTGTTTGAGTTAGAGTAAGGTTAGAGTTAGGGTTAGGGTAGGGTTACGGTTAGGGTTATGGTTAAGGTTAGCATAACGTTTAAATGCAGAGCTAGGGTTAGGTTTAGAGTTAGGTTTAGGGTTAGGGTCAGGGTCAAAGTCAGGGTCAGCGTCAAGGTCAGGGTCAGGGTCAGGGTCATGGTTATGGTCAAGGTCAGGGTCAGGGTCATGGTTAGCGTTAGTGTCAGGGTCAGGGTCAAGATCAAAGACAGGGTCAGGGTCATTGTTCGGGTTAGAGTAAGGCTAGGGTTCGGGTATGGTTACTTTAGGGTTATGGTTAAGCTTAGGGTAAGGGTTAAATGCAGAGCTAGGGTTAGGGTTAGAGTTAGGGTTAGGTTTAGGGTCAGGGTCAAGGTCAGGGTCAGCGTCAAGGTCAGCATCAGGGTCATGGTTACTGTCAAGGTCAGGGTCAGAGTCATGGTACGCATTAGGGTCCGGGTCAGGGTCAAGATCAAAGACAGGTTTAGGGTCAGTGTTCGGGTTAGAGTAAGGTTAGAGTTAGGGTTAGGGTTTGTGTTTGGGTAGGGTTACGGATAGGGTTATGGTTAATGTTAGGGTAAGGGTTAAATGCAGAGCTAGGGTTAGGGTTACTGTTAGGGTTTGGGTTAGGTTTAGGGTCAGGGTCAAGATTAGGATCAGCGTCAAGTCAGGGTCATGGTTACATTCAAGGTCATGGTCAGAGTCATGGTTATCCTTAGGTTCTGGGTCAGAGTCAAGGTCAAACCAGGGTCAGGGTGAGTGTTTGAGTTAGAGTAAGGTGTGGGTTAGGCATTGAGTTAGGGTAGGGTTATGGTTAGGTTTATGGTTAAGGTAGGGTAAAGGTCTCATGCAGTGGTAGGGTTAGGGTTAGATTTAGCGTTAGGGTTAGGGTCAGGTTCAAGGTCTGGGTCAGCGTCAAGGTCAGGTTCAGGGTCATGGTGATGGTCAAGGTCAGGATCCCGGTCATGGTTAGCGTTCGGGTCAGGGTCAACGTCAAAGGCAGGGTTAGGGTCAGTGTTCGTGTTAGAGTAAGGTTAGGGTTAGGGATCGAATGGGGTAGGATTACGGTTAGGGTTATGGTTTAGATAGGGTAAAGGTTAAATGCAGAGCTAGGCCTATGTTTAGAGTTAGGGTTAGGCTTATGGACAGGTTGAAAGTCAGGGTCAGCGTCAAATTCAGGGTCAGGGTCATGGTTATGGTCAGGGTCAGCGTCAGGGTCATGGTTAGCATTTGGGTCTCGGTCAGGGTCAAGGTGAAAGCCTGGGACATGGTTAGTGTTCGGGTTAGAGTAAGGTTAGAGTTAGGGTTAGGGTAGGGTTACGGTTAGGGTTATGCTTAAGGTTAGCGTAACGGTTAAATGCATAGCTAGGGTTAGGTTTAGAGTTAGGTTTAGGATTAGGGTTAGGGTCAAGGTCAGGGTCAGTGTCAAGGTTAGGGTCAGGGTCATGGTTATGTTCAAGGTACGGGTCAGGGTCATGGTTAGCATTAGGGTCGGGGTAAGGGTCAAGGTCAAAGACAGGGTCAGGGTCAGTGGTCGGATTAGAGTAAGGTTAGAGTTAGGGTTAGGTTTAAGGTTAGGGTAGGGATACTGTTAGGGTTATGGTTAATGTTAGTGTAAGGTTTAAATGCAGAGCTAGGGTTAGGGTTAGTGTTAGGATTAGGGTTAGGGTCAGGGTCAAGATTAGGGTCAGCCTCAAGGTCAGGGTTAGGGTCATGGTTATGGCCAAGTTCAGGGTCAGGGTCATGGTTAGCGTTAGGGTCAGGGTCAGAGTCAAGGTCAAACCAAGGTCAGGATCAGTGTTTGATTTACAGTAAGGTTAGGGTTAGGGATCGAGTTAGGGTAGGGTTACGGTTAGGGTTATGGTTAAGGTAGGGTAAAGGTCAAAAGCAGAGCTAGGGTTAGGATTAGAGTTAGGGTTAGGGTCAGGGTCACGGTCAAGGTCAGCATAAAATTCAGTGTCAAGGTCATGGTTACGGTGAGTGTCAGTGTCAGGGTCATGGTTACGTTCAAGGTCATGATCAGGGTCAAAATTAGCGTTAGGTTCTGGGTCAGATTCAAGGTCAAACAAGGGTAAGGATCAGTGTTCGGATTAGAGTAAGGTTAGGGTCAGGGTCAGGGTCAGGGTCAGCTTCAAGGTAAGGATCAGGGTCATGGTTATCGT
Source organism: Microcebus murinus (assembly GCF_040939455.1). Classification (NCBI taxonomy): domain Eukaryota; kingdom Metazoa; phylum Chordata; class Mammalia; order Primates; family Cheirogaleidae; genus Microcebus; species Microcebus murinus. Next base: position 221,868 of record NC_134118.1, on the reverse strand, counting down.
CAAGGTCAGGGTCAGGGTCATGGTTAGCGTTTGGGTCAGGGTCTATGTGAAAGACAGGGTCAGGGTCAGTGGTAGTTTAGAGTAAGGTTAGAGTTAGGGTTAGGTTTAGGGTTAGGGTAGGGATACGGTTAGGGTTATGGTTAATGTTAGGGTAAGGGTTAAATGCAGAGCTAGGGTTAGGGTTACAGTTAGGGTTAGGGTTAGGTTTAGGGTCAGGGTCAAGATTAGGGTCAGCGTCAAGGTCAGGTTCAGGATCATGGTTACATTCAAGGTCATGGTCAGAGTCATGGTTAGCCTTAGGGTCTGAGTCAGAGTCAAGGTCAAACCAGGGTCAGGGTCAGTGTTTGAATTAGAGTAAGGTTAGGGTTAGGGATCGAATTAGGGTAGGGTTATGGTTAGGGTTATGGTTAAGGTAGGGTAAAAGTCTCATGCAGAGCTAGGGTTAGGGTTAGAGTTAGGGTTAGGGTTAGGTTTAGGTTCATGGTCAAAGTCAGGGTCAGCGTCAAGGTCAATGTCAGGGTCATGGTTAAGGTCAAGGTCATGATGAGGGATAAAGTTAGCGTGAGGGTCTGGGTTAGAGTCAAGGTGAAAGCCAGGGTCAGGGTCAGTGTTCAGATCAGAGTGAGGTTAGGGTTAGGGTTAGGGTTAGGGTAGGGTTACTGTTAGGGTCATGGTTAAGGTTAGGGTAAGGGTTAAATGAAGTGCTAGGGTTAGGGTTATAGTTAGGGTTAGGGTTGGATCAAGGTCAAGGTCTGGGGCAGTGTCAATGTCAGGGTCAGGGTCCTGGTTTAGGTCAAGGTCAGGATCAGGGTCATGATTAGCATTAGGGTCAGGGTCAGGGTCAAGATCACAGCCAAGGTCAGGATTCGGGTTAGAGTAAGGTTATTGTTACGGTAGTGTTACGGTTAGGGTTATTGTTAAGGTTAGGGTAAGGGTTAAATGCAGAGCTAGGGTTAGGGTTAGAGTCAGGGTTAGGGTTAGGGTCAGGGTCAAGGTCAGGGTCAGTGTCAAGGTCAGCATCAGGGTCATGGTTACTGTCAAGGTCAGGGTCAGAGTCATGGTAAGCGTTAGGGTCTGGGTCAGGGTCATGGTCAAAGACAGGGTCAGGGTCAGTGTTCGGTTAGTGTAAGGTTAGAGTTAGGTTAGGGTTAGGGTTAGGGTAGGGTTGCGGTTAGGGTTATGGTTAAGGTTAGGGTAAGGGTTAAATGCAGAGCTAGGGTTAGGATTAGAGATAGTGATGGGGTTAGGGTCAGGATCAAGGTCACCGTCAGTGTCATAGTCAGGGTCAGTGTCATGGTTACGTTCAAGTTCAGGGTCAGGGTTATGATTACCGTTAGAGTCAGGGTCAGGGTCAATGTCAAAGCCAGGGTCAGGGTCAGTGTTCGGTTTAGAGTAATGTTAGAGTTAGGGTAAGTTTACAGTTAGGGTTATGGTTAAGGTTAGGGTAAGTGTTAGGGTCAGGGTCAAGGTCAGGGTCAGCGTCAAGGTCAGGGTCAGTGTCCTGTATACTTTCTAGGTCATGGTCAGGGTCATGGTTAGCATTAGGGTCTGGGTCAGAGTCAAGGTCTAAGTCAGTGTCAGGGTCAGTGTTCGAGTTATAGGAAGGTTAGGCTTAGGGATCGAGTTAGTGTAGGTTTAGAATAAGATTAGAGTTAGGGTTAGGTTTAGGGTTAGGGTAGGGATACGGTTAGGGTTATGCTTAATGTTAGGGTAAGGGTTAAATGCAGAGCTAGGGTTAGGGTTACAGTTAGGGTTAGGTTTAGGGTCAGGATCAAGGTCAGAGTCAGCGTCAAATTCAGGGTCAGGGTCATGGTTACTGTCAGGGTCAGTGTCAGGTTCATGGTTAGCGTTTTGGTCGCGGTCAGTGTCAAGGTGAAAGCCTGGGTCAGTGTCAGTGTTCCGGATAGAGTAAGGTTAGAGTTATGGTTAGGGTAAGGTTACTGTTAGAGTTATTGTTAAGGTTAGCTTAATGGTTAAATGCAGAGGTAGGGTTAGGTTTAGAGTTAGGTTTAGGGTTAGGGTCAGGGTCAAGGTCATGGTCAGCGTCAAGGTCAGGGTAAGGGTCATGGTTACAATCAAGTTCAGGGTCAGGGTCATGTTTAGCGTTAGTGTCTGGGTAAGACTCAAGATCAAAGCAAGGGTCAGGGTCTGTGTTTGGGTTTGAGTAACGTTAGGGTTAGGGTAGGGTTACTGTTAGGGTTATGGTTAAGGTTAGGGTAAGGGTTTAATGCAGAGCTAGGGTTAGGGCTAGAGTTAGGGTTAGGGTCATGGTCAAGGTCACGGTCAGCGTCAAGGTCAGGGTCAGGGACATGGGTATGGTCAAGGTCAGGTTCAGGGTTTTGGTTAGCGTTCGGGTCAGGGTCAGGGTCAAGGTCAAAGCCTGGGTTAGGGTCAGTGTTCAGGTTAGAGTAAGGTTAGAGTTAGGGTAAGGGTTAGGGTAGGGTTATGGTTAGGGTTATGGTTAAAGTTATGGTAAGGGTTAAATGCAGAGCTAAGGTTAGGGTTAGAGTTAGGGTTAGGGTTAGAGTCACGGTCAAGGAAAGGGTCAGCATCAAGGTCAGGGTCAGGGTCATGGTTAAGGTCTAGGTCAGGGTCAGGGTCATGGTTAGCTTTAGGGTCTGCGTCAGGGTCAATGTCAAAACCTGGTTCAGTGTCAGTGTTCGAGTTAGAGTAAGGTTAGGGTTATTGATCGATTTAGGGTAGGGTTACGGTTAGGGTTATGGTTAAGGTAGGGTAAAGGCCAAATGCAGAGCTAGGGTTAAGGTTAGAGTTAGATTTAGGGTTAGGGTCAGGGTCAAGATTAGGGTCAGCGTCAAGGTCAGGGTCAGTGTCATGGTTACGGTCAAGATTGGGGTCTGGGTCATGGTTAGCGTTCGAGTCAGGGTCAGGATCAAGGTCAAAGGCAGGATCAGGGTCATGTTCGAGTTAGAGTAAGGTTAGTGTTAGGGTTAGATTAGGGTTACGGTTAGGGTTATAGTTAAGGTTAGGGTAAGGGTTAAAAGCAGAGCTAGCATTAGGGTTAGAGTTAGGGTTAGGGTTAGGGTCAGGGTCAAGGTCTGGGTCAAAGTCAAGGTCAGGATCAGGGTCATGGTTACAGTCAAGGTCAGGATCACGGTCAGGGTTAGGGTTAGGGTCAGGGTCAGGGTCAAGGTCAAATGCAGGGTCAAGGTCAGTTTTCAGTTAGAGTAAGGTTAGGGTTAGTGATCGAGTTAGGGTAGGGTTTCGGTTAGGGTTATGGTTAACATAGGGTAAAGGTTAAATGCAGAGCTAGGGTTACAGTTAGACTTACGGTTAGGTTTAGGGTCAGGGTCAAGGTTACGGTCAGTGTCATATTCAGAGTCAGGGTCATCGTTATGGTCAGAGTCAATGTCAGGGTCATGTTTAGCGTTTGAGTCTCGGTCAGGTTCAAGGTGAAAGCCTGGGTCAGGGTCAGTGTTCGGGTTACGGTAAGGTTAGAGTTAGGGTTAGGGTAGGGTTACGGTTAGGGTTATGGTTAAGGTTAGCATAACGTTTAAATGCAGAGCTTGGGTTAGGTTTAGAGTTAGGTTTAGGGTTAGGGTCAGGGTCAAAGTCAGGGTCAGCGTCAAGGTCAGGGTCCGGGTCATGGTTATGGTCAAGGTCAGGGTCAGGGTCATGTTTAGCGTTAGTGTCAGGGTCAGGGTCAAGATCAAAGACAGGGTCAGAGTCATTGTTTGGGTTAGAGTAAGGCTAGGGTTCGGGTATGGTTACTTTAGGGTTATGGTTAAGCTTAGGGTAAGGGTTAAATGCAGAGCTAGGGTTAGGGTTAGAGTTAGGGTTAGGTTTAGGGTCAGGGTCAAGGTCAGGGTCAGCGTCAAGGTCAGCGTCAGGGTCATGGTTACTGTCAAGGTCAGGGTCAGAGTCATGGTACGCATTAGGGTCCGGGTCAGGGTCAAGATCAAAGACAGGTTTAGGGTCAGTGTTCGCGTTAGAGTAAGGTTAGAGTTAGGGTTAGGGTTAGGGTTTGGGTAGGGTTACGGGTTATGGTTAATGTTAGGGTAAGGTTTAAATGCAGACCTAGGGTTAGGGTTACAGTTAGGGTTAGGGTTAGGTTTAGGGTCAGGGTCAAGATTAGGGTCAGCGTCAAGTCAGGGTCATGGTTACATTCAAGGTCATGGTCAGAGTCATGGTTATCCTTAGGGTCTGGGTCAGAGTCAAGGTCAAACCAGGGTCAGGGTGAGTGTTTGAGTTAGAGTAAGGTTAGAGTTAGGCATCGAGTTAGGGTTGGGTTACGGTTAGGTTTATGGTTAAGGTAGGGTAAAGGTCTCATGCAGAGCTAGGGTTAGGGTTAGATTTAGCGTTAGGGTTAGGGTCAGGTTCAAGGTCTGGGTCAGCGTCAAGTTCAGGGTCAGTGTCATGGTGACGGTCAAGGTCAGGATCCCGGTCATGGATAGCGTTCGGGTCAGGGTCAAGGTGAAAGGCAGGGTTAGGGTCAGTGTTCGTTTTAGAGTAAGGTTAGGATAGGGATCAAGTGGGGTAGGATTACGGTTAGGGTTATGGTTTAGATAGGGTAAAGGTTAAATGCAGAGCTAGGCTTATGTTTAGAGTTAGGGTTAGGGTTATGGTCAGGTTGAAAGTCAGGGTCAGCATCAAATTCAGGCTCAGGGTCATGGTTATGGTCAGGGTCAGCGTCAGGGTCATGGTTAGTGTTTGGGTCTCGGTCAGGGTCAAGGTGTAAGCTGGGACATGGTTAGTGTTCAGGTTAGAGTAAGGTTAGAGTTAGGGTTAGGGTAGGGTTACGGTTAGGGTTATGCTTAAGGTTAGCGTAACGGTTAAATGCATAGCTAGTGTTAGGTTTAGAGTTAGGTTTAGGATTAGGGTCAGGGTCAAGGTTAGGGTCAGTGTCAAGGTCAGGGTCAGGGTCATGGTTATGTTCAAGGTACGGGTCAGGGTCATGGTTAGCATTAGGGTCAGGGTAAGGGTCAAGGTCAAAGACAGGGTCAGGGTCAGTGGTCGGATTAGAGTAAGGTTAGAATTAGGGTTAGGTTTAAGGTTAGGGTAGGGATACTGTTAGGGTTATGGTTAATGTTAGGGTAAGGGTTAAATGCAGAGCTAGGGTTAGGGTTAGTGTTAGGATTAGGGTTAGGGTCAGGGTCAAGATTAGGGTCAGCGTCAAGGTCAGGGTCAGGGTCATGGTTATGGCCAAGTTCAGGGTCAGGGTCATGGTTAGCGTTAGGGTCAGGGTCAGAGTCAAGGTCAAACCAAGGTCAGGGTCAGTGTTTGATTTACAGTAAGGTTAGGGTTAGGGATCGAGTTAGGGTAGGGTTACGGTTAGGGTTATGGTTAAGGTAGGGTAAAGGTTAAAAGCAGAGTTAGGGTTAGGGTTAGAGTTAGGGTTTGGGTCATGGTCACGGTCAGGGTCAGCATAAAATTCAGTGTCAAGGTCATGGTTACGGTGAGTGTCAGTGTCAGGGTCATGGTTACGTTCAAGGTCATGATCAGGGTCAAAATTAGCGTTAGGTTCTGGGTCAGAGGCAAGGTCAAAGCAAGGGTAAGGGTCAGTGTTCGGGTTAGAGTAAGGTTAGGGTTAGGGTTAGGGTTAGGGTAGGGTTACTGTTAGGGTTCTGATTATGGTTAGGGTAAGGGTAAAATGTAGAGTTTGGTTTAGGGTTAGATTAGGGTTAGCGTTATGATCAGGGTCAAGGTCAGGGTCGGGGTCATGGTTACATTCAAGGTCAGGGTTAGGGTCAAGGTCAATGCAGGTTCAGGGTCAGTGTTCAGGTTAGAGTAAGGTTAGAATTACGGTTAGGGTTGGGTTTCGGTTAGCGTTATGGTTAAGGTTAGGGTATGGGTTAAATGCAGAGCTAGGGTTAGGGTTAGATTTAGGGTTAGGGTTAGGTTTGGGGTCAGGGTCAAGGTCTGGGTCAGCTTCAACTTAAAGGTAAGGGTCATGGTTACGGTCAAGGTCAGGGTCAGGGTCATGGTTAGTGTTAGTTTCTGGGTAAGACTCAAGGTCAAAGCAAGGGTCAGGGTCTGTGTTTGGGTTTGAGTAACGTTAGGTTTAGTATAGGGTTACTGATAGGGTTATGGTTAAGGTTAGGGTAAGGGTTCAATGCAGAGCTAGGGTTAGGGTTGGAGTTAGGGTTAGGGTTCGGTCAAGGACAGGGTCAGCGTCAAGGTCAGGGTCAGGGTCATGGTTATGGTCAAGGTCAGTGTCAGGGTTTTGGTTAGCGTTCGGTTCAGGGTCAGGGTCAAGGTCAAAGCCTAGGTTAGGGTCAGTGTTCGGGTTAGAGTAAGGTTAGAGTTAGGCTAAGAGTTAGGGTAGGGTTACAGTTAGGGTTATGGTTAAGGTTACGGTAAGGGTTAAATGCACAGCTAAGGTTAGGGTTAGAGTAGGGTTAGGGTTAGAGTCACGGTCAAGTACAGTGTCAACATCAAGGTGAGGGACAGGATCATGGTTAAGGTCAAGGTCAGGGTCAGGGTCATGGTTAGCTTTAGAGTCTTGGTCAGGGTCAAGGTCAAAACCTGGTTCAGGGTCAGTGTTCCAGTTAGAGTAAGGTTAGGGTTAGGGATCGATTTAGGGTGGGTTACGGTTAGGGTTATGGTTAAGGTAGTGTAAAGGCCAAATGCAGAGTTGGGTTAGGGTTAGAGTTAGATTTAGGTTTAGGGTCAGGGTCAAGGTTAGGTTCAGCGTCAAGGTCAGGGACAGTGTCATGGTTACGGTCAAGATTGGGGTCTGGATCATGGTTAGCGTTCCGGTCAGGGTCAGGATCAATGTCAAAGGCAGGATCAGGGTCATGTTCGAGTTAGAGTAAGGTTAGGGTTAGGGTTAGATTAGGGTTACGGTTAGGGTTATGGTTAAGGTTAGGGTAAGGGTTAAAAGCAGAGCTAGCGTTAGGGTTAGAGTTAGTGTTAGGGTTAGGGTCAGGGTCAAGGTCAGGGTCAGCGTCTAATTCAGGAATAGGGTCATGGTTAAGGTCAGGGTCAGTCAGAGTCATGGTTAGCTTTAGGGACAGGGTCAGGGTCAAGGTCAAAGACAGGGTCAGGGTCAGTGTTCGGGTTAGAGTAATGTTAGGGTTAGGGTTAGGGTTAGGGTAGGTTTACGCTTAGTCTTATGGTTAAGGTTAGCGTAAGGGTTAAATGCAGATATAGGGTTAGGGTTACAGTTACGGTTAGGGTTAGGTTTAGGGTCAGGGTCAAGGTCAGTATCAGCCTCAAGGTCAGTGTCAGGGTCATGGTTACGTTCAAGGTCATGATCAGGGTCAAAATTAGCATTAGGTTCTGGGTCAGAGTCAAGGTCAAAGCCAGGGTCAGGGTCAGTGTTCGGGTTAAAGTAAGGTTAGGGTTAGGATAGGGTTACTGTTAGGGTTCTGGTTATGGTTAGGGTAAGGGTTAAATGTAGAGCTTGTGTTAGGGTTAGTCTTAGTGTTAGCGTTATGATCAGGGTCAAGGTCAGGGTCGGGATCATGGTTACATTCAAGGTCAGTGTCATGGTCAAGGTCAAACCATATTCAGGGTCAGTGTTCGGGTTAGAGTAAGGTTAGAGTTAGGGTTAGGGTAGGGTTTCGTTTTGCGGTATGGTTAAGGTTAGGGTAAGGGTTAAATGCAGAGCTAGGGTTAGGGTTAGATTTAGGGTTAGGGTTAGGTTTGGGGTCAGGGTCAAGGTCCGGTCAGCTTCAACTTCAAGGTAAGGGTCATGGTTACGGTAAAGGTCAGGGTTAGGGTCATGGTTAGTGTTAGTGTCTGGGTAAGACTCAATGTGAAAGCAAGGGTCCGGGTATATGTTTGGGTTTGAGTAACGTTAGGGTTAGGGTAGGGTTACTGTTAGGTTTATGGTTAATGTTAGGGTAAGGGTTCAATGCAGAGCTAGTGTTAGGGTTAGAGTTATGGTTAGGGTCATGGTCAAGGTCAGGGTCAGCTTAAAGGTCAGGCTCAGGGTCATGAGTATGGTCAAGGTCAGGGTCAGGGTTTTGGTTAGCGTTCGGGTCAGGGTCAGGGTCAAGGTCAAAGCCTGGGTTAGGGTCAGTGTTCGGGTTAGAGTAAGGTTAGAGTTAGGGTAATGGTTAGGGTAGGGTTACTGTTAGGGTTATGGTTAAGGTAGGGTAAAGGTCAAATGCAGAGCTAGGGTTTGGGTTAGTGTTAGGGTTAGGGTTAGGGTCAGGGTGAAGGACTGGGTCAGCATCAAGGTCAGGGTCAGTGTCATGGTTACGGTCAAGGTCAGGATCACGGTCATGGTTAGCGTTATGGTCAGTGGCAGGGTCAAGGTCAAAGGCAGTGTCAGGGTCAGTGTTCGGGTTAGAGTAAGGTTAGGGTTAGGGATCGAGTTAGGGTAGGCTTATGGTTAGGGTTATGGTTAAGATAGCGTAAAGGTTAAATGCAGAGCTTGGGTAAGTGTTAGAGTTAGGGTTAGGGTTAGGGTCAGGGTCAAGGTCTGTGTCAGCATCAAGGTCAGCGTCAGGGTCATGGTTATGGTCAAGGTCAGGATCACGGTCATGATTAGCGTTAGGGTCAGTGTCAGGGTAAAGGTCAAAGGCAGGGTTAGGGTAGTGTTCGGGTTAGAGTAATGTTAAGGTTAGGGATCGAGTTAGGGTAGGGTCACGGTTAGGGTTATTGTTAAGATAGGGTACAGGTTAAATTCAGAGCTAGGGTTAGGGTTAGGGTTAGGGTTAGCGTCAGGGTGAAGCTCTGGGTCAGCGTCAAGGTCAGCTACAGGATCATGGTTACGGTCAAGGTGAGGATCACGGTCATGGTTAGCGTTAGGGTCAGGGTCAGGGTCAAGGTCAAACGCAGGGTCAGTGTCAGTGTTCGGGTTAGAATAAGGTTACAGTTAGGGTTAGGGTAGGGTTACGATTAGGGTTATGGTTAAAGTTAGGGTAAGGGTTAAATGCAGACCTAGGGTTAAGGTTACAGTTAGGGTTAGGGTTAGGTTTAGGATCAGGGTCAGGGTCAGCATCAAGGTCAGTGTCAGGGTCATGGTTATGTTCAAGGTCATGATCAGGGACAAAATTAGCGTTAAGTTCTGGGTCAGAGTCCAGGTCAAAGCCAGGGTCAGGGTCAGTGTTCGGGTTAGAGTAAGGTTAGGGTTAGGGTTAGGGTAGGGTTACTGTTAGGGTTCTGGTTTGGTTAGGGTAAGGGTTGAATGTAGAGCTTGGGTTAGGGTTAGAGTTAGGGTTAGGGTTACGGTCAAGGCCAGGGCTGGGGTCATGGTTACTATGAAGGTCAGGGTCATGGTCAATGTCAAACCAGGTTCAGGGTCATTGTTCAGGTTAGAGTAAGGTTAGAGTTACGGTTAGGATAGGGTTTTGGTTAGCGGTATGGTTATGGTTAGGGTAAGGGTTAAATGCAGAGCTAGGGTTAGCGTTAGAGTTAGGGTCATGGTTAGCGTTAGAGTCAGGGTCAGGGTGAAGGTCAACGACAGAGTCAGGGTCCTTGGTCGGTTTAGAGTAAGGTCAGAGTTAGGGTTAGGTTTAGGGTTAGGGTAGGGATATGGCTAGGGTTATGGTTAATGCTAGGGTAAGGGTTAAATGCAGAGCTAGGGTTAGGGTTCCAGTTAGGTTTAGGGTCAGGGTCAAGATTAGGGTCAGCGTGAAGGTCAGTTTCAGGGTCATGGTTACATTCAAGGTCATATTCAGGGTCATGGTCAGACTTAGGGTCTGGGTCAGAGTCAAGGTCAAACCAGGATCAGGGTCAGTGTTTGAGTTACAGTAAGGTTAGGTTTAGGGATCGAGTTAGGGTAAGGTTTCGGTTAGGGCTATGGTTAAGGTAGGGTAAAAGTCAAATGCAGAGCTAGGGTTAGGGTTAGAGTTAGGGTTAGAGTTAGGGTCATGGTGAAGGTTTGTGTCAGTGTCAAGGTGAGGGTCAGAGTCATGGTTAGCGTTAGCGTGAGCGTCAGGGTCAAGGTCAAAGGCAGGGTCAGGGTCAGTGTTCGGGTAGGAGTAAGGTTAGGGTTAGGGATCGAGTTAGGGTAGGGTAACGGTTAGGGTTATGGTTAAGATATGGTAAAGGTTAAATGCAGAGCTAGTGTTAGGGTTAGAGTTAGAATTAGGGTTAGGGTCAGAGTCAAGGTCTGGGTCACCGTCCAGGTCAGCGTCAGGGTCATGGTTACGGTCAAGGTCAGGATCACGGTCATGGTTACTGTTAAGGTCAGGGTCAGGGTCTAGGTCAAACGCAGGGTCAGGGTCAGTGTTCAGGTTAGAATAAGGTTACAGTTAGGGTTAGGGTAGGGTTACGGTTAGGGGTATGGTTAAGGTTAGGGTAAGGGTTAAATGCAGACCTAGGCTTAAGGTTACAGTTAGGGTTATGGTTAGGTTTAGGGTCAATGTCAGGGTCAGCATCAAGGTCATGGTCAGTGTCATGGTTACATTCAAGGTCATGGTCAGGGTCATGGTTAGGTCAAAATTTGCGTTAGGTTCTGGTTCAGAGTCAAGGTCAAAGCGAGGGTCAGGGTCAGTGTTCGGGTTAGAGTAAGGTTAGGGTTAGAGTTAGGGTTATGGTAGGGGTACTGTTAGGGTTATGGTTAAGGTTAGGGTAAAGGTTCAATGCAGAGCTAGGTTTAGGGTTACAGTTAGGGTTAGGGTCATGGTCAAGGTCAGGGTCAGCATCAAAGTCAGAGTCAGGGTCATGTGTATGGTCAAGGTCAGGGTCAGGATTTTCATTAGCGTTCAGATCAGGGTCAGGGTCAAGGTCAAATCCTGGGTTAGGGTCAGTGTTCAGGTTAGAGTAGGTTAGAGTTAGGCTAAGGGTTAGGGTAGGGTTACGGTTAGGGTTATGGTTAAGGTTTCGGTAAGGGTTAAATGGAGCGCTAGGATTAGAGTTACAGTTAGGGTTAGGGTTAGGTTTAGGTTCAGGGTCAAGACTAGGGTCAGCATCAAGGTCAGGGTCAGGGTCATGGTTACATTCAACGTTATGGTCAGGGTCATGATTAGTGTTAGGGCCTGGGTCAGGGTAAAGGTCAAAACCTGGGTCAGGGTCAGTGTTCGAGGTAGAGTAAGGTTAGGGTTAGGGTTAGGGTTAGGGTAGGGTTACTGTCAGGTTTCTGGTTATGGTTTGGGTAAGGGTTAAATGTAGAGCTTGGGTTAGGGTTAGCATTATGATCAGGGTCAAGGTCAGAGTCGGGGTCATGGTTACATTTAAGGTCAGGAACAGGGTCAAGGTGAAACCAGGTTCAGGGTCAGTGTTCGGGTTAGAGTAAGGTTAGAGTTAGGGTTAGGGAAGGCTTTCGGTTAGCGGTATGGTTAAGGTTAGGGTAAGGGTTAAATGCAGAGGTAGGGTTAGGGTTAGAGTTAGGGTTAGGGTCACAGTCAAGGTCAGGGTCAGGGTCATGGTTATGTTCAAGGTCAGGGTCAGGGTCATGGTTAGCGTTAGGGTCAGGGTCAGGGTCAAGGTCAAAGACAGGGTCAGGTTTAGTGGTCGGTTTAGAGTAAGGTTAGAGTTAGGGTTAGCTTTAGGGTTAGGGTAGGGATACGGTTAGGGTTATGGTTAATGTTAGGGTAAGGTTTAAATGCAGAGGTAGGGTTAGGGTTACAGTTAGGGTTAGGGTTAAGTTTACGGTCAAGGTCAAGATTAGGTTCGGCATCAAGGTCAGGGTCAGGGTCATGGTTACATTCAAGGTCATTGTCAGTGTCATGGTTAGCGTTAGGGTCTGGGTCAAAGTCAAGGTCAAACCAGGGTCAGGGTCAGTGTTTGTGTTAGAATAAGTTTAGGGTTAGGGATCGAGTTAGGGTAGGGTTACAGTTAGGATTATGGTTAAGGTAAGGTAAAGGTCAAATGCAGTGTTAGGTTTACGGTTAGAGTCAGGGTTAGGGTTAGGATCAGGGTCAAGGTCTGGGTCATCGTCAAGGTCAGCGTCAGGGTCATGGTTACGGTCAAGGTCAGGATCACGGTCATGGTTAGTGTTAGGGTCAGGGTCAGGGTCAAGGTCAAAGGCAGGGTCAGAGTCAGTGTTCAGATTAGAATAAGGTTAGAGTTAGGGATAGGGTGGGGTTACACTTAGGGTTATGGTTAAGGTTAGGTTAAGGGTTAAATGCAGAGCTAGGGTTATGTTTACAGTTAGTGTTAGCGTTAGGTTTAGGGTCAGGGTCAGGGTCAGCATCATTGTCATGGTCAGAGTCATGGTTACATTCAAAGTCATGGTCAGGGTCATGGTTGGAGTTAGGGTCTTGGTAGGGTCAAGGTCAAATGCAGGGTCAGGGGCAGTGTTCGGGTTAGAATAAGGTTAGAGTTAGGGTTAGGGTAGGGTTATGGTTAGGGATATGGTTAAGGCTAGGGTAAGGGTTAAATTCAGACCTACTGTTAAGGTTACAGTTAGGGTTAGGGATAGGTTTAGGGTCAGGGTCTGTGTCAAGGTCAGTGTCAGGGTCATGATTACATTCAAGGTCATGGTCAGGGTCATGATTAGCATTAGGGTCTGGGTCAGGGTCATGGTCAAAGACAGGGTCAGGGTCAGTGTTCCGGTTAGAGTAAGGTTCGAGTTAGGGTTAGGTTTAGGGTTAGGGTGGGGTGACGGTTAGCGTTATGGTTAAGGTTAGCGTAAGGGTTAAATGCAGAGCTAGGGTTAGGGTTACAGTTACGGTTAGGGTTAGGTTTAGGGTCAGGGTCAAGGTCAGGGTCAGCCTCAAGGTCAGTGTCAGGGTCATGGTTACGTTCAAGGTCATGATCAGCGTCAAAATTAGCGTTAGGTTCTGGGTCAGTGTCAAGGTCAAAGCCAGGGTCAGGGTCAGTGTCGGGTTAGAGTAAGTTTAGGGTTACGGATCGAGTTAAGGTAGGGTTACGGTTCGGGTTATGGTTAAGATAGGGTAAAGGTTAAATGCAGAGCTACTGTTAGGGTTAGAGTTAGGATTAGGGTTAGGGTCAGGGTTAAGGTCTCGGTCAGCGTCAAGGTCAGCGTCAGGGTCATGGTTAAATTCAAAGTCATGGTCAGAGTCATGGTTAGCGTTAGGGTCTGTGTCAGGGTCAAGGTCAAAGACAGGCTCAGGGTCAGCGTTCCGGTTAGAGTAAGGTTCGAGTTAGGGTTAGGGTTAGGATTACGGTAGGTTTTACGGTTAGCGTTATGCTTAAGGTTAGCGTAAGGGTTAAATGCAGACCTAGGGTTAGGGTTACAGTTAAGGTTATGGTTAGGTTTAGGGTCAGAGTCAAGGTCAGGGTCAGTCTCAAGGTCAGTGTCAGGTTCATGGTTATGTTCAAAGTCATGATCAGCGTCAAAATTAGTGTTAGGTTCTGGGTCAGAATCAAGGTCAAAGCCAGGGTCAGGGTCTGTGTTCAGGTTAGAGTAAGGTTAGGGTTAGGGTTAGGGTTAGGGTAGGGTTACTGTTAGGGTTCTGGTTATGGTTAGGGTAAGGGTTAAATGTGGAGCTTGGGTTAGGGTTAGACTTAGGGTTAGTGTTATGATCAGGGTCAAGGTCAGGGTCGGGGTCATGGTTACATTCAAAGTCAGGGTAAGGGTCAAGGTCAATCAAGTTTAGGGTCAGTGTTCGGGTTAGAGTAAGGTTAGAGTTAGGGTTAGTGTAGGGTTTCGGTTAGCGGTATGGTTAAGGTTAGGGTAAGGGTTAAATGTAGAGCTAGGTTTAGGGTTAGAGTTATGGTTTTGGTTAGGTTTGGGGTCAGGGTCAAGTCAGGGTCAGCTTCAAGTTCAGGGTAAGGGTCATGGTTACGGTAAAGGTCAGGGTCAGGGTCATGATTAGCTTTAGGGTCTGGGTCAGGGTCAAGGTCAAAACCTGTTCAGGGTCCGTGTTCGAGTTAGAGTAAAGTTAGGGTTAGCGATCGATTTAGGGTAGGGTTACTGTTAGGGTCATGGTTAAGGTATGGTAAAGGTTAAAGGCAGAGCTAGGGTAAGCCTTAGAGTTAGATTTAGGGTTAGGTTCATGGTTAAGTTTAGGGTCAGCATCAAGGTCAGGGTCAGGGTCAGGGTCATCATTCCGGTCAAGGTCAGGGTCTGGTTCATGGTTTGCGTTCGGGTCAGGGTCACAGTCAAAGTCAAAGGTAGGATCAGGGTCAGTGTTCCAGTTAGAGTAAGGTTAGGGTTAGGGTTAGGGTAGGGTTACGGTTAGGGTTATGGTTAAGGTTAGGGTAAGGGTTAAATGCAGAGCTAGGGTTAGGGTTAGAGTTAGGGTTAGTGTTAGGGTCAGGGTCAAGGTCAGGGTCAGCTTCAAGGTCAGGGTAAGGGTCATGGTTACGGTCAAAGTCAGGGTCAGGGTCATGGTTAGCGTTAGGGTCTGGGTCAGGGTCAAGGTCAAAGACAGGGTCAGTGCTCGGGTTACAGTAAGGTTAGGGTTGGGGTTATGGTTAGGGTAGGATTACTGTTAGGGTTCTGGTTATGGTTAGCGTATGGGTTAAATATAGAGCTTGTGTTAGGGTTAGACTTAGGGTTAGTGTTATGATCAGTCAAGGTCAGGGTCGGGTTCATGGTTACATTCAAGGTCAGGGCCAGGGTCAAGGTCAAACCTGGTTCAGGGTCAGTGTTTGGGTTAGAGTAAGGTTAGAGTTAGGGTTAGGGTACGGTTTGGTTAGCGGTATGGTTAAGGTTAGGGTAAGGGTTAAATGCAGAGCTAGGTTTAGGGTTAGAGTTAGGGTTAGGGTTAGGTTTGGGGTCAGGGTCAAGGTCAGGGTCAGCTTCAAGGTCAGGGTAAGTGTCATGGTTTAGGTCAAGGTCAGGGTCATGGTCATGGTTAGCGTTAGGGTCTGGGTAAGACACAAGGTCAAAGCAAGGTTCAGGGTCTCTGGGTTTGAGTAACGTTAGGGTTAGGGTAGGGTTACTGTTAGGGTTATGGTTAAGGTTAGGGTAAGTGTTCATTGCAGAGCTAGGGTTAGGGTTAGAGTTAGGGTTAGGATTACGGTCAAGGTCAGGGTCAGCGTCAAGTTCAGGGTCAGGGTCATGTGTACGGTCAACTCAGGGTCAGGGTTTTGGTTAGCGTTCGGGTCAGGGTCAGGGTCAAGATCAAAGCCTGTGTTTGGGTCAGTGTTCGGGTTACAGTAAGGTTAGAGTTAGGGTAAGGGTTAGGGTAGGGTTACGGTTAGGGTTATGGTTAAGTTTACGGTAAGGGTTAAATGCAGAGCTAAGGTTAGGGTTAGAGTTGGGGTTAGGGTTAGAATCACGGTTAAGGACAGGGTCAGCATCAAGGTAAGGGTCAGGGTCATGGTTAAGGTCAAGGTCAGGGTCAGGGTCATGGTTAAGGTCAAGGTCAGGGTCCAGGTCATGGTTACTTTTAGGATCTGGGTCAGTGTCAATGTCAAAACCTGGGTCAGGGTCAGTGTTCATGTTAGAGTAAGGTTAGGGTTAGCGATCGGTTTAGGGTAGGGTTACGCTTAGGTTTATGGTTAAAGTTACGGTAAGGGTTAAATGCACCGCTAAGTTTAGGGTTAGAGTTAAGGTTAGGGTTAGAGTCACGGTCAAGTACAGCGTCAGCGTCAAGGTCAGGGTCAGGGTCATGGTTAAGGTCAAAGTCAGTGTCAGGGTCATGGTTAGCTTTAGGGTCTTGGTCAGGGTCAAGGTCAAATCCTGGGTCAGGGTCAGTGTTCGAGTTAGAGTAAGGTTAGGGTTAAGGATCGATTTAGGGTAGGGATACAGTTAGGGTTATGGTTAAGGTAGGGTAAAGGCCAAATGCAGAGCTAGGGTTAGGGTTAGAGTTAGATTTAGGGTTAGGGTCAGGGTCAAGGTTAGGGTAAGCGTGAAGATCAGGGTCTGTGTCATGGTTACAGTCAAGGTCAGGGTCTGGGTCATGGTTAGCGTTCGGGTCAGGGTCACAGTCAAGGTCAAAGGCAGGATCAGGATCATGTTCGAGTTAGAGTAAGGTTAGGGTTAGGGTAGGGTTACGGTTAGGGTTATGGTTAAGGTTAACATTACGGTTAAATGCAGAGCTAGGGTTAGGTTTAGAGTGGGGTTTAGGGATAGGGTCAGAGTCAAGGTCAGGGTAAGCGTCAAGGTCAGTGTCAGGGTCATGTTTACGATCAAGTTCAGAGTCAGGATCATGGTTAGCGTTAGTGTCTGGGTAAGACTCAAGATCAAAGCAAGGGTCAGGTTCTGTGCTTGGGTTTGAGTAACGTTAGGGTTAGGTTAGGGAACTGTTAGGGTTATGGTTAAGCTTACGGTAAGGGTTCAATGCAGAGCTAGGCTTAGGGTTAGAGTTAGGGTTAGGGTCACGGTCAAGGTCAGGGTCAGCGTCAAGGTCAGGGTCAGGGTTATGTGTATGTTCAGGGTCAGTTTCAGGGTTTTGGTTAGCATTCGGTTCAGGGTCAGGGTCAAGGTCAAAGCCTGGGTTAGGGTCAGTGTTCGGGTTAGAGTAAGGTTAGAGTTAGGGTAAGGGTTTGGGTAGGGTTACGGTTAGTGTTATGGTTAAAGTTATGGTAAGGGATAAATGCAGAGCTAAGTTTAGGGTTAGAGTTAGGGTTAGGGTTAGAGTCAGTGTCAAGGTTAGGGTCAGGGTCAACATCAGGGTCAGGGTCATGGTGAGGGTCAAGGTCGGGGTCAGGGTCATGGTTAGCTTTAGGGTCTGGGTCAGGGTCAATGTCAAAACCTGGGTCAGGGTCAGTGCTCAAGTTAGAGTAAGGTTAGGGTTAAGGATCGATTTAGGGTAGGGTTACAGTTAGGGTTATGGTTAAGGTAGGGTTAAGGTTAAATGCAGAGCTAGGGTTAGCGTTAGAGTTATATTTAGGGTTAGGGTCAGGGTCAAGTTTATGGTCAGCGTCAAGGTCAGGGTAAGGGTCATGGTTATGATCAAGGTCAGGGTCAGGGTCATTGTTAGCTTTAGGGTCAGGGTCAGGGTCAAGGTCAAAGACAGGGTCAGGGTCAGTGGTCGGTTTAGAGTAAGGTGAGAGTTAAGGTTATGTTTAAGGTTAGGGTAGGGATACGATTAGTGTTATGGTTCATGTTAGGGTAAGGGTTAAATGCAGAGCTAGGGTTAGGGTTACAGTTAGGGTTAAGGTTAGGTTTAGGGTCCGGATCAAGATTAGGGACAGCCCAAGGTCAGGGTCATGGTCATGGTTACATTCAAGGTCATGGTTAGAGTCATGATTAGCCTTAGGGTCTGGGTCAGAGTCAAGGTCAAACCAGGGTCAGGGTCAGTGTTTGAGGTAGAGTAAGGTTAGGGTTAGGGATCGAGTTAGGGTAGGTTTACGGTTAGGGTTATCGTTAAGATAGGGTAAAGGTTAAATGCAGAGCTAGGGTTAGGGTTAGAGTTAGTGTTAGGGTTAGGGTCAGGGTCAAGGTCTGGGTCAGCATCAAGATCAGGGTCAGGGTTATGGTTACGGTCAACTCAGGGTCAGGGTTTTGGTTAGCGTTCCGGTCAGGGTCAGGGTCTATGTCAAAGCCTGGGTTAGGGTCAGTGTTAGGGTTACAGTAAGGTTAGAGTTAGGGTAAGGGTTAGGGTAGCGTTTCGGTTAGGGTTATGGTTAAGGTTACGGTAAGGGTTAAATGCAGAGCTTAGGTTAGGGTTAGAGTTGGGGTTAGCGTTAGAGTCACAGTTACAGCCAGGGTCAGCGTCAAGGTCAGGGTCAGGGTCATGGTGACGGTCAAGTTCAGGGTCAGGGTCAGGGTTAGCTTTAGGGTCTGGGTCAGCGTCAAGGTCAAAACCTGGGTCAGGGTCAGTGCTCGAGTTAGAGTAAGGTTAGGGTTAGGGATCGATTTAGGGTAGGTTTACGGTTAGGGTTATGGTTAAGGTAGTGTTAAGGTTAAATGCAGAGCTAGGGTTAGCGTTAGAGTTATATTTAGGGTTAGGGTCACAGTCTAGGTTATGGTCAGCGTCAAGGTCAGGGTCAGGGTCATGGTTATGGTCAAGGTCAGGGTCAGGGTCATGGTTAGCTTTAGGGTCAGGGTCAGGGTAAAGGTCAAAGACAGGGTCAGGGTCAGTGGTCGGTTTAGAGTAAGGTGAGAGTTAAGGTTATGTTTAAGGTTAGGGTAGGGATACGATTAGTGTTATGGTTCATGTTAGGGTAAGGGTTAAATGCAGAGCTAGGGTTAGGGTTACAGTTAGGGTTAAGGTTAGGTTTAGGGTCCGGATCAAGATTAGGGACAGCCCAAGGTCAGGGTCATGGGCATGGTTACATTCAAGGTCATGGTTAGAGTCATGGTTAGCCTTAGGGTCTGGGTCAGAGTCAAGGTCAAACCAGGGTCAGGGTCAGTGTTTGAGGTAGAGTAAGGTTAGGGTTAGGGATTGTGTTAGGGTAGGTTTACGGTTAGGGTTATGGTTAAGATAGGGTAAAGGTTAAATGCAGAGCTAGGGTTAGAGTTAGGGTTAGGGTTAGGGTCAGGGTCAAGGTCAGGGTCATCTTCAAATTCAGGGACAGGGTCATGGTTACTGTCAGGGTCAGTGTCAGGGTCATGGTTAGCGTTTGGGTCTCGGTCAGGGTCAAGTTGAAAGCCTGGGTCAGGGTCAGTGTTCGAGTTAAAGTAAGGTTAGAGTTATGGTTAGGGTAGGGTTATGGTTAGGGTTATGGTTAAGGTTAGCATAACACTTAAATGCAGAGCTAGGTTTAGGTTTTGAGTTAGGTTTAGGATTAGGGTCAGGGTCAAGGGCAGGGTCAGCGTCAAGTCAGAGTCAGGGTCATGGTTATGGTCAAGGTCTGGTTCAGGGTCATGGCTAGCATAAGGGTCAAGGTCAGGGTCAAGTTCAAAGACAGGGTCAGGGTCAGTGGTCGGTTTAGAGTAAGGTTAGAGTTAGGGTTAGGTTTAGGGTTAGGTTGGGATACGGTTAGGGTTATGGTTAATGTTAGGGTAAGGGTTAAATGCAGAGCTAGGGTTAGGTTTACAGTTAGGGTTAGAGTTATGTTTAGGGTCAGGGTCAAGATTAGGGTCAGCGTCAAGGTCAGGGTGTGGGTCATGGTTACATTTAAGTTCATGGTCAGGGTCATGGATAGCCTTAGTGTCTGGGTCACAGTCAAGGTCAACCAGGGTCAGGGTCAGTGTTCGGTTTAGAGTAAGGTTAGTATTAGGGATCGAGTTAGAGTAGGGTAACGGTTAGGGATATGGTTAAGTTAGGGTAAAGTTTAAATGCAGAGCTAGGGTTAGGGTTAGAGTTAGGGTTAGGGTTAGGGTCAAGGTCAAGGTCTGGGTCAGCGTCAAGATCAGCGTCAGGGTTATGTTACGGTCAACTCAGGGTCAGGGTTTTGGTTCGCGTTCCGGTCAGGGTCAGGGTCTATGTCAAAGCCTGGGTTAGGGTAAGTGTTAGGGTTACAGTAAGGTTAGAGTTAGGGTAAGTGTTAGGGTAGCGTTTCGGTTAGGGTTATGGTTAAGGTTACGGTAAGGGTTAAATGCAGAGCTTAGGTTAGGGTTAGAGTTGGGGTTAGCGTTAGAGTCACAGTTACAGCCAGGGTCAGCGTCAAGGTCAGGGTCAGGGTCATGGTGACGGTCAAGGTCAGGGTCAGGGTCATGGTTAGCTTTAGGGTCTGGGTCAGGGTCAAGGTCAAAACCTGGGTCAGGGTCAGTGCTCGAGCTAGAGTAAGGTTAGGGTAGGGATCGATTTAGGGTAGGGTTACGGTTAGGGTTATGGTTAAGGTAGGGTTAAGGTTAAATGCAGAGCTAGGGTTAGCGTTAGAGTTATATTTAGGGTTAGGGTCACAGTCTAGGTTATGGTCAGCGTCAAGGTCAGGGTCAGGGTCATGGTTATGGTTATGGTCAAGGTCAGGGTCAGGGTCATGGTTAGCTTTAGGGTCAGGGTCAGGGTAAAGGTCAAAGACAGGGTCAGGGTCAGTGGTCGGTTTAGAGTAAGGTGAGAGTTAAGGTTAGGTTTAAGGTTAGGTTAAGGATACGGTTAGGGTTATGGTTCATGTTAGGGTAAGGGTTAAATGCAGAGCTAGGGTTAGGGTTACAGTTAGGGTTAAGGTTAGGTTTAGGGTCAGGATCAAGATTAGGGACAGCCCAAGGTCAGGGTCATGGTCATGGTTACATTCAAGGTCATGGTTAGAGTCATGGTTAGCCTTGGGGTCTGGGTCAGAGTCAAGTTCAAACACAGGGTCAGGGTCAGTGTTTGAGGTAGAGTAAGGTTAGGGTTAGGGATCGAGTTAGGGTAGGTTTACGGTTAGGGTTATGGTTAAGATAGGGTAAAGGTTAAATGCAGAGCTAGGGTTAGAGTTAGGGTTAGGCTTAAGGTCAGGGTCAAGGTCAGGGTCATCTTCAAATTCAGGGACAGGGTCATGGTTACTGTCAGGGTCAGTGTCAGGGTCATGGTTAGCGTTTGGGTCTCGGTCAGGGTCAAGGTGAAAGCCTGAGTCAGGGTCAGTGTTCGGGTTAAAGTAAGGTTAGAATTAAGGTTAGGGTAGGGTTATGGTTAGGGTTATGGTTAAGGTTAGCGTAACGGTTAAATGCAGAGCTAGGTTTAGGTTTTGAGTTAGGTTTAGGATTAGGGTCAGGGTCATGGTCAGAGTCAGCTTCAAGTCAGAGTCAGGGTCATGGTTATGGTCAAGGTCAGGTTACGGGTCATGTCTAGCGTTAGCATCAAGGTCAGGGTCAAGGTCAAAGACAGGGTCTGGGTCAGTGGTCGGTTTAGAGTAAGGTTAGAGTTAGGGTTAGGTTTAGGGTTAGGTTGGGATACGGTTAGGGTTATGGTTAATGTTAGGGTAAGGGTTAAATGCAGAGCTAGGGTTAGGGTTACAGTTGGGGTTAGGGTTAGGTTTAGGGTCAGAGTCAAGATTAGGGTCAGCGTCAAGGTCAGGGTGTGGGTCATGTTTACATTTAAGTTCATGGTCAGGGTCATGGATAGCCTTAGTGTCTGGGTCACAGTCAAGGTCAACCAGGGTCAGGGTCAGTGTTCGGGTTAGAGTAAGGTTAGTATTAGGGATCGAGTTATGGTAGGGTTACGGTTAGGGTTATGGTTAAATAGGGTAAAGTTTAAATGCAGAGCTAGGGTTAGGGTTAGAGTTAGGGTTAGGGTTAGGGTTAGGGTCAAGATCAGGGTCAGCGTCAAGGTCAGGGTCAGGTTATGGTTATGGTCAAGTTCAGGATCACGGTCACGGTTAGCGTTAGGGTCAGGGTCATGGTCAAGGTCAAACGCAGGGTTAGGTCAGTGTTCGTCTTAGAATAAGGTTAGAGTTAAGGTTAGGGTAGGGTTACGGTTATGGTTATGGTTAAGATTAGGGTAAGGGTTAAATGCAGACCTAGGGTTAAGGTTACAGTTAGTGTTAGGGTTAGGTTTATGGTCAGGGTCAGCGTCAAGGTCATGGTCAGTGTCATGGTTACATTCAAGGTCATGGTCAGGGTCATGGTTAGCATTAAGGTCTGGGTCAGTGTCAAGGTCAAACACAGGGTCAGGGTCAGTGTTCAGGTTAGAGTAAGGTTCGAGTTAGTGTTAGGGTTAGGGTTAGTGTAGGGTTATCGTTAGCGTTATTGTTAAGGTTAGTGTAAGGGTTAAATGCAGAGCTAGGCTTAGGGTTACAGTTACGGTTAGGGTTCGGTTTAGGGTCAGGGTCAAGGTCAGGGTCAGCCTCAAGATCAGTGTCAGGGTCATGGTTACGCTCAAGGTCATGATCAGGGTCAAAATTAGCGTTAGGTTCTGGGTCAGAGTCAAGGTCAAAGCCAGGGTCAGGGTCAGTGTTCATTTTAGAGTTAGGCTAAGGGTTAGGGTAGGGTTACTGTTAGGGTTCTGGTTATGGTTAGGGTAAGGGTTAAATGTAGAGCTTGGGTTAGGGTTAGACTTAGGGTTAGCATTATGATCAGGGTCAAGGTCAGGGTCAGGGTCATGGTTAGCTTTAGGGTCTGGGTAAGACTCAAGGTCAAAGCAAGTGTCAGGGTCTGTGTTTGAGTTTGAGTATCGTTAGGGTTAGGCTAGGGTTACTGTTAGGGTTATGGTTAAAGTTAGGGTAAGGGTTCAATGCAGAGCTAGGGTTAGGGTTAGAGTTAGGGTTAGGGTTACGGTCAAGGTCAGGGTCAGCGTCAGATCAGGGTCAGGGTCATGGGTACGGTCAAGGTCTGGGTCAGGGTTTTGCTTAGCGTTCTGGTCAGGGTCAGGTTCTAGTTCAAAGCCTAGGTTAGGGTCAGTGTTCGGGTTAGAGTAAGGTTAGGTTTAGGGTTAGGGTTAGGGTTAGGTAGGGTTACTGTCAGGTTTCTGGTTATGGTTAGGGTAAGGGTTTAATGTAGAGCTTGGGTTAGGGTTAGCATTATGATCAGGGTCAAGGTCATGGTCGGGGTCATGGTTACATTTAAGGTCAGGGACAGGGTCAAGGTGAAACCAGATTCAGGGTCAGTGTTCGGGTTAGAGTAAGGTTAGAGTTAGGGTTAGGGTAGGCTTTCGGTTAGTGGTATGGTTAAGGTTAGGGTAAGGGTTAAATGCAGAGCTAGGGTTAGGGTTAGAGTTAGGGTTAGGGTCACGGTCAAGGTCAGGGTCAGGGTCATGGTTATGGTCAAGGTCAGGGTCAGGGTTTTGGTTAGCGTTCGGGTCAGGGTAAGGGTCAAGGTCAAAGCCTGGTTTAGGGTCAGTGTTCTGGTTAGAGTAAGGTTAGAGTTAGGGTAAGCGTTAGGGTAGGGTTACGGTTAGGGTTATGGTTACGGTTACGGTAAGGGTTAAATGCAGAGCTAGGGTTAGGGTTAGAGTTAGATTTAGGGTTAGGGTCAGGGTCAAGGTTAGGGTCAGTGTCAAGGTCCGGTTCAGGGTCACGGTTATGGTCAAGGTCAGGGTCTGGGTCATGGTTAGCGTTCGGGTCAGGGTCACGGTCAATGTCAAAGGCAGGATCAGGGTCATGTTCGAGTTAGAGTAAGGTTAGGGTTAGGGTTAGGGTAGGGTTACGGTTGGATATGGTTAAAGTTAGGGTAAGGGTTAAAAGCATAGCTAGGGTTATGGTTAGAGTTAAGGTTAGGGTTAGGGTCAGGGTCAAGGTCAGGGTCAGCGTCAACTTCAGGAATAGTGTCATGGTTATGGTTAGGTTCAGTGTCAGGGTCATGGTTAGCGTTAGGTTCTGGGTAAGACTCAAGGTCAAACAAGGGTCAGGGTCTGTGTTTGGGTTTGAGTAACGTTAGTGTTAGGGTACGGTTACTGTCAGGAATATGGGTAAGGTTAGGGTAAGGGTTCAATGCAGAGCTAGGGTTAGAGTTACAGTTAGTGTTAGGGTTAGGTTTAGGGTCAGGGTCAAGATTAGGGTCAGCGTCTTGGTCAGGGTCAGGGTCATGGTTACATTCAACGTCATGGTCAGAGTCATGGTTAGCCTTAGGGTCTGGGTCAGAATCAAGGTCAAACCAGTGTAAGGCTCAGTGTTATGTTAGAGTAAGGTTAGGGTTAGGGATCGATTTAGGGTAGGGTTACGGTTAGGGTTACGGTTAGGGTTAGGTTTAGGGCCAGGGTCAAGGTCAGGGTCAGCCTCAAGGTCAGTGTCCGAGTCATGGTTTCATTCAAGGTCATGATCAGGGTCAAAATTAGCATTAGGTTCTGGGTCAGAGTCAAGGTCAAAGCCACGGTCAGGGTCAGTGTTCAGGTTAGAGTAAGGTTAGGGTTAGGGTTAGGGTTAGGGTAGGGTTACTGTTAGCGTTCTGGTTATGGTTAGGGTAAGGGTTAAATGTAGAGCTTGGGTTAGGGTTAGACTTAGGGTTAGCGTTATGATCTGGGTCAAGGTCAGGGTCGGGTTCATGGTTACATTCAAGTCAGGGTCAGGGTCAAGTTCAAACCAGGTTCAGGGGTAGTGTTCCGTTTAGAGTAAGGTTAGAGTTAGGATTTGGGTAGGGTTTCCGTTAGCGGTATGGTTAAGGTTAGGGTAAGGGTTAAATGCAGAGCTATTGTTAGGGTTAGAGTTAGGGTTAGTGTTAGGTTTGGGGTCAGGGTCAAGGTCAGGGTCAGCTCCAAGGTCAGGGTAAGAACCTGGTTACGTTCAAGGTCAGGGTCAGGGTCATGGTTAGCGTTAGGGTCTAGGTAAGGCTGAAGGTCAAAGCAAGGGTCAGAGTCTGTGTTTGGGTTTGAGGAACATTAGGTTTAGGGTACGGTTACTGTTAGGGTTATGGTTAAGGTTAGGGTAGGGGTTCAATGCAGAGCTAGGGTTATGGTTAGGTTTAGGGTTACGGTCACGGTCAAGGTCAGGGTCAGCATCAAGGTCAGGGTCAGGGTCATGGGTATGGTCAAGGTCAGGGTCAGAGTCATGGTTAGCGTTCGGGTCAGGGTCAGGGTCAAAGTCAAAGACAGGGTCAGGGTCAGTGGTCGGTTTACAGTAAGGTTAGAGTTAGGGTTAGGTTTAGGGTTAGGGTAGGGATACAGTTAGGGTTATGGTTATTGTTAGGGTAAGGGTTAAATGCAGAGCTAGGGTTAGGGTTACAGTTAGGGTTAAGGTTAGGTTTAGGGTCAGGATCAAGATTAGGGACAGCCCAAGGTCAGGGTCATGGTCATGGTTACATTCAAGGTCATGGTTAGAGTCATGGTTAGCTTTAGGGTTTGGGTCAGATTCAAGGTCAAACCAGGGTCAGGGTCAGTGTTTGAGTTACAGTATGGTTAGGGTTAGGGTTAGGGTTATGGTATTGTTATGGTTAGGGTTATGGTTAAGGTAGGGTATAGGTCAAATGCAAAGCTATGGTGAGGGTTAGATTTAGCGTTAGGGTTAGGGTCATGGTCAAGGATAGGGTCAGCGTCAAGGTTAGGGTCAGGGTCATGGTTACGGTCAAGTTCAGGATCACCGTCATAGTTAGCGTTTGTGTCAGGGTCAGGGTCAAGGACAAAGGCAGGGTCAGGGTCACTGTTCGGGTTAGAGTAAGGTTAGGCTTATGGATCAAGTTAGGGTAGGGTTAAGGTTAGGGTTATGGTTAAGATAAGGTAAAGGTTAAATGTAGAGCTAGGGTTAGGGTTAGGGTTAGAGTTAGGGTTAGGGTTAGGTTCAGGGTCAAGGACAGGGTCAGCGTCAAAGTCAGTGTCCGTGTCATGGTTAAGGTCAAGGTCAGGATCAGGGTCATGGTTAGCTTTAGGGTCGGGGTCATGGTCAAGGTCAAAACCTGGGTCAGGTCAGTGTTCGAGACAGAATAAGGTTAGTGTTAGGGATCGAGTTAGTGTAGGGTTACGGTTAGGGTTATGGTTAAGGTAGGGTAAAGGTCAAATGCAGAGCTTCAGTTAGGGTTAGATTAAGCGTTAGGGTTAGGGTCAGGGTCAAGGTCTGGGTCTGCATCAAGGTCAGGGGCAAGGTCATGGTTAAGGTCAAGGTCAGGATCACGGTCATGGTTAGTGTTAGGGTCAGGGTCAAGGTCCAAGCCAGGGTCAGGGTCAGTGTTCGGGTTAGAGTAAGGTTAGAGTTAGGGTTAGGGTTAGGGTAGGGTTACTGTTAGGGTTCTGGTTTGGTTAGGGTAAGGGTTGAATGTAGAGCTTGGGTTAGGGTTAGACTTAGAGTTAGCGTTATGATCAGGTTCAAGGTCAGGGTCGGGGTCATGCTTACATTCATGGTCAGGAGCAGGGTCAAGGTCAAACCAGTTCCAGGGTTAGTGTTCGGGTTAGAGTAAGGTTAGAGTTAGGGTTATAGTAGTGTTTCGCTTAGCGGTATGGTTAAGGTTAGGGTAAGGGTTTAATGCAGAGCTAGTGTTAGGTTTAGAGTTAGGGTTAGGGTTAGAGTCTCGGTGAAGGACAGGGTCAGCGTCAAGGTCAGGGTCATCGTTAAGGTCAAGGTCAGGGTCAGGGTCATGGTTAGCTTTAGGGTCTTGTTCAAGTTCAAGGTCAAATCCTGGGTCACGGTCAGTGTTCGAGTTAGAGTAAGTTTAGCGTTAGGGATCGATTTAGGGTAGTGTAACAGTTAGGATTATGGTTAAGGTAGGGTAAATGTTAAATGTAGAGCTAGGGTTAGGATTAGAGTTAGATTTAGGGTTAGGGTCAGAGTCAAGTTCAGGGTCAGAGTCAAGGTCCGGTTCAGGTACATGGTTACGGTCAAGGTCAGGGTCTGGGTCATGGTTAGCATTTGGGTCAGGTTCACGGTCCATTCCAAAGGCAGGATCAGGGTCAGTGTTCGAGTTAGAGTAAAGTTAGGGTTAGGGTTAGGGTAGGGTTACGGTTAGGGTTATGGTTAAGGTAGGGTAAAGGTTAAATGCAGAGCTAGGGTTAGGCTTAGAGTTAGATTTAGGGTTAGGGTCAATATCAAGGTCAGGGTCAGCATCAAGGTCAGGGTCAGGGTCATGGTTACGGTCATGGTCAGGGTCTGGTTCATGGTTAGCATTCGGGTCAGGGTCACAGTCAAGGTCAAAGGCAGGATCAGGGTCAGTGTTCGAGTTAGAGTAAAGTTAGGGTTAGGGTTAGGGTAGGGTTACGGGTAAGGTTATGGTTAAGTTTAGGGTAAGGGTTAAATGCAGAGCTAGGGTTAGGTTTAGAGTTAGGGTTATGGTTAGGGTCAGGGTCACGGTCAGGGTCGGTGTCAAATTCAGGGTCAGGGTCATGGTTACGGTCAGGGTCAGTGTCAGGGTCATGGTTACCTTTACGGTGGGTCAGGGTCAAAGTCAAAACCTGGGTCAGGGTCAGTGTTCGAGTTAGAGTAAGGTTAGAGTTAGGCTTAGGGTAGGGTTACGCTTAGGGTTATGGTTAAGGTTAGCATAATGGTTAAATGCAGAGCTAGGGTTAGGTTTAGAGTTAGATTTAGGATTAGGGTCAGGGTCAACGTCAAGGTCATGGTCAGGGTCATGTTTATGGTCAAGGTCAGGGTCAGGATCATGGTTAGCGTTAGGGTTAGGGTCCGGGTCAAGGTCAAAGACAGAGTCAGGGTCAGTGGTCGGTCTAGAGTAAGGTTAGAGTTAGGGTTAGGTTTAGGGTTACGGTAGGGATACGGTTAGGGTTATGGTTAATGTTAGGGTACAAGTTAAATGCAGAGCTAGGGTTAGGGTTACAGTTATGATTAGGGTTAGGTTTAGGGTCAGGGTCAAGATTAGGGTCAGTGTCAGGTCAGGGTCAGGGTCATGTTTACATTCAATGTCATGGTCAGGGTCATGGTTAGCCTTAGTTTCTGGGTCAGAGTCAAGGTCAAACCAGGGTCATGGTCAGTGTTTGAGTTAGAGTAAGTTTAGGGTTAGGGTTCGAGTTAGGGTAGGGTTACGGTTAGGGTTATGGATAAGGTAGGGTAAAGGTCAAATGCAGAGCTTCGGTTATGGTTAGATTAAGCGTTAGGGTTAGGGTCTGGGTCAAGGTCTGGGTCAGCATCAAGGTCAGGGGCAGGGTCATGGTTACGGTCAAGGTTAGGATCACGGTCATGGTTATCGTTAGGGTTAGGGTCAAGTTCCAAGCCAGGGTCAGGGTCAGTGTTTGGGTTAGAGTAAGGTTAGGGTTAGGGTTAGGGTTAGGGTAGGGTTACTGTTAGGGTTCTGGTTTGGTTAGGGTAAGAGTTGAATGTAGAGCTTGGGTTAGGGTTAGACTTAGGGTTAGCGTTATGATCAGGTTCAAGGTCAGGGTCGGGGTCATGCTTACATTCAAGGTCAGGGTGAGGGTCAAGGTCAAAGCCTGGGTTAGGGTCAGTGTTCGCGTTACAGTAAGGTTAGAGTTAGGGTTAGAGTAGGGTTTCGCTTAGCGGTATGGTTAAGGTTAGGGTAAGGGTTTAATGCAGAGCTAGTGTTAGGGTTAGAGTTAGGGTTAGGGTTAGAGTTTGGGTTAGTGTTAGGGTCAGGGTCAAGGTCAGGGTCAGCGTCTAGGTCGGGGTCCGGGTCATGGTTATAGTCAAGGTCAGGGTCAGGGTCATGGTTAGCGTTAGAGTCAGGGTCAGGGTCAAGTTCAAAGACAGGGTCAGGGTCATTGGTCGGTTTAGAGTAAGGTTAGAGTTAGGGTTAGTTTTAGGGTTAGAGTAGGTATACGGTTAGGGTTATGGTTAATGTTAGGGTAAGGGTTAAATGCAGAGCTAGGGTTAGGGTTACAGTTAGGGTTAGGGTTAGGTTTAGGGTCAGGGTCAAGATTAGGGTCAGCGTCAAGGTCAGGGTCAGGGTCATGGTTACATTTAAGTTCATGGTTAGAGTCATGGTTAGCCTTAGGTTCTGGGTCAGAGTCAATGTCAACCAGGGTCAGTGTCAGTGTTTGAGTTGCAGTAAGGTTAGGGTTAGGGATCGAGTTAGGGTAGGGTTACGGTTAGGGTTATGGTTAAGGTAGGGTAAAGGTCGAATGCAGAGCTAGGGTTAGGGTTAGAGTTAGTGTTAGGGTTAGGGTCAGGGTCAAGGTCTCGGTCAGCGTCAAGGTCAGAGTCAGGGTCATGGTTACGGTCAAAGTCAGGATCACGGTCTTGGTTAGCGTTAGGGTCAGGGTCAGGGTCAAAGTCAAACGCAGGGTCAGGGTCAGTGTTCAGGTTAGAATAATGTTACAGTTAGGGTTAGGGTAGGGTTATGGTTAGGCTTATGGTTAAGGTTAGGACAAGGTTTAAATGCAGACCTAGGGTTAAGATTACAGTTAGTGTTAGTGTTAGGTTTAGGGTCAGGGTCAGCGTCAAGGTCATGGTCAGTGCCATGTTTACATTCAAGGTCATGTTCAGGGTCATGGTTAGCATTAGGGACTGGGTCAGGGTCTAGGTGAAATACAGGGTCAGGGTCAGTGTTCCGGTTAGAGTAAGGTTCGAGTTAGGGTTAGCGTTAGGGTAGGTTTATGGGTAGCGTTATGGTTAAGGTTAGCGTAAGGGTTAAATGAAGAGCTAAGTTTAGGGTTACAGTTACG
This sequence comes from Microcebus murinus, assembly GCF_040939455.1. Classification (NCBI taxonomy): domain Eukaryota; kingdom Metazoa; phylum Chordata; class Mammalia; order Primates; family Cheirogaleidae; genus Microcebus; species Microcebus murinus. The sequence continues at coordinate 193,366 of NC_134118.1, read as the reverse complement.
GTTAGGTTTAGTTTTAGGGTCAGGGTCAAGGTCAGGGTCAGCCTCACAGTCAGTGTCAGGGTCATGGTTTCGTTCAAAGTCATGATCAGGGTCAAAATTAGCGTTAGGTTCTGGGTCAGAGTCAAGGTCAAACCAGGGTCCGGGTCAGTGTTTGTGTTAGAGTAAGGTTAGGGTTAGGGTTAGGGTTCGGGTTAGGGTAGGGTTACTGTTAGGGTTCTGGTTATGGTTAGGGTAAGGGTTAAATGTAGAGCTTGGGTTAGGGTTAGACTTAGGGTTAGCGTTATGATCAGGGTCAAAGTCAGGGTCAGGGTCCTGGTTTCGGTCAAGGTCAGGATCAGGGTCATGGTTAGCATTAGGGTCAGGGTCAGTGTCAAGGTCACAGCCTGGGTCAGGGTTCAGGTAAGAGTAAGGTTATTGTTAGGGTAGGGTTATGGTTTTGGTTATGGTTATGTTAGGGTAAAGGTTAAATGCAGAGCTAGGGTTAGGGTTAGAGTTAGGGTCAGGGTTAGGGTCAGGGTCAAGGTCAGGGTCAGCTTCAAGGTCAGAGTAAGTGTCATGGTTACGGTCAAGGTCAGGGTCAGGGTCATGCTTAGCGTTAGGGTCTGGGTAAGACTCAAGTTCAGTCAAGGGTCAGGGTCTGTGTTTGGGTTTGAGTAACGTTATGGTTAGCGTAGGGTTACTGTTATGGTTATGGTTAAGGTTAGGGTAAGGGTTCAATGCAGAGCTAGGGTTAGGGTTAGAGTTAGATTTAGGGTTAGCGTCAGGGTCAAGGTTAGGGTCAGCGTCAATGTCCGGTTCAGGGTCATGGTTATGGTCAAGGTCAGGGTCTGGGTCATGGTTAGCGTTCGGGTCAGGGTCACGGTCAAAGTCAAAAGCAGGATCAGGGTCAAGTTCGAGTTAGAGTAAGGTTAGGTTTAGGGTTAAGGTAGGGTTACGGTTATGGTCATGGTTAAGTTTAGTTTAAGGGTTAAAAGCAGAGCTAGGGTTAGGGTTAGAGTTAGGGTTAGGGTTATGGTCAGGGTCAAGGTCAGGGTCAGCATCAAATTCAGGAATAGGGTCATGGTTACGGTCAGGGTTAGTGTCAAGGTCATGGTTAGCGTTAGGTTCTGGGTAAGACTCAATGTCAAACAAGGCTCAGCTTCTGTGTTTGGGTTTGAGTAACGTTAGGGTTAGTTTAGGGTTACTGTCATGGTTATGGTTAAGGTTAGGGTAAGGGTTCAATGCAGAGCTAGGGTTAGGGTTACAGTTAGGGTTATGGTTAGGTTTAGGGTCAGGGTCAAGATTAGGGTCAGGGTCTTGGTCAGGGTCGGGGTCATGGTTACATTCAACGTCATGGTCAGAGTCATGGTTAGCCTTAGGGTCTGGGTAAGAATCAAGGTCAAACCAGTGTCAGGGTCAGTGTTTGAGTTAGAGTAAGGTTAGGGTGAGGGATCGAGTTAGCGTTGGGTTACGGTTAGGGTTATAGTTAAGGTTACGGTAAGGGTTAAATGCAGAGCTAAGGTTAGGGTCAGAGTTAGGGTTAGGGTTAGGGTTAAGGTCAAGGTTTGGGTCAGCGTCAAGGTCTGGGTCCGGGTCGTTGTTAAGGTCAAGGTCGGGATCAGGGTAATGGGTAACTTTAGGGTCTGGGTCAGGATCAAGGTCAACACCTGGGTCAGGGTCAGTGTTCGAGTTAGAGCAAGGTTAGGGTTAGGGATCGAGTTAGGGTAGGGTTACGGTTAGGGTTATAGTTAAGGTAGGGTAATGGTCAAATGCAGAGCTAGGGTTAGGGTTAGATTTAGCGTTTGGGTTAGGTTCAGGGTCAAGGTTTGGGTCAGCGTCAAGGTCAGGGTCAGAGTCATGGTTACCTTCAAGGTCAGGATCATGGTCATGCTTAGCGTTAGGGTCAGGGTCAGGGTCAGGGTCAAGGTCAAGGCAGGGTCAGGGTCAGTGTTCGGGTTAGAGTAATGTTAGGGTTAGGGATCGAGTTAGGGTAGGGTTACGGTTGGGGTTATGGTTAAGATAGGGTAAGGGTTAAATACAGATCTAGGGTTATGGTTAGAGTTAGAGTTAGGGTGAAGGTCAGGGTCAAGGTCAGGGTCAGCGTCAAATTCAGTGTCAGGGTCATGGTTCCGGTCAGGGTCAGTGTCAGGGTCATGGTTAGCGTTTGGGTCTTGGTCATGGTCAAGGTGAAAGCCTGGGTCAGGGTCAGTGTTCGTGTTAGAGTAAGGTTAGAGTTAGGGTTAGGGTAGGGTTATGGTTAGGGTTATGGTTAAGGTTAACATAACGGTTAAATTCAGAGCTAGGGTTAGGTTTAGAGTTAGGTTTAGGATTAGGCTCATGGTCAAGGTCAGGATGAGCGTCAAGGTCAGATTCAGTGTCATGGTTATGGTCAAGGTCCGGGTCAGGGTCATGGTTAGCGTTAGGGTCAGGGTCAAGGTCAAAGACCGGGTCAGGGTCAGCGGTCGGAGTAAGGTTAGATTGAGTGTTAGGTTTAGGGTTAGGGTAGGGATATGGTTAGGGTTATGATTATTGTTAGGGTAAGGATTAAATGCAGATCTAGGGTTAGGGTTACAGTTACGGTTAGGGTTAGGTTTAGGGTCAGGGTCTGGGTCAGCATCAATGTCATGGTCAGTGTCATGGTTACATTCAAGGTCATGGTCAGGGTCATGGTTGGAGTTAGGGTCTGGGTAGAGTCAAGCTCAAACGCAGGGTCAGGGTCAGTGTTCGTGTTAGAATAAGGTTAGAGTTAGGGTTAGGGTAGGGTTACGGTTAGGGATATGGTTAAGATTAGGGTAAGGGTTAAATGCAGACCTATTGTTAAGGTTACAGTTAGGGTTGGGGTTAGGTTTAGGGTCAGGGTCAGCGTCAAGGTCATGGTCACTTTCATGGTTACATTCAAGGTCATGATCAGGGTTATGGTTAGCGTTATGTCTGGGCCAGGGTCAAGGTCAAAGACAGGTTCAGGGTCAGTGTTCCTGTTAGAGTACAGTTCAAGTTTGGGTTGGGGTTAGGGTAGAGTTTCGGTTAGCGTTATGGTTAATGTTATCGTAAGGGTCAAATGCAGAGCTAGGGTTAGGGTTACAGTTACGGTTAGGGTTAGGTTTGGAGTCAGGGTCAAGGTCAGGGTCAGCCTCAAGGTCAGTGTCAGGCTCATGGTTACATTCAAGGTCATGATTAGGGTCAAAATTAGTGTTAGGTTCTGGGTCAGAGTCAAGGTCAAAGCCAGGGTCAGGGTCAGTGTTCGGGTTAGAGTAAGGTTAGGGTTAGGGTTAGGGTAGGGTTACTGTTAGGGTTCTGGTTATGGTTAGGGTAAGGTTTAAAGGTAGAGCCTGGGTTAGGGTAAGACTTTGGGTTAGCATTATGATCAGGGTCCAGGTCTGGGTCGGGGTCATGGTTACGTTCAAGGTCGGGGTCAGGGTCAAGGTGAAACCAGGCTGAGGGTCAGTGTTCGGGTTAGAGTAAGGTTAGAGTTTCGGTTAGTGTAGGGTTTAAGTTAGCGTTATGGTTAAAGTTAGGGTAAGGGTTAAATGCAGACCTAGGGTCAGGGTTAGAGTTAGGGTTAGGGTTGGGTTTGGGGTAAGGTTAAGGTCAGGGTCAGCTTCAAGGTCAGGTTAAGGGTCATTGTTACGGTCAAGGTCAGGGTCAGGATCATGGTGAGCGTTAGGGTCTGGGTAAGACTCAAGGTCAAAGCAAAGGTCAGGGTCTGTGTTTGGGTTTGAATAACGTTATGGTTAGGGTAGGGTTACTGTCAGGGTTATGGTTAAGGTTAGGGTAAGGGTTCAATGCAGAGGTAGGGTTAGGGGTAGAGTTAGGGTTAGGGTCATGGTCAAGGTCAGGGTTAGCGTCCAGTTCAGGGTCAGGGTCAGGGTCATGGGTACGGTCAAGGCCAGGGTCAAGGTTAGGGTCAGCGTCAAGGTCAGGATCAGGGTCAAGGTCAGGGTCTGGGTCATGGTTAGCATTCGGGTCAGGGTCACGGTCAAGGTCAAATGCAGGATCAGGGTCAGTGTTCGAGATAGAGTAAGGGTAGGGTTAGGGTTAGGGTAGGGTTACGGTTAGGGTTATGGTTAAGGTTAGGGTAAGTGTTAAATGCAGAGCTAGTGTTAGGGTTAGGTTAGGGTTAGGGTTAGGGTCAAGGACAGGGTCAGCTTCAAGGTCAGGGTTAAGGTCTGGGTCAAGGTTATGGTTAGCGTTAGGGTCAGGGTCAGGGTCAAGTTCAAAGACAGGGTCAGTGTCAGTGGTTGGTTTAGACTAAGGGTAGAGTTAGGGTTTGGTTTATGGTTAGGGTATGGATACAGTTAGGGTTATGGTTAATGTTAGGGTAAGGGTTAAATGCATAGCTAGGTGTAGTGTTACAGTTAGGGTTAGGGTTAGGTTTAGGGTCTGGGTCAAGATTAGGGTCAGCCTCAAGGTCAGGGTCATGGTTACATTCAAGGTCATGGTCAGAGTCATGGTTCGCCTTAAGGTCTGGGTCAGAGTCATAGTCAAATCAGGGTCAGGGTCAGTGTTTGAGTTACAGTAAGGTAGGGTTAGGGTTCGAGTTAGGGTAGGGTTATGGTTAGGGTTATGGTTAAGGTAGGGTAAAGGTCAAATGCAGAGCTAGGGTTCGGGTTAGATTTAGCGATAGGGTTAGGGTCAGGGTCAAGGTCTCGGTCAGTGTCAAGGTCAGTGTCAGGGTCATGGTTACGGTCAAGGTCAGGATCACGGTCATGGTTAACGTTAGGGTCAGGGTCATTGTCAAGGTCAAAGGCAGGTTCAGGGTCAGTGTTCGGGTTAGAGTAAGGTTAGGGTTAGGGATCGAGTTAGGGTAGGGTTACGGTTAGGGTTATGGTTAAGATAGGGTAAAGGTTAAATGCAGAGCTAGGGTTAGGGTTAGAGTTAGGGTTAGGTTTAGGGTCAGGGTCAAGGTCAAGGTCAGCGTCTAATTCAGGGTCAGGGTCATGGTTATGGTCAGGGTCAGTGTCAGAGTCATGGTTAGCGTTTGGGTCTCGGTCAGCGTCAAGGTGAAAGCCTGGGTCAGGGTCAGTGTTCGGGTTAGAGTAAGTTTAGAGTTAGGATTAGGGTAGGGTTACGGTTAGGGTTATGGTTAAGGTTAGCATAACTGTTTAATGCAGAGCTAGGTTTAGGTTTAGAGTTAGGTTTAGGGTTAGGGTCAGGGTCAAGGTCAGGGTCAGCATCATGGTTATGGTCAAGTTCCGGGTCAGGGTCATAGTTATCGTTAGGGTCAGGGTCAGGGTCAAGGGCAAGACAGGGTCAGGGTCAGTGGTCGGTTTAGAGTAAGGTTAGAGTTAGGGTTAGGTTTAGGGTTAGGGTAGGGATACGGTTAGGGTTATGGTTAATGTTAGGGTAAGGGTTAAATGCAGAGCTAGGGTTAGGGTTACAGTTAGGGTTAGGGTTAGGTTTAGGGTCAGCGTCAAGGTCAGGGTCAGGGTCATGGTTATGGTTAAAGTCAGGAGCCCGGTCATGGTTAGCGTTAGGGTCAGGGTCAGGGTAAAGGTCAAAGGCAGGGTCAGGAACAGTGTTCCGGTGAGAGTAAGGTTACAGTTAGGTATCGAGTTAGGGTAGGGTTACGGTTCGGGTTATGGTTAAGATAGGGTAAAGGTTAAATACAGAGCTAGCGTTAGGGTTTGAGTTAGGGTTAGTGTCAGGGTCAAAGTCCGGGTCCGCCTAAAATCAGTGTCAGGGTAATGGTTACGTTCAAGGTCATGATCAGGGTCAAAATTAGCGTTAGGTTCTCGGTCAGAGTCAAGGTCAAAGCCTGGGTCAGGGTCAGTGTTCGGGTTAGATTAAGGTTAGGGTTAGGGTTAAGGTATGGTTACTGTTAGGGTTCTGGTTATAATTAGGGTAAGGGTTAAATGTAGAGCTTGGGTTAGGTTTAGACTTAGGGGTAGTGTTATGATCAGGGTCAAGGTCAGGGTCGGGATCATGGTTACCTTCAAGGTCACGGTCAGGGTCAAGGTCAAATCAGGGTCAGGGTCAGTGTTCGGGTTAGAGTAAGGTTAGAGTTACGGTTACGGTAGGGTTTCGGTTAGCGGTATTGTTAAGGTTAGTGTAAGGGTTCAATGCAGAGCTAGGGTTAGGGTTAGAGATAGGCTTAGGGTTAGGTTTTGCCTCAGGGTCAAGGTCAAGGTCAGCTTCAAGGTCAGGGAAAGGGTCATATTTACGGTAAAGGTCAAGGTCAGGGTCATGGTTAGCGTTAGGGTCTGGGTAAGACTCAAGGTCAAAGCAAGGGTCAGGGTCTGTCTTTTGGTTTGAGTAACGTTAAGGTTAGTGTAGGGTTACTGATAGGGTTATGGTTAAGGTTAGGGTAAGGGTTCAATGCAGAGCTAGGGTTAGGGTTAGAGTTAGGGTTAGGGTCACGGTCAAGGTCAGGGTCAGCGTCAAGGTCAGGGTCAGGGTCATGGGTACGGTCAAAGTCAGGGTCAGGGTTTTGGTTAGCGTTCGGGTCAGGGTCAGGGTAAAGGTCAAAGCCAGGGTTAGGGTCAGTTTTCGGGTAGAGTAGGTTAGAGTTAGGCTAAGGGTTAGGGTAGGGTTACAGTTAGGGTTATGGTTAAGGTTACGGTAAGGGTTAAATGCACAGCTAAGGTTAGGGTTAGAGTTAGGGTTAGGGTTAGAGTCAAGGTCAAGTACAGCGTCAGCGTCAAGGTCAGTGTCAGGGTCATGGTTAAGGTCAAGGTCAGTGTCAGGGCCATGGTTAGCTTTAGGGTCTTCGCCAGGGTCAAGGTCAAAACCTGGGTCAGGGTCAGTGTTCGAGTTAGAGTAAGGTTAGGGTTAGGGATCTATTTAGGGTAGGGTTACGGTTAGGGTTATGGTTAAGGTAGGGTAAAGGCCAAATGCAGAGCTAAGATTAGGTTTAGAGTTAGGTTTAGGGTTAGGGTCAGGGTCAAGGTCAGGATCATTGTCAAGGTAAGGGTCAGGGTCATGGTTATGGTCAAGGTCAGGGTCAGGGTCATGGTTAGCATTAGGGTCAGGGTCTAGGTCAAAGACAGGGTCAGGGTCAGTGGTCGGTTTAGAGTAAGGTTAGAGTTAGGGTTAGGTTTAAGGTTAGGGTAGGGATAAGGTTAGGGTTATGGTTAATGTTAGGGTAAGGGTTAAATGCAGAGCTAGGGTTAGGGTTACAGTTAGGGTTAGGGTTAGGTTTAGGGTCAGGTTCAAGATTAGGGTCAGCGTCAAGGTCAGGTTCAGGGTCATGGTTACATTCAAGGTCATGGTCAGAGTCATGGTTAGCGTTACGGTCTGGGTCAGAGTCAAGGTCAAACCAGGGTCATGTTCAGTGTTTGAATTAGAGTAAGGTTAGGGTTAGGGTTCGAGTTAGGGTAGGGTTACGGTTAGGGTTATGGTTAAGGTAGGGTAAAGGTCTCATGCAGAACTAGGGTTAGGGTTAGATTTAGCGTTAGGGTTAGGGTCAGGGTCAAGTTCTGGGTCAGCGTCAAGGTCAGGGTCAGGGTCATGGTTATGGTCAAGGTCAGGATCACGGTCATGGTTAGCGTTAGGGTCAGGGTCAGGGTCAAGGTCAAAGGCAGGGTCAGGGTCAGTGTTCATGTTAAAGTAAGGTTAGGGTTAGGGATCGAGTTAGAGTAGGGTTACGGTTAGGGTTATGGTTAAGATAGGGTGAAGGTTAAACACAGAGCAATGGTTAGGGTTAGAGTTAGGGTTAGGGTTAGTGTCAGGGTCAAGGTGTGGTCAGCGTCAAGGTCAGCGTCAGGGTCATGGTTACAGTCAAGGTCAGGATCACGGTCATGGTTAGCGTTATGGTCAGGGTCAGGGTCAAAGTCACAGACAGGTTCAGGGTCAGTGTTCTGGCTAGAGTAATTTTCGAGTTAGGGTAGGGTTTCGGTAGTGTTATGCTTAAGGTTAGTGTAAGGGTCAAATGCAGAGCTAGGGTTAGGGTTACAGTTACGTTTAGGGTTACGTTTTGGGTCAGGGTCAAGGTCAGGATCAGCCTCAAGTTCAGTGTGAGGGTCATGGTTACCTTCAATGTCATGATCAGGGTCAAAATTAGCGTCAGTTTCTGGGTCAGAGTCAAGGTCAAAGGCAGGGTCAGGGTCAGTGTTCGGGTTAAGTAAGGTTAGGGTTAGGGATCGAGTTAGGGTAGGGTTACGGTTAGGGTTATGGTTAAGATAGGGTAAAGGTTAGGGTCAGTGTCAGAGTCATGGTTAGCGTTTGGGTCTCGGTCAGCGTCAAGGTGAAAGCCTGGGTCAGGGTCAGTGTTCGGGTTAGGGTAAAGTTAGAGTTAGGATTAGGGTAGGGTTATGGTTAGTGTTATGGTTAAGGTTAGTGTAACGGTTAAATGCAGAGCTAGGTTTAGGTTTAGAGTTAGGTTTAGGGATAGGGTCAGGGTCAAGGTCAGGGTCAGCGTCATGGTTATGGTCAAGTTCCAGGTCAGGGTCATGCATATCGTTAGGGTCAGGGTCAGGGTCAAGGTCAAAGACGGGGTCAGGGTCAGTGGTCGGTTTAGAGTAAGGTTAGAGTTAGGGTTAGGTTTAGGGTTAGGGTAGGGATACGGTTAGGGTTATGGTTAATGTTAGGGTAAGGGTTAAATGCAGAGCTAGGGTTAGGGTTACAGTTAGGGTTAGGGTTAGGTTTAGGGTCAGCGTCAAGGTCAGCATCAGGGTCGTGCTTACGGTCAAGGTCAGGATCACGGTCATGGTTAACGTTAGTTTCAGGGTCAGGGTCAAGGTCAAACGCAGGGTCAGGGTCAGTGTTCAGGTTAGATTAAGGTTACAGTTAGGGTTATGTTTAAGGTTAGGGTAAGGGTTAAATCCAGACCTTGGGTTAAGTTTACAGTTAGGGTTAGGGTTAGGTTTAGGGTTAGGGTCAGGGTAAGCGTCCAGGTCATGGTCAGTGTCATGGTTACATTCAAGGTCATGGTCAGGGTCATAGTTAGCGGTATGTCTCGGTCAGGGTCAAGGTCAAAGACAGGGTCAGGGTCAGTGTTCCTGTTAGAGTAAGTTTCGAGTTAGGGTTAAGGTTAGGGTTAGGGTAGGGTTACGGTTAGCGTTATGATTAAGGTTAGCCAAGGGTTAAATGCAGAGCTAGGGTTAGGGTTACAGTTACGGTTAGGGTTAGGTTTAGGGTCAGGGTCAAGGTCAGGGTCAGCCTCAATGTCAGTGTCAGGGTCATGGTTATGTTCAAGGTCATGATCAGCGTCAAAATTAGCGTTAGGTTCTGGGTCTGGGTCAAGGTCAAAGCCTGGGTTAGGGTCAGTGTTCGGGTTAGAGTAAGGTTAGGGTTAGGGTTAGAGTTAGGGTAGGGTTACTGTTAGGGTTATGGTTAAGGTTAGGGTAAGGGTTAAATGCATAGCTAGGGTTAGGGTTAGAGTTAGGGTTAGGGTTAGGGTCAACGTCAATGTCTGGGGCAGTGTCTTGGTCAGGGTCAGTGTCCTGGTTTTGGTCAAGGTCAGGATCAGTGTTATGGTTAGCATTAGGGTCAGGGTCAGGGTCAAGGTCATAGCCAGGGTAAGGGTTCGGGTTAGAGTAAGGTTATTTTTAGGCTAGGGTTGCGGTTAGGGTTATGGTTAAATTTAGGGTAAGGGTTAAATGCGGAGCTAGGTTTAGGGTTAGAGTTAGGGTTAGTGTTAGGGTCAGGGTCAAGGTCAGGGTCAGCGTCAAGGTCATGGTAAGGGTCATGGTTATCGTCATGGTCTGGGTAAGGGTCAAGGTTAGCGTTAGAGTCTGAGTAAGACTCAAGGTCAAAGCAAGGGTCAGGGTCTGTGTTTGGGTTTGAGAAACGTTAGTGTTAGGGTAGGGTTACTGTTAGGGTTATGGTTAAGGTTAGGGTAAGGGTTCAATGCAGAGCTAGGGTTAGGGTTAGAAGTTAGGGTTAGGGTTAGGTTTAGGGTCAGGGTCAAGATTAGGGTCATCGTCAAGGGCAGGGTCAGGGTCATGTTACATTCACCGTCATGGTCAGAGTCATGGTTAGCCTTAGGGTCTGGGTCTGAATCAAGGTCAAACCAGTGTCAGGGTCAGTGTTTGAGTTAGAATAAGGTTAGGGTTGGGGATCGAGTTAGGGTAGGGTTATGGTTAAGGTAGGGTAAAGGTCAAATGTAGAGCTAGGGTTAGGGTTAGATTTAGCTTTAGGGTTAGGGTCATGGTTAAGGTCAGGGTCAGCATCAAGGTCAGGGTCAGGGTCATGGTTATGGTCAAGGTTAGGGTCAGGGTCATGGTTAGCGTTAGAGTCAGGGTCAGGGTCATGGTCAAACACAGGTTCAGGGTCATTGGTTGGTTGAGAGTAAGGTTAGAGTTAGGGTTTGGTTTAGGGTTAAGGTAGGGATATGGTTAGGGTTATAGTTAATGTTAAGGTAAGGGTTAAATGCAGAGCTTGAATTAGGGTTACAGTTAGGGTTAGGGTTAGGTTTAGAGTCAGGGTCAAGATTAGGGTCAGCGTCAAATTCAGGGTCAGTGTCATGGTTACATTCACGGTCATGGTCAGGGTCATGGTTAGCGTTAGGGTCTGGGTCAGAGTCAATTTCAAACCAGGGTCAGGTTCAGTGTTTGAGTTACAGTAAGGTAGGGTTAGGGATCAAGTTAGGGAAGGGTTACAGTTAGGGTTATGGTTAAGGTAGGGTTAAGGTCAAATGCAGAGCTAAGGTTAGTGTTAGATTTAGCGTTAGGGTCAGGGTCAGGGTCAAGCTCTGGGTAAGCATGAAGATCCGGATCAGGGTCATGGTTACGGTCAAGGTCAGGATCAGGGTCATGGTTAGCGTTAGGTTCAGGGTCAGGGTCAAGGTAAAGGCAGGGTCAGGGTCAGTGTTCGGGTTAGAGTAAGGTTAGGGTTAGGGATCCAGTTAGGTTAGGGTTATGGTTAAGATAGGGTAAAGTTTAAATGCAGAGCTAGGGTTAGGGTTAGAGATAGGGTTAGGGTTAGGGTCAGGGTCAAGGTCTGGGTCAGCGTCAAGGTCATTGTCAGGGTCATGGTTAGCGTTAGGGTCTGGGTCTGGGTCAAAGTCAAAGACAGGCTCAGGGTCAGTGTTCCGGTTAGAGTAAGGTTCGAATTAGGGTTAGGGTTAGGGTAGGATAGGGTTACGGTTAGCATTATGGTTAAGGTTAGCGTAAGGGTTAAATGCAGAGCTAGGGTTAGGGTTACAGTTACGGTTAGGGTTAGGTTTAGGGTCAGGGTCACGGTCAGGGTCAGCCTAAAAGTCAGTGTTAGGGTCATGGTTACGTTCAAGGTCATGATCAGGGTCAAAATTAGCGTTAGGTTCTCGAGCAGAGTCAAGGTCAAAGCCTGGGTTAGGGTCAGTGTTCAGGTTAGAGTAAGGTTAGGGTTATGGATAAGGTAGGGTTACTGTTAGGGTTCTGGTTATGATATGGGTAAGGGTTAAATGTAGAGCTTGGGTTAGGTTTAGACTCAGGGTTAGCGTTATGATCAGGGTCAAGGTCAGGGTCGGGATCATGATTACCTTCAAGGTCACGGTCAGGGTCAAGGTCAAACTAGGTTCAGGGTCAGTGTTCGGGTTAGAGTAAGATTAGAGTTATGGTTAGGGTAGGGTTTCGGTTAGCGGTATGGTTAAGGTTAGGGTAAGGGTTCAATGCAGAGCTAGGGTTAGGGTTAGAGATAGGGTTAGGGTTAGGTGTTGGCTCAGGGTCAAGGTCAAGGTCAGCTTCAAGGTCAGGGAAAGGGTCATATTTACGGTAAAGATCAAGGTCAGGGTCATGGTTAGTGTTAGGGTCTGGGTAAGACTCAAGGTCAAAGCAAGTGTCCGGGTCTGTGTTTGGGTTTGAGTAACGTTAGGGTTAGTGTAGGGTTACTGATAGGGTTATGGTTAAGCTTATGGTAAGGGTTCAATGCAGAGCTAGGGTTAGGGTTAGAGTTAGGGATAGGGTCATGGTCAAGGTCAGGGTCAGCGTCAAGGTCAGGGTCAGGGTCATGGGTACGGTCAAGGTCAGGGTCAGGGTTTGGGTTAGTGTTCGGGTCAGGGTCAGGGTCAAGGTCAAAGCCTGGGTTAGGGTCGGTGTTCGGGTTAGAGTAAGGTTAGAGTTAGGCTAAGGGTTAGGGTAGGATTACAGTTAGGGTTATGGTTAAGGTTACGGTAAGGGTTAAATGCAGAGCTAAGCTTAGGGTTAGAGTTAGGGTTAGGGTTAGAGTCACGGTCAAGTACAGCGTCAGCGTCAAGGTCAGGGTCAGGGTCATGGTTAAGGTCAAGGTCAGGGTCAGGGTCATGGTTAGCTTTAGGGTCTTGGTCAGGGTCAAGGTCAAAACCTGGGTCAGGGTCAGTGTTCGAGTTAGAGTAAGGTTAGGGTTAGGGATCGATTTAGGGTAGGGTTACGGTTAGGGTTATGGTTAAGGTAGGGTAAACGCCAAATGCAGAGCTAGGGTTAGGCTTAGAGTTATATTTAGGGTTAGGGTCAGGGTCAAGGTTAGGGTCAGCTTCAAGGTCAGGGTCAGGGTCATGGTTACGGTCAAGGTCAGGGTCTGGGTCATCGTTAGCGTTCGGGTCTGGGTCTCGGTCAAGGTCAAAGGCAGGATCAGGGTCATGTTCGAGTTAGAGTAAGGTTAGGGTTAGGGTTAGGGTAGGGATATGGTTAGGGTTATGGTTAAGGTAGGGTGAAGGCCAAATGCAGAGCTAGGGTTAGGTTTAGAGTTAGTTTTAGGGTTAGGGTCAGGGTCAAGTTCAGGGTCAGCGTCAAGGTAAGGGTCAGGGTGATGGTTATGGTCAAGGTCAGGGTCAGGGTCATGGTTAGAGATAGGGTCAGGGTCTAGATCAAAGACAGGGTCAGAGTCACTGGTCCATTTAGATTAAGGTTAGAGTTAGGGTTAGGTTTAGGGTTAGGGTAGGGATACGGTTAGGGTTATGGTTAATGTTAGGGTAAGGGTTAAATGCAGAGCTAGGGTTAGGATTACAGTTAGTGTTAGGGTTAGGTTTAGGTTCAGGTTCAAGATTAGGGTCAGCGTCAAGGTCAGGTTCAGGGTCATGGTTACATTCAAGGTCATGGTCAGACATGGTTAGCGCTAAGATCTGGGTCAGAGTCAAGGTCAAACCAGGGTCAGGGTCAGTGTTTGAATTAGAGTAAAGTTAGGGTTAGGGATCGAGTTAGGGTAGGGTTACCGTTAGGGTTATGGTTAAGGTAGGGTAAAGGTCTCATGCAGAGCTAGGTTTAGGGTTAGATTTAGCGTTAGGGTTAGGGTCAGGGTCAATGTCTGGGTCAGCGTCAATGTCAGGGTCAGGGTCATGGTTACAGTCAAGGTCAGGATCACGGTCATGGTTAGCGTTAGTGTCAGGGTCAGGGTCAAGGTCAAAGGCAGGGTCAGGGTCAGTGTTCGTGTTAGAGTAAGGTTAGGGTTAGGGATCGAGTTTGGGTAGGGTAACGGTTAGGGTTATGGTTCAGGGAGGGTAAAGGTCAAATGCAGAGCTAAGGCTAGGGTTAGAGTTAGGGTTAGGGTTAGGGTCAGGGTCACGGTCAGAGTCAGCGTAAAATTCAGGGTCAGATTCATGGTTACGGTCAGGGTCAGTGTCAGGGTCATGGTTCGCCTTTGGGTCTCTGTCAGGGTCAAGGTGAAAGCCTGGGTCAGGGTCAGTGTTCGGATTAGAGTAAGGTTAGATTTAGGGTAAGGGTTAGGGTAGGTTTACGGTTTGCGTTATGGTTAAGGTTATCATAAGGGTTAAAAGCAGAGCTAGGGTTAGGGTTAGAGTTAGGGTTAAGGTTAGAGTTAGGGTTAGTGTCACAGTCATGGTCCGGGTCAGCCTCAAGGTCAGTGTCAGGGTCATGGTTACGGTCAAATAATGATTAGGGATAAAGTTAGGTTTAGGTTCTGGATCAGAGTCAAGGTCAAAGCCAGGGTAAGGGTCAGTGTTCGGGTTAGAGTAAGGTTAGGGTTAGGGTTAGGGTAGGGTTACTGTTAGGGTTATGGTTAAGGTTAGAGTAAGGGTTAAATGCAGAGCTAGGGTTAGGGTTAGAGTTAGGGTTAGGGTTGGATCAAGGTCAAGGTCTGGGGCAGTGTCAAGGTCAGGGTCAGGGTCCTTGTTAGCATTAGGGTCAGGGTCAGGGTCAAGGTCACAGCCAGGGTCAGGGTTCGGGTTAGAGTAAGGTTATTGTTAGGGTAGGGTTACGGTAAGGATTATGGTTAAGGTTAGGGTAAGGGTTAAATGCAGAGCTAGGGTTAGTGTTAGAGTTAGGGTTAGGGTTTGGGTCAGGGTCAAGGTCAGGGTCAGCGTCAAGGTCAGCGTCAGAGTCATGGTGACTGTCAAGGTCAGGGTCAGAATCATGGTAAACTTTAGGGTCCGGTTCAGGGTCATGGTCAAATACAGGGTCTGGGTCAGTGTTCGGGTTAGTGTAAGGTTAGAGTTAGTGTTAGGGTTAGGGTTAGGGTAGGGTTACGGTTAGGGTTATGGTTAAGGTTAGGGTAAGGGTTAAATGCAGAGCTAGGGTTAGTGTTAGAGATAGGGATCGGATTAGGCTCAAGATCAAGGTCACGGTCAGTGTCAAAGTCAGGGTCATGGTCATGGTTACGTTCAAGTTCAGGGTCAGGGTCAAGATTACCGTTAGAGTCAGGGTCAGGGTCAATGTCAAAGCCAGGGTCAGGGTCAGTGTTCGGATTAGAGTAATGTTAGAGTTAGGGTGAGGTTACATTAGGGTTATGGTTAAGGTTAGGGTAAGTGTTAGGGTCAGGGTCAAGGTCAGTATCAGCGTCAAGGTCAGGGTTAGTGTCATGTATACTTTCTAGGTCATGGTCAGGGTCATGGTTAGCGTTAGGGTCTGGGTCAGAGTCAAGGTCAAAGTCAGGGTCAGGGTCAGTGTTTGAGTTATAGTAAGGTTAGGATTAGGGATCCAGTTAGTGTAGGTTTACAGTTAGGGGTATGGTTAAGAAGGGGTAAAGGTTAAATGCAGAGGTAGGGTTATGGTTAGAGTTAGGGTTGGGGTTAGGGTCATGGTAAAGGTCTGGGTCAGCGTCAAGACCAGGGTCAGTGTCATGGTTACGGTCTAGGTCAGGATCAGGGTCTTGGTTAGCGTTCGTGTCAGGGTAAAGTCAAATCCATGGTCAGGGTTAGGGTAAGGGTCGGGGTTAGAGTCACTGTTAGGGTTACAGTAAGGTTAGAGTTAGGGTTAGAGTTAGGGTTAGGGTAGGGTTACAATTAGGGTTATGGTTTAGGTAAGAGTAAGGGTTAAATGCAGAGCTAGGGTTAGGGATAGAGTTAGTGTTAGGGTTAGGTTTAGGGTCAGAGTCAAGGTCAGGGTCAGTGTCAAGGTCAGGGTCAGGGTCATGGATACATTCAAGGTCATGGTCAAGGCAAAGGTTGGCGTTAGGGTCTGGGATTAGGGTCAAGGTCAAAGACAGGTTCAGGGTCAGTGTTCAGGTTAGAGTAAGGTTAGAGTTAGGGTTAGGGTTAGGGTGAGGATAAGGTTACTATTAGGGTTATGGTTAAGGTTAGGGTAAGGGTTAAATGCAAGGCTAAGGTTAGGGTTAGAGTTAGGGTTAGGGTTAGGTGTAGGTTCATGGTCAAAGTCAGGGTCAGCGTCAAGGTCAATGTCAGGGTCATGGTTACGTTCAAGGTCATGATGAGAGTCAAAGTCAGCGTGAGGTTCTGGGTCAGAGTCAAGGTCAAAGCCAGGGTCAGGGTCAGTGTTCGGGTTAGAGTAAGGTTAGAGTTAGGGTTAGGGTTAGGGTTAGGGTAGGGTTACTGTTAGGGTTATGGTTAAGTTTAGGGTAAGGGTTAAATGCAGGGCTAGGGTTAGGGTTAGAGTTAAGTTTTGGGGTTAGGGTCAAGGTCAAGGTCTGGGGCAGGGTCAAGGTCAGGGTGAGGGTCCTGGTTTCCGTCAAGGTCAGGATCAGTGTCATAGTTAGCATTAGGGTCAGAGTCAGGGTCAAGGTCAAAGCCAGGGTCAGGGTTTAGGTTAGAGTAAGGTTAGATTTATGGTTAGGTTAGGGTTACGGTTAGGGTTAGGGATAAGGTTAGCGTAACGGTTAAAAGCAGAGCTAGGGTTAGGTTTAGAGTTAGATTTAGGGTTAGGTTCAGGGTCAAGGTCAGGGTCATGGTCATGGTTATGGTCAAGGTCAGGGTCAGGGTCAAGGTAAATGTCAGGGTCATGGTTACAGTCAAGGTCATGATGAGGGATAAAGTTAGCGTGAGGTTCTGTGTTAGAGTCAAGGTCAAAGCCAGGGTCAGGGTCCGTGTTCGGGTCAGAGTAAGGTTAGGGTTAGGGATAGGGTTAGGGTAGGGTTACTGTTAGGGTTATGGTTAAGGTTAGGTTAAGGGTTAAATGCAGAGCTAGGGTTAGGGTTAGAGTTAGGGTTAGGGTTGGATCAAGGTCAAGATCTGGGGTAGTGTCAATGTCAGGGTCAGGGTCCTGGTTTAGGTCAAGGTCAGGATCAGGGTCATGGTTAGCATTAGGGTCAGGGTCATGGTCAAGATCACAGCCAAGGTCAGGGTTCGGGTTGGAGTAATGTTATTGTAGGGTAGGGTTACGTTTAGGGTTATGGTTAAGCTTAGGGTAAGGGTTAAATGCAGAGCTAGGGTTAGGGTTTGAGTCAGGGTTAGGGTCAGTTTCAAGGTCAGGGACAGTGTCAAGGTCAGCGTCAGGGTCATGGTTACTGTCAAGGTCAGGGTCAGAGTCATGGTAAGCGTTAGGGTCTGGGTCAGGGTCATGGTCAAAGACAGGGTCAGGGTCAGTGTTCGGGTTAGTGTAAGGTTAGAGTTAGGTTAGGGTTAGAGTTAGGGTAGGGTTACGGTTAGGGTTATGGTTAAGGTTAGGGTAAGGATTAAATGCAGAGCTAGGGTTAGGATTAGAGATAGGGATGGGGTTAGTGTCAGGATGAAAGTCACGGTCATTGTCAAAGTCAGGGTCATGGTCATGGTTACGTTCAAGTTCAGGGTCAGGGTCATGATTATCGTTAGAGTCAGGGTCAGGGTCAATGTCAAAGCCAGGGTCAGTGTCAGTGTTCGGATTAGAGTAATGTTAGAGTTAGGGTATGGTTACAGTTAGGGTTATGGTTAAGGTTAGGGTAAGTGTTAGGGTCAGGGTCAAGGTCAGGGTCAGCGTCAAGGTCAGGGTCAGTGTCATGTATACTTTCTAGGTCATGGTCAGGGTCATGGTCAGCATTAGGGTCTGGGTCAGAGTCAAGGTCAAAGTCAGGGTCAGGGTCAGTGTTCGAGTTATAGTAAGGTTAGGCTTAGGGATCGAGTTAGTGTAGGTTTAGAGTAAGATTAGAGTTAGGGTTAGGTTTAAGGTTAGGGTAGGGATACGGTTAGGGTTATGGTTAATGTTAGGGTAAGGTTTAAATGCAGAGCTAGGGTTAGGGTTACAGTTAGGGGTAGGGTTAGGGTCAGGGTCAAGGTCAGGGTCAGCGTCAAGGTCAGGGTCAGAGTCATGTGTACGGTCAAGTTCAGGGTCAGGGTTTTGGTTAGCGTTCTGGGCAGGGTCAGGTTCAAGGTCAAAGCCTGGGTTAGGGTCACTGTTCGGGTTAGAGTAAGGTTAGAGTTAGGGTAGGGGTTAGGGTAGGGTTACGGTTAGTGTTATGGTTAAGGTTACGGTAAGGGTTAAATGCAGAGCTAGGGTTAGGGTTAGAGTTAGATTTAGGGTTAGGGTCAGGGTCAAGGTTATGGTCAGCGTTAAGTTCCAGTTCAGGGTCATGGTTACGGTCAAGGTTAGGGTGTGAGTCATGGTTATCATTCAGGTCAGGGTCACGGTCAAGGTCAATGGCAGGATCAGGGTCATGTTTGAGTTAGAGTAAGGTTAGGGTTAGGGTTAAGGTAGGGTTATGGTTAGTGATATGGTTAAAGTTAAAAGCAGAGCTAGGGTTAGGGTTAGAGTTAGGGTTAGGGTTAGGGTCAGGGTCAAGGTCAAGGTCAGCGTCAAATTCAGGATTAGGGTCATCGTTACGTTCAGGGTCAGTGTCAGGGTCATGGTTAGCTTTTAGGTCTCGGTCAGGGTCAAGGTGAAAGCCTGGGTCAGGGTTAGTGTTCGGGTTAGAGTAAGGTTAGTGTTAGGGTTACGGTAGGGTTAAGATTAGGGTTATGGTTAAGGTTAACGTAACGATTAAATGCAGATCAAGGGTCAGGTTCAGAGTTATGTTTAGGGATAGGGTCAGGGTTAAGGTTAGGGTCAGCCTCAAGGTCAGGGTCAGGGTCATGGTTATGGTCAAGTTCAGGGTCATGGTTAGCGTTAGGGACAGGGTGAGGGTCAAGTTCAAAGACATGTTCAGGGTCAGTGTTCGGGTTAGAGTAATGTTAGGGTTAGGGTTAGGGTTAGGGTAAGGTTACTGTTAGGGTTCTGGTTCTGGTTAGGGTAAGGGTTAAATGTAGAGCTTGTGTTAGGGTTAGACTTAGGGTTAGCGTTATGATCAGGGTCAAGGTCAGGGTCGGGGTCATGGTTACATTCAAGGTCCGGGTCAGGGTCAAAGTCAAACCAGGTTCAGGGTCAGTGTTTGGGTTAGAGTAAGGTTAGAGTTAGGGTTAGGGTAGGTTTTCGGTTAGCGGTATAGTTAAGCTTAGGGTAAGGGTTAAATGCAGAGCTAGGGTTAGGGTTAGAGTTAGGGTTAGGGTTAGGTTTAGGGTCAGGGTCAAGATTAGGGTCAGCGTCAAAGTCAGGGTCAGGGTCATGGTTACATTCAACGTCATCGTCAGAGTCATGGTTAGCCTTAGGGTCTGGGTCAGAATCAAGGTCAAACCAGGGTCAGGGTCAGTGTTTGAGTTAGAGTAAGGATAGGGTTAGGGATCGAGTTAAGGTAGGGTTATGGTTAGGGTTATGGTTAAGGTTACGGTAAGGGTTAAATGCAGAGCTAAGGTTAGGGTTAGAGTTAGGGTTAGGGTTAGAGTCACGGTCAAGGACAGGGTCCGCGTCAAGGTCAGGGTCCGGGTCATGGTTATGGTCAAGATCAGGATCAGGGTCATGTGTAACTTTAGGGTCTGGTTCAGGGTCAAGGTCAAAACCTAGGTCAGGGTCAGTGTTCGAGTTAGAGTAAGGTTAGGGTTAGGGATCGAGTTAGGGTAGGGTTACAGTTAGGGTTATGGTTAAGGTAGGGTAAAGGTCAAATGCAGAGCTAGGGTTAGTGTCAGATTTAGCGTTAGGGTTAGGTTTAGGGTCTCGGTCAAGGTCCGGGTTAGCCTGAAGTTCAGTGTCAGGGTCATGGTTACGTTCAAGGTCCTTATCAGGGTCAAAATTAGCGTTAGGTTCTGGGTCAGAGTCAAGGTCCAATCCAGGGTTAGGGTCAGTGTTCGGGTTAGAGTGAGGTTCGAGTTAGGGTTAGGGTTACTGTTAGGGTAGGGTTACGGTTAGCATTATGGTTAAGGTTAGCGTAAGTGTTAAATGCAGAGCTAGGGTTAGGGTTACAGTTACGGTTAGGGTTAGGTTTAGGGCCAGGGTTAAGGTCAGGGTCAGCCTCAAGATCAGTGTCAGGGTCATGGTTTTGTTCAAGGTCATGATCAGGGTCAAATTTAGCGTTAGGTTCTGAATCAATGTCAAAGTCAAAGTCAGGGTCAGGGTCAGTGTTCGGGTTAGAGTAAGGTTACGGTTAGGGTTAGGGTTAGGGTAGGGTTACTGTTAGGATTCTGGTTATGGTTAGTGTAAGGGTTAAATGTAGAGGTTGGGTTAGGGTTAGACTTAGGGTTAGCGTTATGATCAGGGTCAAGGTCAGGGTCGGGGTCATGGTTACATTCAAGGTCAGGGTCAGGGTCAAGGTCAAACCAGGTTTAGGGGTAGTGTTCCGGTTAGAGTAAGGTTAGAGTTAGGATTAGGGTAGGGTTTCTGTTAGCGGTATGGTTAAGGTTAGGGTAAGGTTCAAATGCAGAGCTATGATTAGGGTTAGAGATAGGGATAGGGGTAGGTTTGGGGTCAGGGTCAAGGTCAGGGTCAGCTTCAAGGTCAGGGTAGGGGTCATTTTTACAGTCAAGGTCAGGGTAAGGGTCATGATTAGCGTTAGTGTCTGGGTAAGACTCAAGGTCAAAGCAAGGGTCAGGGTCTGTGTTTGGGTTTGAGTAACGTTAGGGTTAGGGTAGGGTTACCGTTAGGGTTATGGTTAATGTTAGGGTAAGGGTTCAATGCAGAGCTAGGGTTAGGGTTAGAATTAGGTTTAGGGTCACGGTCAAGGTCAGGGTCAGCATCAAGGTCAGGGTCAGGGTCATGGGTATGGTCAAGGTCAGGGTCAGGGTTTTAGTTAGCGTTCGGGTCAGGGTCAGGGTCAAGGTCAAAGCCTGGGTTAGGGTCAGTGTTCGGGTTATAGTAAGGTAAGGGTTAGGGTATGGTTATGCTTAGGGTTATGGTTAAGGTTACTGTTAGAGCTAGGGTTAGGGTTACAGTTAGTGTTAGGGTTAGGTTTATGGTCAGGGTCACGACTAGGGTCAGCGTCAAGGTCAGGGTCAGGGTCATGGTTACATTCAACGTCATGGTCAGAGTCATGGTTAGCCTTTGGGTCTTGTTCAGAGTCAAGGTCAAACCAGGGTCAAGGTCAGTGTTTGAGTTAGAGTAAGGTTAGGGTTAGAGATCGAGTTAGGGTAGGGTTACGGTTAGGGTTATTGTTAAGGTAGGGTAAAGGTCAAATGCAGAGCTAGGGTTAGGGTTAGAGTTAGGGTTAGGTTTGGGGTCATGGTCAAGGTCAGGGTCAGGGTCATGGGTATGGTCAAGGTCAGGGTCAGAGTTTTGGTTAGCGTTCTGGTCAGGGTCAGGGTCAAGGTCAAAACCTGGGTTAGGGTCAGTGTTCTGGTTAGAGTAAGGTTAGAGTTAGGGTAAGGGTTAGGGTAGGGTTACGGTTAGGGTTATGGTTAAGGTTACGGTAAGGGTTAAATGCAGCGCTAAGTTTTGTGTTGGAGTTAGGGTTAGGGTTAGGGTTAGAGTCACGGTGAAGGACTAGGTCAGCGTCAAGGTCAGGGTCCGGGTCATGGTTAAGGTCAAGATCAGGATCAGGGTCTTGGTTAGCTTTAGAGTCTGCGTCACGGTCAAGTTCAAAACCTGGGTCAGGGTCAGTGTTCGAGTTAGAGTAAGGTTAGGGTTAGGGATCGAATTAGGGTAGGGATATTGTTAGGGTTATGGTTAAGGTAGGGTAAAGGTCAAATGCAGAGCTAGGGTTAGGGTTAGATTTAGCTTTAGGGTTAGGGTCGGGGTGAAGGTCAAAGGCAGGATCAGGGTTAGTGTTGGTGTTAGAGTAAGGTTAGTGTTAGGGATCGAGTTAGGGTAGGGTTACGGTTAGAGTTATCGTTAAGATAGGTTAAAGGTTAAATGCAGAGCTAGGTTTAGTGTTAGAGTTAGGGTTAGGGTTATGGTCAGGGTCAAGGTCAGGGTCAGCGTCAAATTCAGGGTCAGGGTCAGGGTCTTGGTTAGCGTTTGGGTCTCGGTCAGGGTCAATGTGAAAACCTAGGTCAGGGTCAGTGTTCGGGATAGAGTAAGGTTAGAGTTAGGGTTAGGATAGGGTTACGGTTAGGGTTATGGTTAAGGTTAGTGAAACTGTTAAATGGAGAGCTAGGATTGGGTTTAGAGTTACGTTTAGTGTTAGGGTCAGGGTCAAGGTTAGGGTCAGCGTCAAGGTCAGGGTAAGGGTCATGGTTACGGTCAAGGTGAGGGTCTGGGTCATGGTTATCATTCGGGTCAGGGTCACAGTCAAGATCAAAGGCAGGATCAGGGTCAGTGTTTGAGTTAGAGTAAGGTTAGGGTTAGTAATCGAGTTAGGGTAGGGTTACGGTTAGGGTTATGGTTAACGTAGGGTAAAAGTCAAATGCAGTGCTAGGGTTAGGGTTAGAGTTAGAGTTAGGGTTAGGGTCAGGGTCAAGTTCTGGGTCAGCGCCAAGGTCAGGATCAGGGTCATGGTTATGGTCAAGGTCAGGATCAGGGTCATGGTTAGCATTAGGGTCAGGGTCAGGGTCAAGGTCAAAGGCAGGGTCATGATCAGTGTTCGGGTTAGAGTAAGGTTAAGGTTAGGGATCGAGTTAGGAAAGGGTTACGATTAGGGTTATGGTTAAGATAGGGTAAAGGTTAAATGCATAGCTAGGGTTAGGGTTAGAGTTAGGGTTAGAGGTAGGGTCAGGGTCAAGGTTAGGGTCAGCGTCAAATTCAGGGTCAGGGTCTTGGTTACGGTCAAGGTCAGTGTCAGAGTCATGGATAGCGTTTGGGTCTCGGTCAGGTTCAAGGTCAAACGCAGGGACAGGGTCAGTGTTCGGGTTAGAATAAGGTTACAGTTAGGGTTAGGGTAGGGTTACGGTTAGGGTTATGGTTAAGGTTAGGGTAAGGGTTAAATGCAGACCTAGGGTTAGGGTTACAGTTACGGTTAGGGTTAGGTTTAGGGTCAGGGTCAGGGTCAGCGTCAAGGTCACGGTCAGTGTCATGGTTACATTCAAGGTCATGGTCAGGCTCATATTTAGCGTTAGGGTCTGGGTCAGGGTCAAGGTCAAACACAGGGTCAGTGTCAGTGTTCCGGTTAGAGTAAGGTTCGAGTTAGGGTTAGGGTTAGGGTTAGTGTAGCATTACAGTTAGTGTTTTGCTTAAGGTTAGTTTAAGGGTTAAATGCAGAGCTAGGGTTAGGGGTACAGTTACTGTTAGGGTTAGGTTTATGGTCAGGGTCAAGGTTAGGGTTAGCCTCAATGTCAGTGTCAGGGTCATGGTTAGGTTCAAGGTCATGATCTGGGTCAAAATTAGGGTTAGGTTCTGGGTCAGAGTCAAGGTCAAAGCCAGGGTCAGGGTCAGTGTTCGGGTTAGAGTAAGGTTAGGGTTAAGGTTAGGGTTAGGGTAGGGTTACTGTTAGGGTTCTGGTTATGGTTAGGGTAAGGGTTAAATGTAGAGATTGGGTTAGGTTTAGACTTAGGGTTAGCCTTATGATCAGGGTCAAGGTCAGGGTCGGGGTCATGGTTACATTCAAGGTCAGGGTCTAGGTCACGGTCAAACCAGGTTCAGGGGCAGTGTTCCGGTTAGAGTAAGGTTACAGTTATGGTTAGGGTAGGGTAAGTTTACTGTTAGGGTCATGGTTAAGGTTACGGTAAGGGTTAAATGCAGAGCTAAGGTTAGGGTTAGAGTTAGGGTTAGGGTTAGAGTCACGGTGAAGGACAGCGTCAGCGTCAAGGTCTGTGTCCGGGTCATGGTTAAGGTCAAGATCAGGGTCAGGGTCATGGTTAGCTTTAGGGTCTGGGTCAGGGTCAAGGTCAAAACCTGGGTCAGGGTCAGTGTTCGAGTTAGAGTAAGGTTAGGGTTAGGGATCGATTTAGGGTAGGGTTACGGTTAGGGTTATGGTTAAGGTAGGGTAAAGGCCAAATGCAGAGCTAGGGTTAGGCTTAGAGTTAGATTTAGGGTTAGGGTCAGGGTCAAGGTTAGGGTCAGCGTCAAGGTCATGGTCTGGGTCATGGTTAGCATTCGGGTCAGGGTCACGGTCAAGGTCAAAGGCAGGATCAGGGTCATGTTCGAGTTAGAGTAAGGTTAGGGTTAGAATTAGAGTAGGGTTATGGTTAGGATTATGGTTAAGGTTAGTGTAAGGGTTAAAAGCAGAGCTAGGGTTAGGGTTGGAGTTAGGGTTAGGGTCAGGGTCAAGGTCAGGGTCAGCGTCAAATTCAAGAATAGGGTCATCGTTACGGTCAGGGTCAGTTTCAGGGTCATGGTTAGCTTTTCGGTCTCGGTAAGGGTCAAGGTGAAAGCCTGGGTCAGGGTCAGTGTTCGGGTTAGTGTAAGGTTAGAGTTAGGGTTACGGTAGGGTTAAGGTTAGGGTTATGGTTAAGGTTAGCGTAACGATTAAATGCAGAGCTAGGGTTAGGTTCAGAGTTAGGTTTAGGGATAGGGTCAGGGTCAAGGTCAGGGTCAGCCTCAAGGTCAGGGTCGGGGTCATGGTTATGGTCAAGGTCAGGGTCATGGTTAGCATTAGGGACAGGGTGAGGGTCAAGCTCAAAGACAGGGTCAAGGTCAGTGTTTCGGTTAGAGTAAGGTTAGGATTAGGGTTAGGGTAGGGTTACTGTTAGGGTTCTGGTTATGGTTAGGGTAAGGGTTAAATGTAGAGCTTGTGTTAGGGTTAGACTTAGGGTTAGCGTTATGATCAGGGTCAAGGTCAGGGTCGGGGTCATGGTTACATTCAAGGTCCGGGTCAGGGTCAAAGTCAAACCAAGTTCAGGGTCAGTGTTCGGGTTAGAGTAAGGTAGAGTTAGGGTTAGGGTAGGGTTTCGTTTCGCGGTATGGTTAAGCTTAGGGTAAGGGCTAAATGCAGAGCTAGTGTTAGGGTTAGAGTTAGGGTTAGGGTTAGGTTTGCGGTCAGGGTCAAGGTCAGGGTCAGCTTCAAGGTCATGGTTACGGTCAGGGTCAGGTTCAGGGTCATGGTTAGCGTTAGGGTCTGGGTAAGACTCAAGGTCAAAGCAAGGGTCAGGGTCTGTGTTTGGGTTTGAGTAACGTTATGGTTAGAGTATTGTTACTATCAGGGTTATTGTTAAGATTAGGGTAAGGGTTCAATGCAGAGCTAGGTTTAGGGTTTCAGTTAGGGTTAGGGTTAGGTTTAGGGTCAGGTTCAAGATTAGGGTCAGCGTCAAGGTCAGGGTCAGGGTCATGGTTACATTCAACGTCATGGTCAGAGTCATGGTTAGCCTTAGGGTCTGGGTCAGAATCAAGGTCAAACCAGGGTCAGGGTCAGTGTTTGAGTTAGTGTAAGGATAGGGTTAGGGATTGAGTTAGGGTAGTGTTATGGTTAGGGTTTTGGTTAAGGTAGGGTAAATGTCAAATGCAGAGCTAGGGTTAGGGTTAGATTTAGCGTTAGGGTTAGGGTCAGGGTCAAAGTCAGGGTCATCGTCAAGGTCAGGGTCAGGGTCATGGTTATGGTCAAGGTCAGGGTCAGGGTCATGTTTAGCGTTAGTGTCAGGGTCAGGGTCAAGTTCAAAGACAGGATCAGGTTCAGTGGTCGGTTTAGAGGAAGTTTAGATTTAGGGTTAGGTTCAGGGTTAGGGTAGGGATATGGTTAGGGTTACGGTTAATGTTAGGGAAAGGGTTAAATGCAGAGCTAGGGTTAGGGTTACATTTAGGGTTAGGGTTAGGTTTAGGGTCAGGGTCAACATTAGGTTCAGCGTCAAGGTCAGGGTCAGGGTCATGGTTACATTCACGGTCATGGTCATGGTCATGGTTAGCGTTAAGGTCTGGGTCAGCATCAAGGTCAAACCAGGGTCAAAGTCAGTGTTTGAGGTAGAGTAAGGTAGGGTTAGGGATCAAGTTAGGGTAGGGTTACAGTTAGGGTTATGGTTAAGGTAGGGTAAAGGTCAAATGCAGAGCTAGTGTTAGGGTTAGAGTTAGGTTTAGGGTTAGGGTCAGAGTCAAGGTCTGGATCAGCATCAAGGAAAGCGTCAGGGTTATGGTTACGGTCAAGGTCAGGATCAGGGTCATGTTAAGTGTTAGGGTCAGAGTCAGGGTGAAGGTCAAACGCAGGGTCAGGTCAGTGTGCCGGTTAGAATAAGGTTACAGTTAGGGTTAGGGTAGGGTTACGGTTAGGGTTATGGTTAAGGTTAGTGTAAGGTTTAAATGCAGTCCTAGGGTTAAGGTTCCAGTTACGGTTAGGGTTAGGTTTAGGGTCAGGGTCAGGGTCAGCATCAAAGTCATGGTCAGTGTCATGGTTACATTCAAGGTCATGGTCAGGTTCATGGTTAGCGTTAGTTTCTGGGTCAGGGTCAAGGTCAAAGACAGGGTCAGGGTCAGTGTTCCGGTTAGAGTAAGTTTCGAGTTAGGGTTAGGGTTAGGGTTAGGGTAGGGTTACGGTTAGCATTATGGTTAAGGTTAGGGTAAGGGTTAAATGCAGAGCTAGGGTTAGGGTTACAGTTACGGTTAGGGTTAGGTTTAGGGTCAGGGTCAAGGTTAGGGTCAGCCTCAAGGTGAGTGTCAGGGTTATGGTTACATTCAAGGTCATGATCAGGGTCAAAATTAGGGTTAGGTTCTGGGTCAGAGTCAAGGTCAAAGCCAGGGTCATGGTCAGTGTTCGGGTTAGAGTAAGATTCGGTTAGGGTTAGGGTAAGGTTACTGTTAGGTTTCTGGTTCTGGTTAGGGTAAGGGTTAAATGTAGAGCTTGTGTTAGGGTTAGACTTGGGGTTAGCGTTATGATCAGGGTCAAGGTCAGGGTCGGGGTCATGGTTACATTCAAGGTCAGGGTCAAGGTCAAGGTCAAACCAGGTTCAGGCTCAGTGTTAGGGTTAGAGTAAGGTTAGAGTTAGGGTTAGGGTAGGGTTTCGTTTAGCAGTATGGTTAAGCTTAGGGTAAGGGTTAAATGCAGAGCTAGGGTTAGGGTTAGAGTTAGGGTTAGGGTTAGGTTTGCGGTCAGGGTCAAGGTCAGGGTCAGCTTCAAGGTCAGGGTAAGGGTCATGGTTACGGTCAAGGTCAGGGTCAGGGTCATGGTTAGCGTTAGGGTCTGGGTAAGACTCAAGGTCAAATCAAGGGTCAGGGTCTGTGTTTGGGTTTGAGTAACGTTAGGGTTAGGGTTAGGGTAGGGTTACTGTTAGGGTTATGGTTAAGGTTAGGGTAAGGATTCAATGCACAGCTAGGGTTAGGGTTAGGGGTAGAATTAGGGTTAGAGTCACGGTCAAGGTCAGGGTCAGCGTCAAGTGCAGGGTCAGTTTCTTGGGTAAGGTCAACGTCAAGGACAGGGTTAGGGTTAGCGTTCGGGTCCGGGTGAGGGTCAAGGTTAAAGCCTGGGTTAGGGTCAGTGTTCAGGTTAGAGTAATGTTAGAGTTAGGGTAAGGGTAGGGTTACGGTTAGGGTTATGGTTAAGGTTATGGTAAGGGTTAAATGCAAAGCTAAATTTAGGGTTAGATTTAGGGTTAAGGTTAGAGTCACGGTCAAGGACAGGGTCAGCGTCAAGGTCAGTGTCTGTGTCATTTTTAATGTCAAGGTCAGGATCAGGGTCATGGTTAGCTTTAGGGTCTGGGTCAGGGTCAAGGTCAAAACCTGGGTCAGGGTCAGTGTTCGAGATAGTGTAAGGTTAGCGTTAGGGATCGATTTAGGGTACGGTTACGGTTAGGGTTATGGTTAAGGTAGGGTAAAGGTTAAATGCAGAGCTAGGGTTATCGTTACTTTTAGCATAAGGGGTAGGGTCAGGGTCAAGGTCTGGGTAATCATCAAGGTCACGGTCAGGGTCATGGTTACAGTTAAGGTCAGGATCACGGTCATGGTTAGCGTTAGGCTCAGGGTCAGGGTCAAGGTCAAAGGCAGGGTCAGGGTCAGTGTTCGGGTTAGAGTAAGGTTAGGGTTAGGGATTGAGTTAGGGTAGGGTTACGGTTAGGGTTATAGTTAAGATAGGGTAAAAGTTAAATGCAGAGCTAGGGTTAGGGATAGATTTAGGGTTAGTGTTAGGGTCAGGGTCAATGTCAGGGTCAGCATTAAATTCAGGGTCAGGGTCATGGTTATGGTCAGGGTCAGTGTCAGGGTCATGGTTAGCGTTTGGGTCTCAGTCAGGGTATTGGTGAAAGCCTGGGTCAGGGTCAGTGTTCGGGTTAGAGTAAGGTTAGAGTTAGGGTTAGGGTAGGGTTACGGTTAGGGTTATGGTTAAGGTTAGCTGAATGGTTAAATGCAGAGCTAGGGTTAGGTTTAGAGTTAGGTTTAGGGTTAGGGTCAGGGTCAAGGTCAGGGTCAGGGTCATGGTTAGCGTTAGGGTCTGGGTAAGACTCAACGTCACAGCAAGGGTCAGGGTCTGTGTTTGGGTTTGAGTAACGTTTAGGTTAGGGTAGAGTTACTGTTAGGGTTATGGTTAATGTTAGGGTAAGGGTTCAATGCAGAGCTAGGTTTAGGGTTTCAGTTAGGGTTAGAGTTAGGGTTAGGGTTACGGTCAAAGTCAGGGTCAGTGTCAAGGTCAGGGTCAGCATCATGGGTATGGTCAAGGTCAGGGTCAGGATTTTGGTTATCGTTCGGGTCAGGGTCAGGGTCAAGGTCAAATTCTGGGTTATGATCAGTGTTCGGGTTAGAGTAAGGTTAGAATTAGGCTAAGGGTTAGGGTAGGGTTAAGTTTAGGTTTATGGTTAAGGTTACGGTAAGGGTTAAATGCAGAGCTAAGGTTAGGGTTAGAGTTAGGGTTAGGTTTAGAGTCACGGTCAAGAATAGGGTCAGCGTCAAGCTGGGCCCAGATTATGAATTTTATCATCATACTATTAGCTATCTTTAATTGAACATTTACAATATGCCAGGGATATCATAGTCTAACCACAGTCTTGCATTTTCGTATTGAAGCCATTTATGAGATAGACATCATTATTCACACGAGGAAACTGGGGTTGCTGCAAATGTTTAAGTGACAGGCAGACTTCAGAGACACTGCAGGGTCACTTCTAGACCACTGCAATAAAGTGAATGTTGCAATAAAAGCAAGTCACACAAAGTTTTTGGTCTTCCAGTGCAGATATAAAAGTTATGTTTATATTATACTGTAGTCTATTAAGTATGCAATAGCATCTTGTCAGAAAAAATAATGTACATACCTTGATTTAAAAATACTTTATTGGCCGGGTGCAGTGGCTCACACCTGTCATCCTAGCACTCTGGGAGGCCGAGGCAGGCAGATTGCTCAAGGTCAGGAGTTCGAAACCAGCCTGAGCAAGAGCGAGACCCCGTCTCTACTATAAATAGAAAGAAATTAATTGGCCAACTAAAAATACATAGAAAAAATCATCCGGGCATGGTGTCGCATGCTTATAGTCCCAGCTACTTGGGAGGCTGGGGCAGGAGGATCGCTTGAGCCCAGGAGTTGGAGGTTGCTGTGAGCGAGGCTGACCACATGGTACTCTAGTCTGGGTGACAGAGTGAGACTCTGTCTCAAAAAAAAAAATTAAAAAATTAAAAATATAACTAAATAAAAATACTTTATTGCTAAAAAGTGGTAATGACCATCTCAGCCTTCCGTTGAGTCTTAATGTTGTTTTTTTTTTGCTGATCAAAGGTCTTGCCTGCATATTGGTGGCTACTGATTGATTAGGGTGGTGGTCACTGGAGGTTAAGGTAGCTGTGGCAATTGCTTAAGATAAGAGACCTGTGTGGGTTGCTTCTTCGATGGACTCTTCCTTCGGCAAAAGGTTTCTCTTGAGCACGTGATACTATTTGATCAGCCACAGGACAACTCCTTTCGACATTGGAGTCAGTCCTTTCCAAGGCTGTGGCCGCTTTACTCACTAAGTTGCTGGAATGTTCTAAATCCTTGGTAGCCATTTCAGCAATACTCACAGCATCTTCACCAGGAGATTCCATCTCAAGATGAGAGTGAACTCCACCAAATTCCATCTCAAGAAACCACTTTCTTTGGTCACCCATAAGAAGCAACTCCTCCTCTGTTCAAGTTCCATCATGAGATTGGATCGAGTTTAGTCGCATCTTCGAGCTCCACTTCTAGCTCTCTTGTTATTTCCACCTTTGTGGTCATTCCCTCTGCTGAAGCCTGAAGTCCCCAAAGTCATCCACGAGGGTTGGAATCCACTGATTGCAAGCTCCTGTTCACCTGGCTATTTTGACCTCCTCTCATGAATCACAGGGGTTCTTAATGGCATCTAGAATGCCGAATCCTTTCCAGAGGGTTTTCAGTCGACGTTGCCCAAATCTATCAGAGGATTCACTATCTATGGCAGCTGTAGCCTTACAAATTATACTTATTAAATAATAAGACTTGAAAGTCAGAGTTACAACTTGATCCATGGGTTGCAGAATGGAGCATGAAAGTAACATTTATCTGTGTGTATATCTCTATTAGAGCTCTTGGGTGACCAGGTACCTTGTCAACAAGCTGTAATAAATTTCATATATATATATATTTTTAGACAGAGTCTTGCTCTGTCACCTGGGCTAGAGTGACGTGGCATCAGCCTAGCTCACAGCAACCTCAAATTCCTCGGCTCAAGCGATCCTCCTACTTCAGCCTCTCGAGTAGCTGGGACTACAGGCATGTGCCACCATGCCCGGCTCATTTTTTCTATATATTTTTAGTTGGCCAATTAATTTCTTTCTATTTTTAGTAGAGAAAGGGTCTTGCTCTTTCTCAGGCTGGTTTCGATCTCCTGACCTCAAGTGATCCTCCTGCCTTAGCTTCCCGAGTAGCTGGGACTATGGGCATGTGCCATCATGCCTGGCTAATTTTTTTTTCTATATATTTTTAGTTGGCCAATTAATTTCTTTCTATTTTTAGTAGAGACGGGGATCTCGCTCTTGCTCAGGCTGGTTTCGAACTCCTGACCTTGAGCAATCCTCCTGCCTCGGCCTCCCTGAGTGCTAGGATTAACAAGCTGTTCATATTTGAAAGAAATCTTTCTTCTGAGCAGCAGGTCTCAGCAGTGGCTGAAGATATTTGGTAAACCATTCTGGAAACACACACGCTGTCATCCAGGCTTTGTTTAGCCGTTTATAGAGCACAGGCAGAATAGAGATTTAGCAAGATTCTTTGAAGGGCCCCAGGTTTTCCAGAATGGTCAGTGAGCATTGGCTGAGAGTTATCGGCTGCATCGGCCCCTAACGAGAGTCAGCCTGTCCTTTGAACCTTCAAATTCAGGCATTGACTTTTCCTCTCTCTTATGTCTCTTTGCAACTAGCAAGAGCAGATTCTAATAAAGAGCTTTGGAATTGGGGCAGCTGTAGCTTCTGTAAAAGGGGAAAACCAGGAAATATTTTTTTAAAAAAAGAACTTATCCACTGTCATGGCATGAAATATTTTTTTTAATGGTGGTACAATATTTATACCATAAACTTTGGCCCCTTACCCATTTATAAGTGTGTCAGTTAGTGGCACTGAGCACATGCACAGTGTGGTGCAGCCATGATGGCTGAGTTCTCAGGAATCACCCGTCTGGCGTCTTCAAGGCCACCTTGAGAAGACTGTGCTGCATGGAAGTGAGGGCGAGCTTTGGAATCAGCTCTGGGTCAGACGTCTCCTCTCTCCTCGAAGCCACTAGCTGTGTGGCTTTCGGCCAGGCAGCAACCTCTCTGAGCTGCAGTGTTACTTCCCTGTAAAATGGTGAGAAGCCTGCTCCTTCAACAGACTGTTCTCCAAGACCCGAGCTGAACCGAGAGCCTTCTCTAAATGCCGTGCGCAGTGCTGGTGAGTAGCCCATAAAATGTTGGGTCCCTCTCTTCTTTCTTCTCCTCTTTCAGTGTGATTTTTTTCTTGGTGCAAATGCTAGAGCAATTCAACTCTCCCCATCCCCATCTTCACAGCCTAGAAATTTGTCCGGGAGTCCCAGGAATAAATCTGGGAGTCAGGAAAAAGAAGAAAGCAAGCCCATGACCATGCATTTTGCCAGTTGGCCTGCCTCTGCCTTTTCCAGTTAGAGTCTTAAGTGGCGAAGTGGTTATTTCTTTTTCTTACCTGTGCACGCGTGTGTGTGTGTGTGTGTGTGTGTGTGTGTGTGTGTGTGTGTGTAGGATAGTGTTTGGCACGCATTGTTGTGTGCATGTGTGTGGGTGTGCCAAAATATAGAGAAAAATGACAGAAAGAGGCCCACTTGAGACGTCACTTCTCTGCGCTGCAAGCTAGAGCTGACGAGGAAACCCCCTCTGAAGACCCCAGTGGATTTGGGGAGCATCATGGATCGGAGAGAGGCACCAACAGTCCAGGACGCCATTCTTGTCCCACGAGAAAAGTATTTGAGGCTCAGTGAAAAGACAGGAGGCTACGCTGTCAAACGGGAACGGTTGGTTATTTTCAGCTCCGTAGAAAATCATATTGTGACAATATTGTGACAATGTGACGTTGTGAAAATCATATAGTGACAATATTATGAGATATTGTGACATGTTGTGAAAATCATATTGTGACAATATTGTGACATTATGACATGTTGTGAAAATCATATTGTGACAATATTGTGACATGTTGTGAAAACCATATTGTGACAATATTTTGACATTATTGTGACATATTGTGTCATAGCCATGCCTGCTAGTGACATAGCCATGCCTGCTAGTCTCCCGTGGGTGAGTGGACACAGCCACATCCACACTGCGACCTGCCTGACCGTCTCCCGTGGGTGAGTGGACACAGCCAGATCGTCACGGTGCCCAGCCTGCCCATCTCGGGTGGGTGAGTGGACACAGCCACATCCACACAGCACGCTGCCTGACAGTCTCCCATGGGTGTGTAGACACAGCCAGTTCCACACTACGCCCTGGCTGCCTGTCTCCGGTGGGTGTGTGGACACAGCAAGTTCCACACAGCGCCCTGCCTGAACGTATCCCATTGGTGTGTGGAGACAGCCACATCCACACAGCGCCCTGCCTGCCCATCTCCGGTGGGTGTGTGGACACATCCAGTTCCACACTGCGCCCTGCCTGCCCATCTCCGGTGGGTGTGTGGACACATCCAGTTCCACACTGGGCCCTGCCTGCCCGTCACGCATGGGTGAGTGGACACATCCAGATGCACACTGCGCCCTGTCTGCAAGTCTCCCGTGGGTGTGTGGACACAGCCAGATCCACACTGTGCCCTCCTTGCCCGTCTTCCGTGGGTGAGTGGACACAGCCAGATCCACACGGCGAACAGCCTGCCCGTCTCCCGTGGTTGAGTGGACACAGCCACATCCACACTGCGCCCTGCCTGCCCGTCTCCCGTGAGTAAGTGGACACAGCCAGTTCCACACAGAGCCCTGCCTGCCCATCTCCCTTTGGTGAGTGGACACCTCCACATCCGTACTGCGCCCTGCATGCCCGTCTCCCATGGGTGAGTGGACACAGCCAGTTCCACACTGCGCCTAGCCTGCCCGTCACCTATGGGTGAGTGGACACAGCCAGATCCACACTGCGCCCTGCCTGCCCGTCTCCCGAGGGTGTGTGGACACAGCCAGTTCTACAATGCGCCCTGCCTTCCCGTCTCCCATGGGTGTGTGGACACAGCCAGATCCACACGGCGACCAGCCTGTCCGTCTCCCATGGGTGTGTGGACACAGTCAGTTCCACACAGAGTCCTACCTGCACGTCTCCGGTGCGTGTGTGGACACAGCCAGTTCCACACTGTGCCCTGCCTGTCCATCACCCGTGGGTGAGTGAACACAGCCAGATCCACACTGCGCCCTGCCTGTCTCCCGTGGGTGTGTGGACACGGCAAGATCCACACTGCACCCTGCCTGCCCATCTCCTGTGGGTGAGTGGACACAGCCAGTTCCACACAGAGCCCTGTCTGCCCATCTCCCGTGGGTGAGTGGACACAGCCAGTTCCAGAATGTGCCCAGTCTTCCCGTCTCCCGTTGGTGAGTGGACACAGCCACATCCACACTGCGCCCTGCCTGCCCGTGTCCCGTGGGTGTGTGGACACAGCAAGTTCCACACAGCGCCCTTCCTTCCCGTCTCACGTGGGTGTGTGGACACAGCCAGATCCACACAGTGCCCTGCCTGAACATATCCCATTGCTGTGTGGAAACAGCCAGATCCACACAGCGCCCTTCCTGCCCGTCTCCCTTGGGTGAGCAGACACAG
Organism: Microcebus murinus; assembly: GCF_040939455.1. NCBI lineage: Eukaryota > Metazoa > Chordata > Mammalia > Primates > Cheirogaleidae > Microcebus > Microcebus murinus. Next base: position 160,091 of record NC_134118.1, on the reverse strand, counting down.
CTAGTTCCACACTGCGCCCTGCCTGCTCATCTTCCGTGGGTGAGTGGAGACAGCCACATCCACTCAGCGCCCTGCCTGCCCGTCTCCGGTGGGGGTGTGGACACATCCAGTTCCACACTGGGCCCTGCCTGCCCGTCACGCATGGGTGAGTGGACACATCCAGATGCACACTGCGCCCTGCCTGCAAGTCTCCCGTGGGTGTGTGGATACAGCCAGATCCACACTGCGCCCTCCTTGCCCGTCTTCCGTGGGTGAGTGGACACAGCCAGATCCACACGGCGCCCAGCCTGCCCTTCTCCCGTGGGTGTGTGGACACAGCCAGATCCACACAGCACTGCTCCCTGCCTGCCCATCTCCCGTGGGTTAGTGAACATAGCCAGATGCACACAGCGCCCTGCCTGCCCGTCTCCCATGAGTGTGTCGACACAACCAGATCCACACAGCACCCTGCCTGCCTGTCTCTCATGAGTGTGTCAACACAACCAGATCCACCCGACGCCCAGCCTGACTGTCTCCCATGGGTTTGTGGACACAGCCAGTTCCACACAGCGCCCTGCCTGCCCGTTTCCCTTGGGTTAGTGGACACAGCCACATCCACACAGTGACCTGCCTTCCTGTCTACCATGGATGAGTGGACACAGCCAGGTCTACACAGCGCCCTGCCTGACCATATCCCATGGGTGTGTGGACACAGCCAGATCCACACTGCACCCTGCCTGCCCATATCCCATGGGTGTGTGGACACAGCCAGATCCACACTGCACCCTGCCTGCCCATCTCCCGTGAGTGAGTGGACACAGCCAGATCCACACCGCACCCAGCCTGCCCATCTCCTGTGGGTGTGTGGACACGGCAAATCCACACCGCACGCTGCCTACCAATCTCCCGTGGGTGAGTGGACACAGCCACATCCACACTGCGCCCTGCCTGCCAGTCTCCCGTGGGTGTGTGGATACGGCAAGATCCACACTGCGCCCTTCCTGCCCATCTCCCGTGTGTGAGTGGGCACAGCCACATCTATACTGCGCCCTGCCTGCCCATTTCCAGTGGGTGTGTGGACACAGCACGTGCCATACTGCGCCCTGTCTGCCCGTCACCCATGGGTGAGTGGACATAGCCAGTTCCACACTGCGCCCTGCCTGCCCGTCTGCCGTGGGTGTGTGGACATGGCAAGATCCACACAGCACCCTGCCTGACCGTCTCCCGTGGGTGAGTGGACACAGCCATATCGTCATGGTGCCCAGCCTGCCCATCTCGGTTGGGTGAGTGGACACAGCCACATCCACACAGCACCCTGCCTGACAGTCTCCCATGGGTGTGTGGACACAGCCAGTTCCACAGTACGCCCTGCCTGCCCGTCTTCAGTCGGTGTGTGGACACAGCAAGTTCCACACAGCGCCCTGCCTGAACGTATCCCATTGGTGTGTGGAAACAGCCAGATCCACACAGCGCCCTGCCTGCCGGACTCCCGTGGGTGAGTAGACGCAGCTAGTTCCACACAGCGCCCTGCCTGTCCATCTCCGGTGGGGGTGTGTACACAGCCAGTTCCACACTGGGCCCTGCCTGCCCGTCATGCATGGGTGATTGGACACAGCCAGATGCACACTGCGCCCTGCCTGCAAGTCTCCCGTGGGTGTGTGGACACAGCCAGATCCACACGGCGCCCAGCCTTCCCTTCTCCCGTTGGTGTGTGTACACGGAAAGATCCACACTGCGCCCTACTTGCCCGTCTCCCGTGGGTGTGTGGACACGGCCAGTTCCACACGGCGCCCTGCCTGCCCATCTCCCGTGGTGAGTGGACACAGCCAGATCCACACTGCACCCTGCCTGCCCATCTCCCGTGGGTGTGTGGACACAGCCATTCCCAAAAGCGCACTGCCTGCCCATCTCTCATGGGTGTGTGGACACAGCCAGATCCACACGACACCCAGCCGGCCCTTCTCCCCATGGGTGAGAGGACACAGTCAAATCCACACTGCGCCCTACCTGCCCATCTCCGGTGGGTGTGTGGACACAGCAAGTTCCACACTGCGCTCTGCCTGCCCGTCTCCCGTGGGTGAGTGGACACAACCACATCCACACTGCACCCTGCCTCCCGTTTACCGTGGGTGTGTGGACACAGCCAGTTCCACACTGCGCCCTGTCTGCCCGACACCCCTGGGTGAGTGGAACCAGCCAGTTCAACACTGGGCCCTGCCTGCCCGTCTCCCATGAGTGTGTGGACAGGGCAAGATCCACACTGTGCCCTACCTGCCTGTCTCCCGTGGATGAGTGGACACAGCCAGTTCCACACTGCGCCCTGCCTGCCCGTCTCCCGTGGGTGAGTAGACACAGGCAGATCCACACAGCGCCCTGCCTTCCCGTCTCCGGGGGGTGTGTGGACACAGCCAGATCCACACAGCACCGCACTCTGCCTGCCCGTCTCCCGTGGGTTAGTGGACATAGCCAGATCCACACAGCGCCCTGCCTGCCCATCTCTCATGAGTTTGTCGACACAACCTGATCCACACGGCGCCCAGCCTGCACGTCTCCCATGGGTGTGTGGACACAGCCAGATCCACACTGCACCCTGCCTGCCCGTCTCCTGTGGGTGAGTGGACACAGCCAGATACACACAGCGCCCTGCCTGCCCGTCTCCCATGGGTGTGTGGACACGGCCAGAACCACACTGCACTCTGCATGCCCGTCTCCCGTGGGTGTGTGGACACAGCGAGTTCCACACAGAACCCTGCCTGGCAGTCTCCCATGGGTGTGTGCACACAGCCAGATCCACACGACGCCCAGCCTGCCCATCTCCAGTGAGTGAGTGGACACAGCCAGATCTACACTGCGCCCTGCCTGCCCGTCTCCCCTGCGTGTATGGACACAGCCAGTTCCACACTGCGCCCTGCCTGCCCATCACCCATGGGTGAGTGGACACAGCCACATCCACACTGCACCCTGCCTGTCTGTCTCTCGTGGGTGAGTGGACACAGCCAGTTCCACACTGTGCCCTGTCTGCACCTCTCCCGTGGGTGAGTGGACACAGCCAATTCCACACTGCACCCTGCCTTCCCGTCTCCAGTGGGTGTGTGGACACAGCAAGTTCCACACAGCGCCCTTCCTGCCCGTCTCCCGTGGGTGTGTGGTCACAGCCAGATCCACACAGCGCCCTGCCTGACCGTATTCCATGGGTGTGTGGAAACAGCCAGATCCACGCAGTGCCCTGCCTGCCCGTCTCCCGTGGGTGAGTAGACACTGCCATTCCCACACTGCGCCCTGCCTGCCCATCTTCCGTGGCTGAGTGGAGACAGGCACATCCACACAGAGTCCTGCCTGCCCGTCTCTGGTGGTGGTTGTGGACACTGCCAGTTCCAAACTGCGCCCTGCCTGCCCGTCACAGATGTGTGAATGGACACAGCGAGATCCACACGGCGCCCAGCATGCCCGTCTCCCGTGAGTGAGTGGACACAGCCAGATCCACACCGCACCCAGCCTGCCCATCTCCCGTGGGTGTGTGGACACGGCAAGATCCACACTGCGCGCTGCCTGCCCATCTCCCGTGGGTGAGTGGACACAGCCACATCCACACTGCGCCCTGCCTGCCAGTCTCCCGTGGGTGTGTGGATATGGCAAGATCCACACTGCGCCCTTCCTGCCCGTCTCCCGTGTGTGAGTGGGCACAGCCACATCTATACTGCGCCCTGCCTGCCCGTCTCTGGTGGGTGTGTGGACACAGCACGTTCCATACTGCGCCCTGTCTGCCCGTCACCCATGGGTGAGTGGACATAGCCAGTTCCACACTGTGCCCTGCCTGTCTGTCTCTCATGGGTGAGTGGACACAGCCAGTTCCACACTGTGCCCTGTCTGCCGGTGTCCCATGGGTCTATGGACACAGCCAGTTCCACACAGCGCCCTACCTGACGTCTCAGGTGGTTGTGTGGACACAGCAAGTTCCACACTGTGCCCTGCATGCCCATCTCCCGTGGGTGAGTGGACACAGCCACATCCACTCTGCGACCTTCCTGTATGTCTCCCATGGGTGAGTGGACACAGACAGTTCCACACTGCGCCCTGCCTGCCCGTCACCCATGGATGAGTGGAAAATCCAGATCCACACTGCGCCCTGCCTGCCCGTCTCCCGGGGGTGTTTGACAAGGCCAGTTCCAGACTGCGCCCTACCTGCCCGTCTCCCGTTGGTGAGTGGACACAGCCATATCCACATTGCGCCCTGCCTGCCCATCTCCCATGGGTGTGTGGACACAGCCAGATCCACACAGCGCCCAGCGTGCCTATCTCCCGTGGGTGTGTGGACACAGCAACATCCACACAGCACCCTGCCTGACCGTCTCCCATGTGTGTGTGGAAACAGACAGATACACACAGCGCCCTGCCTGCCCGTCTCCCGTGGGTGAGTAGACACAGCCAGTTCCACACTGCGCCCTGCCTACCCATTTTCTGTGGGTGTGTGGAGACAGCCACTTCCACACAGAGCCCTGCCTGCCCATCTCCTGTGGGTGTGTGGACACAGCAAGTTCCAAAGTGCGCCCTGCCTGCCCATCACCCATGGGTGAGTGGACACAGCCAGATCCACACTGCGCCCTGCCTACCCGTCTACCGGGGGTGTGTGAACACAGCCAGATCCGCACGGGGCCCAGCCTGCCCGTCTCCCATGGGTGAGTGGACACAGCCATATCCACATGGCGACCAGCCTGCCCATCTCCCGTGGGTGTGTGGACACAGCAAGATCCACACTGCGCCCTGCCTGCCCCTCTCCCATGGGTGAGTGGACACAGCCACATCCACACTGCGCCCTGCCTGCCCATCACCCGTGGGTGTGTGGATACGGCAAGATCCACACTGACCCCTGCCTGCCCGTCTCCCGTTGGTGAGTGGACACAGCCACATGTACATTGCGCCCTGCCTGCCCGTCTCCGGTGGGTGTGTGGACACAGCCAGTTCCATACTGCGCCCTGTCTGCCCGTCACCCATGGGTGAGTGGACACAGCCAGTTCCACACTGCGCCCTGCCTGCCCGTCTCCCTTGGATGTGTGGACATGGCAATATCCACACTGCACCCTACCTGCCCGTGGCCCGTGGGTGAGTGGACACAGCCAGATCCACACTGCGCCCTGCCTGCCCTCCCCCGTGGGTGTGTGGACAAAGCCACATCCACACAGCGCCCTGCCTGCCCATCTCCCGGGGGTGTTTGGACAAGGCCAGTTTCACACTGCGCCCTACCTGCCCGTCTCCGGTTGGTGAGTGGACACAGCCACATCCACACTGCGCCCTGCCTACCCATCTCCCGTGGGTGTGTGTACACAGCCAGGTCCACACGGCACCCAGCGTGCCTGTCTCCCGTGGGTGTGTGGACACAGCCAGAACCACACTGCACCCTGCCTGCCCATCTCCCGTGGGTGTGTGGACACGGCAAGATCCACACTGTGCCCTGCATCCCCGTTTCCCGTGGGTGAGTGGACACAGCCACATCCACACAGCACCCTGCCTGACCGTCTCCCATGGGTCTGTGGACATAGCCAGTTCCACAAAGCGCCCTACCTGACGTCTCCGGTGGGTGTGTGGACACATCAAGTTCCACACTGCACCCTGCCTCCCCGATCCCGTGGGTGAGGGGACACAGCCACATTCACACTGCGCCGTGCCTGCCCGTCTCCCATGGGTGTGTGGACACAGCATGATCCACACTGCGCCCTGCCTGTCCGTCTCCCGTGAGTGAGTGGACACAGCCAGTTCCACACAGAGCCCTTCCTGCCCGTCTCCCTTGGGTGAGTAGACACAGCCACTTCTACACTCTGCCCTGCCTGCCCGTCTCCTGTAGGTGAGTGGACACAGCCACATCCACATGCGACCTTCTTGTACGTCTCCCGTGGATGAGAGGACACAGACAGTTCCACACTGCGACCTGCTTGCCTGTCTGACGTGGATGTGTGAACACGGCAAGATCCACACTGCGCCCTGCCTGCCCGTCTCCCGTGGGTGAGTGGACACAGCCTGTTACACACTTTGCCCTGCCTGCCCGTCTCCCGTGGGTGAGTGGACACAGCCACATCCACACGCGCCTTGCCTGCCCGTCTCCCATGGGTGTGTGTACACGGGCATATCCAAACTGCGCCCTGCCTGCCCATCTCCCGTGGGTGAGTGGACACAGCCATATCCACACTGCGCCCTGCCTACCCGTCTCCCGTGGGTGAGTGGACAGAGCCACATCCACACTGCGACCTTCCTGTACGTCTCCCGTGGGTGAGTGGACACAGACAGTTCCACACTGTGCCCTGCCTGCCCGTCTCCCGTGGGTGAGTGGACACAGCAAGATCCCCACAGCGCCCTGCCTGACCATATCCCATTTGTGAATGTACACAGCCAGATCAAAACGGTGCCCAGCCTGGCCATCTCCGGTGGGTGAGTGGACACAGCCACATCCACACAGCACGCTGCCTAATAGTGTCCCATGGGCGTGTGGATACAGCCAGTTCCACGCTACGCCCTGTCTGCCCATTTCCGGTGGGTGTGTGGACACAGCAAATTCCACACAGCGCCCTTCCTGCCCGTCCCCTTGAGTGTGTGGTCACAGCCAGATCCAAACAGCGCCCTGCCTGACCGTATCCCATGGGTGTGTGGAGACAGCCAGATCCACACCGCGCCCTGCCTGCCCGTCTCCCATGGTTGAGTAGAAACAGCCAGTTCCACACTGCGCCCTGCCTACCCATGTTCTGTGGGTGAGTGGAGACAGCCACATCCACACAGAGCCTTTCTTGCCCATCTCTGGTGGGTGTGTGGACACAGCCAGTTCCACACAGCCCCCTGCCTGCCCGTCTCCCGTGGGTGTGCGGACACAGCCAGATCCACACAGCGCCCTGCCTGCCCGTCACCCATGGGTGACTGGACACAGCCAGATCCACACTGCGCCCTGCCTGCCCGACTCCCGAGGGTGTGTGGACACGGCAAGATCCATACTGCGCCCTGCTAGCCCGTCTCCCGTGGGTGAGTGGACACAGCCAGATCCACACAGGGCCCTGCCTGACCTTCGCCCGTGGCTTAGTGGACACAGCCAGATCCACAATGCCCCCTGCCTGCCTATCTCCGGTGGTTGTGTGGACACAGCCAGATCCACATTGCGCCCTGCCTGCCCATCTCCGGTGGGTGTGTGGACACAGGCAGATCCACACTGCGCCCTGCCTCACCGTCTCCGGTGGGTGTGTGGACACAGCCTGATCCACACAGCGCCCTGCCTGCCGGTCTCCCATGGGTGTTTGGACACAGCCAGTTCCACACAGCGCCCTGCCTGCCCATCTCCGGTGGGTGTGTGGACACAGCCAGATCCACACAGCGCCCTGCCTGCCGGTGTCCCATGAGTGTGTCGACACAACCAGATCCACACGGCGCCCAGGCGGCCAGTCTCCCGTGGGTGAGTGGACACAGCCACATCCACACAGCTTCCAGCCTGACCGTCTCCCATGGGTGTGTGGACACAGCCAGTTCCACACAGCGCCCTGCCTGCCCGTCTCCCGTGGGTGAGTCGCACGGCAAGATCCACACTGCGCCCTGCCAGCCCTCTCCCGTGGGTGTGTGGACACAGCCAGATCCACACAGCACCCTGCCTGACCCTCTCCCATGGGTGTGTGGACACAGCCAGTTCCACACAGTGCCCTGCCTGCCCGTCTCCATTTTGTGAGTGGACACAGCCAGATCCACACAGCGCCCTGCCTGCCGGTGTCCCATGAGTGTGTCGACACAACCAGATCCACATGGCGCCCAGCCGGCCCGTCTCCTGTGGGTTAGTGGACACAGCCACATCCACACAGCGTCCTGCCTGCCCGTCTACCGGGGGTGTGTGGACACAGCCAGATCCACACAGCGCCCTGCCTGACCATATCCCATGGGTGTGTGGACACAGTCAGATCCACACTGCACCCTGCCTGCCCGTCTCCCGTGGATGAGTGGACACAGCCAGATCCACACAGCGCCCTGCCTGCCCATCTCCCTTGGGTGTGTGGACACGGCCACATCAACACTGCACACTGCCTGCCCGTCTCCCGTGGGTGTGTGGACATGGCAAGATCCACACTGCGCTCTGCCAGCCCGTCTCCCGTGAGTGAGTGGATACAGCCAGATCTACACTGCGCCCTGTCTGCCCATCTCCCGTGGGTGAGTGGATACAGCCAGATCCACACCTCGCCCTGCCTGCCCGTCTTCCGTGGGTTAGTGGACACAGCCAGATCCACACGGCGCCCAGCCAGCCCGTCTCCCGTGGGTGAGTGGACACAGCCACATCCACACAGCCCCCTGCCTGACTGTCTCCCATGGGTAGTGCACACACCCAGATCCACACAGCGCCCTACCTGCCCTTCTCCAGTGGGTGTGTGGACACAGCCAGATCCACACAGAGCTCTGCCTGCCCATCACCCATGGGTGAGTGGACACAGTCATATCCACACTGCGCCCTGCCTTCCCGTCTCCCGTAGGTGAGTGGACACAGCCAGTTCTATACTGCGCCCTGTGTGCCCGTCACCCATGGGTGAGTGGACACAGCCAGTTCCACACTGTGCCTTGCCTGCCCGTCTCCCGTGGGTGTGTGGACACGGCAAGATCCACACTGCACCCTACTGGCCTGTATCCCGTGGGTGAGTGGACACATTCGGTTCCATACTGCGCCCTTCCTGCCCATCTCTTGTGGGTGAGTGGACAGAGCCACATCCACAACGTGCCCTGCCTGTCCATATCCCGGTGGTGTGTGGACACAGCCAGATCCACACAGAGCTCTGCCTGCCCGTCTCCCATGGGTGTGTGGACACAGCCACATCCACACAGCACCCTGCCTGACCGTATCCCATGGTTGTGTGGAAACATCTAGATCCACACAGCGCCCTGCCTGCCCGTCTCCCGTGGGTGTGTAGACACAGCCAGTTCCACACGGCGCCCAGCTTGCCTGTCTCCCATGGGTGTGTGGACACAGCCAGATCCACACAGCGCCCTGCCTGCCCGACTCCCGTGGATCAGTGGAAACAGCCATGTCCACACAGCGCCCTTCCTGCCCATTTCCAGTGGGTGTGTGGACACAGCAAGTTCCACACTGTGCCCTGCCTGACCATCACCCATGGGTGTGTGGACACAGCCAGTTCCACACAGCGCCCTGCCTGCCTGTCTCCCCTGGGTGTGTGGATATGGCCAGATCCACACAGCGTATGCTCTGTGGGAACCGACACGCTGGAGGAAACCTTGAGAGGCTGAGAGGGGAGGGAGTTGCAGAAGAAGGCCAGGATGTCATTTTGAGGGAGTATGTGACCAGAACTCGTCCTGTTGCTTTTGGGGTTCTATGGGCTACACGTAGGATTCTTTGGTGGTGGCACCTGATGTTGGGGGATCCGGAGTCACACCCAGACCTGCTCCACAGGCCTCCTTTTACTTTTCTCTTCGGATTCATTATTTTTAAAAAGTGTCTCTTACCTCTATAATTGCATTTTCTTTTCTCTCTCTTTTCAAGCAGATGATGGGAGTACAAGTATTAAGGTGACATGTGTTGCCCGTGCCCCCCTCCCCCCCGTGTTCTTATTCATTTACCTCTCATGTTGCTCCAGCGTATTGTGGGGGCACCAATGTTAAGGTCGGGTACATCACCCTCTCCCAGCCTCCCCCTCGGGTCAGAGCTTCAAGTGTGCCCATCCCCCATTCGGTGCGCACCCCTCCATTCCTAATGGAGGTGTATGCCCATCCCCTCCCCCCACCCGCCCAACACCCACCCGATGAAGGTGATTCCTATCTGTCCACTTAGGTGTCCATCCGTTTGTACCAATTTGCTGGTGAGCGCGAGCACGTGGTGCTCGTGTGTCCATTCTTGGGATACTTGGCTTACTGGAACGGGTTCCAGCTCTGGCCAGGAGAACCACGAGAGGTGCCCCCTCACCGCTGCTCCTCATAGCCGGATAGCACTCTGTGGTGTCCACGCGCCACATTTTATTAATGCCGTGCTGGATGGATGGGCACTCGGGTCGCTTCCACATCTTTGCGATTGTGAATTGTGCTCTAACTATAACCCTAACCCTTACCCAGCCCGTCTCCTCTGCCCCTGGCTGACGCACTCCACCCCGGCCAGGCCCGTCACAGTCCTGGGCCCCCGCCTGAGCGGCTCCTTCCCACCCGGCTTGTCACCATCCTCTGCCCCTGCCTGACTCACTCCTCCCCACCCGGCCCAACACCGTTCTCTGCCCCTGCCTGACCGACACCTTCCCGCCCGGACTGTCACCATTGTCTGCCCCTGTCTGACATACTTCTTCCCGCCCGGCCTGTCACCATCCTTGGCCCCTGCCTGACCGGCTCCTCTGTTGCCTGGGCCTTCCAAGGGCTTGGTGTGGACGCTGCTTCCAGGAAGCCCTCCAGAAACCCAGCAGCAGGGTGGCCGCAGCAGTCTCCAGCAGCCCTCCCTAAGTCGCCTGCGGGGGACATGCCCCCGATGTGCCGCGGGGGCCCAGCCTGGTGTCTTCCCTGAGGCCATGCAACTGCTGCTCCCCGCAAGGGGAGAGCCAAGGAGGTGGGGACCGCCTCCTCATGGGGAAGTACACCCAGCTCTCCACATCGGATTCCGGGACTCTCTGTCCTGCCAGAAGGCCTGTGGGTCCTTAGAGTGGCAAAAACATCGGAAAACTGAGATTGAGGGTCCGGTGTGTGTCTGCACTTTTGTGGCGGGCACCCCAGGGAGGCCCGGGGGCTGGCTGCACAACGCGGTCTGCTGGGCGAAGGGGGGGCGTTTGGATGAGCAACTGATGCCCTTTGGACTTTGGGTAGCACGTGTCTGAGGTGTCTCTGAGTCCTGCGCCATGTCGGGGTGGGGGGAAGAGGAGGAGGAAGAGGTGGGAGGGGCCGTGGCCTGCAGTCGTGTTCCCGGGGTGGCACAGCATGTGGCTTCTTCCACGGGCTGCTTGGCCTGGCTCCCTGCACCTGGGCCTTTGGAGGACTGGCCCTGTGCTTGCCAACACTTCCTGCAGGGACCCAGAGCTGGGAGGTTGCATCTCTCAGCCCTGGGTCGGGCAGAGTCCCAGCGGGCCATGCCAAAAACCTCTCTCAGCACGGGTCCCCCAGAAGGCTCCTTTGGGACCAGGATTCTCTTGCGGGTGACTCTTTAAGGTCTGGCCCCTGGATGGAGGGGCACCAGGAGTAGAGGAGCAGGAAGGGGAAGGGGGTGGCCATGCGAGGGGACACTTTCAGGCCAAGTCCCAGCTTCAGCCTGATCCTCCTGGGAACCCCGGGGTGGACATCACACCTCCTGGTTGTCCCACTCTGAGACAAGGAGCCGGGCTTCGCATTCCCACAGCAGCCAGTCGTGGGCTGAGGACACCTGGGGCGTTGGGAACTCCCTGGCTTCTCCTTGGTTTAACAACTGGAGCTGCTTGGGAATTGTGCCGCCACACACACCCGAGTGCAGGTGTCTTCTGCACAGACTGCGGGCCTCGCTCTTCTGAATGCCGCTAGCTCGCCACCCACCCACGGGTGAACCTGGTCAGGGTACTTTCTCTCAGGGGCAGACTGTGATCCGGGCGGGGGGCTACCGGTGTCTCTGTTTGCTCCTTTCTTTCTTCCATTTCGGGAAAGGCTTCCTTACTGGGTGTGGAAATCTCCTATGCCTTTCCTCGCCTATTCTGTCAGCTCTAAAATTCTCTTTCGGTTGCCACCCTCACAGATGGATTAGGAAACTCTTTGCGGTGCACTCATTAGTGAAATGACCTCAATGACGCTGGAATCCAATATCTAATCGCCAATTTTTAGCGAGTCCACACGCCAGGGTGGTTGGGGTCCAATGCAGCCCCGGCCAGGCCCAGGCCCCTTGGACTGGGCCACAGGAGGACACAGAGGAGGGTCCCGGCCCCCACGGTAGCGGTGCGGGCAGTTCTCCAAGGGCTTGGGTGTTTTCCAGAGGGAGGAGATGGAGGGGACTGATTTCTTCAGCGCCCCACAAACCACGCCACCCCCCCCCACCCATGGGACACATCCCAAGAGAGAGAGACGCCCCATACACTGGCTCCCCTCCCCCGTGCGCTGTGCCCCAGCCCTGGCCCGGGGGAATAGGCGGCCGCCGGGCCACAGGGTGGGGGGCACAGCTGAAAGGGGTTGTGGGGGAGGGCGGCCCCTGGCTGGGGTCAAAGGGCGAGCGCCCCGCCCGCCCACCCGCCCGTGCGCAGTCAGCGGCCCCGGAGGCGCGCTGGGGGTGGGGGGCGGGGAGGTGAAGGAGGCCAGGCAAGGAGAGGAGGGGGGCTTGAAGGTCTCCACCTTGGCGGGTCCAGCCGTGGAGGCGCATCTTGTGTGAGTGTGAGTGAGTGAGTGAGTGTGAGTGTGAGTGTGTGTGTATAGAGAGACAGCCCCCAACCCCGGCCCGCCGCTCCCTGCCCGCCCCGCCTGTCACCCCCGTCCCTGGGAGCCCACGGGACCCGGCCGGCGAACTCAACAGGCCCGGCCCGGCGCGGGGCCTGGGGCGGGAGGAGGAGGCGGCGGGGAAGCGCAGAGAGGCTCGGCTTCTTGAGCGGGGCAGGGGCGCCCTCCGCCGTCCACGGCCACACCACCCCGAACGCGCCCGATCCCGTCTGGTCTCCGAAGCTAAGCAGGGTTGGGCCTGGTTAGAACTTGGATGGGAGACCGCCCCGGAATACCGGGTGCCGTAGGCTTCTTCTTCTTTTTTTTTTTTTTTTTTGCCTCTGGTTCTGTCGCGTTTCTGGGAGTGCGGGGGCGGCCCCGGGGTGGGGGTGACCCCCACCCTCAGCACCCGCCGCGGTGCCTGGCGCCCCAGCCCGCACCGTGGGGCCTCCTCTTGTCCCGAGCCGCGACACCGCCGCCACGCGGCAGCATGCGTGGCTTCTGGACAGTCAGGTCTCAGACCAAAGGTCTGCTCTGTGGGAGCCGACATGCTGGAGGAAACCTTGAGAGTCTGAGAGGGGAGGGAGTTCCAGAAGAAGGCCAGGCTGTCATTTTGAGGGAGTATGTGACCAGAACTCCTCCCGTTGCTTTTGGGGTTCTATGGGCTACACGTAGGAATCTTTGGTGGTGGCACCTGATGTTGGGGGATCCGGAGTCACACCCAGACCTGCTCCACAGGCCTCCTTTTACTTTTCTCTTCGGATTCATTTTTTTTTTTTTTTTTGAGACAGAGTCTCGGTTTGTTGCCCAGGCTAGAGTGAGTGCCGTGGCGTCAGCCTAGCTCACAGCAACTTCAAACTCCTGGGCTCCAGTGATCCTTCTGCCTCAGCCTCCCGGGTAGCTGGGACTGCAGGCATGCGCCACCATGCCCCGCTAATTTTTTATATATATATCAGTTGGCCAATTAATTCCTTTCTATTTATAGTAGAGACGGGGTCTCGCTCTTGCTCAGGCTGGTTTTGAACTCCTGACCTTGAGCAATCCGCCCGCCTCGGCCTCCCAAGAGCTAGGATTACAGGCGTGAGCCACAGCGCCCGGCCGGATTCATTATTTTTAAAAAGTGTCTCTTATCTCTATTATTGCATTTTCTTTTCTCTCTCTTTTCAAGCAGATGATGGGAGTCCAAGTATTAAGGTGACATGTGTTGCCCGTGCCCCCCTCCCCCCCCGTGTTCTTATTCATTTACCCCTCATGTTGTTCCAGCATATTGTGGGGGCACCAATGTTAAGGTCGGGTGCGTTGCCCTCTCCCAGCCTCCCCCCTCGGGTCAGAGCTTCAAGTGCGCCCATCCCCCAGTCGGTGCGTACCCACCCCATTCCTAATGGATGTGTATGCCCATCCCCTCCCCCCACCCGCCCGACACCCACCCGAAGAAGGTGATTCCTCTGTGTCCACTTAGGTGTCCATCGGTTCGTACCCATTTGATGGTGAGCGCGAGCACGTGGTGCTCGTGTGTCCATTCTTGGGATACTTGGCTTACTGGAACGGGTTCCAGCTCTGGCCAGGAGAACCACGAGAGGTGCCCCCTCACCGCTGCTCCTCATAGCCGAATAGCACTCCGTGGTGTCCACGCGCCACATTTTATTTACCCACTCGTGGGTCGATGGGCACTCGGGTGGCTTCCAGGTCTTTGCGATTGTGACTTGTGCCCTGACTCTAACCCTAACCCTTACCCAGCCCGTCTCCTCCACGGCCCCTGCCTGACTGACTCCTTCCCGCCCGGCCTATCACCTGTCACCGTCCTCGGCCCCTGCCTGACGGGGCTCCTCCGTCGCCTGGGCCTTCCAAGGGCTTGGTGTGGACGCTGCTTCCAGGACGCCCTCCCAGGAACCCGGTAGCAGGGCGGCCGCAGCGTCTCGCGCAACCCAACCGTCCGCCGGCTGGCCGCCATCGCTAAGTGGCCTGCGGGGGACGTGCTCCCGCTGTGCCGTGGGGGCCCAGCCTGGTGTCTTCTCTGAGGCCCCGCGGCTGCCGCTCCCCGCAAGGGGATAGCCGCGGAGGTGGGGACCGCCTCCTCATGGGGACGTACACCCAGCTCTCCACGTCGGATTCCGGGGCTCTCTGTCCTGCCAGAAGGCCCAGCTGGCCTGCGGGTCCTTAGAGTGGCAAAAACATCCGAAAACTGAGATTGAGGGTCCGGTGGGTGTCTGCACTTTTGTGCTGGGCACCCCAGGGAGGCCCGGTGGCTGGCTGGACAACGCGGTCTGCTGGGCTGGGGGGGGGGTTTGGAGGAGCAACTGATGCCCTTTGCACTTTGGGTAGCAAGTGTCTGAGGTGTCTCTGGGCCCTGTGCCATGTGGGGGCGGGGGCGGGGGCGGGGTGGGAGGAGGAGGAGGAGGAGGAGGAGGAGGAGGAGGAGGTGGGAAGGGCCGTGGCCTGCAGTCGTGTTCCCCGGGGTGGCACAGCATGTGGCTTCTTCCACAGGCTGCTTGGCCTGGGCTCCCTGCACCTGGGCCTTTGGAGGACTGGCCCTGTGCTTGCCAACACTTCCTGCAGGGACCCAGAGCTGGGAGGTTGCATCTCTCAGCCCTGGGTCGGGCAGAGCCCCAGCGGGCCATGCCCACAACCTCTCTCAGCAGGGGTCCCCCAGAAGGCTCCTTTGGGACCAGGATTCTCTTGCGGGTGACTCTTTAAGGTCTGGCCCCTGGATGGAGGGGCACCAGGAGTAGAGGAGCAGGAAGGGGAAGGGGGTGGCCATGCGAGGGGACACTTTCAGGCCAAGTCCCAGCTTCAGTCTGATCCTCCTGGGAACCCCGGGGTGGACATCACACCTCCTGGTTGCCCCGCTCTGAGACAAGGAGCCGGGCTTCGCATTCCCACAGCAGCCAGTCGTGGGCTGAGGACACCTGGGGCGTTGGGAACTCCCTGGCTTCTCCTTGGTTTAACATCTGGAGCTGCTTGTGAATTGTGCCGCCACACACACCCGAGTGCAGGTGTCTTCCGCACAGACTGCGGGCCTCGCTCTTCTGAATGCCGCTAGCTCGCGACCCACCCACGGGAGAACCTGGTCAGGGTACTTTCTCTCAGGGGCAGACTCTGATCCGGGCGGGCTACCGGTGTCTCTGTTTGCTCCTTTCTTTCTTCCACTTCGGGAAAGGCTTCCTTACTGGGTGTGGAAATCTCCTATGCCTTTCCTCGCCTATTCTGTCAGCTCTAAAATTCTCTTTCGGTTGCCACCCTCACAGATGGATTAGGAAACTCTTTGCGGTGCACTCATTAGTGAAATGACCTCAATGACGCTGGAATCCAATATCTAATCGCCGATTTTTAGCGAGTCCACACGCCAGGGTGGTTGGGGTCCAGTGCAGCCCCGGCCAGGTCCAGGCCCCTTGGACTGGGCCACAGGAGGACAAAGAGGAGGGTCCCGGCCCCCACGGTAGGTAGAGGTGCGGGCAGTTCTCCAAGGGCTTGGGTGTTTTCCAGAGGGAGGAGATGGAGGGGACTGATTTCTTCAGCGCCCCACAAACCACGCCACCCCACCCCACCCATGGGACACATCCCGAGAGAGAGAGAGAGAGAGAGAGAGAGAGAGAGAGAGAGAGAGAGAGAGAGAGAGAGAGAGAGAGAGAGAGAGACGCCCCATACACTGGCTCCCCTCCCCCGTGCGCTGTGCCCCAGCCCTGGCCCGGGGGAATAGGCGGCCGCCGGGCCACAGGGTGGGGGGCGCAGCTGAAAGGGGTTGTGGGGGAGGGCCGCCCCTGGCTGGGGTCAAAGGGCGAGCGCCCCGCCCCTCCCGCCCGTGCGAGCTGGGGGTGGGGGGCGGGGAGGTGAAGGAGGCCAGGCAAGGAGAGGAGGGGGGCTTGAAGGTCTCCACCTTGGCGGGTCCAGCCGTGGAGGCGCATCTTGTGTGAGTGTGAGTGAGTGAGTGAGTGTGAGTGTGAGTGTGTGTGTATACAGAGACAGCCCCCAACCCCGGCCCGCCCCGCCTGTCACCCCCGTCCCTCGGAGCCCGCGGGACCCGGCCGGCGAACTCAACAGGCCCGACCCGGCGCGGGGCCTGGGGCGGGAGGCGGCGGCGGGGAAGCGCAGAGAGGCTCGGCTTCTTGAGCGGGGCAGGGGCGCCCTCCGCCGTCCACGGCCACACCACCCCGAACGCGCCCGATCCCGTCTGGTCTCGGAAGCTAAGCAGGCTCGGGCCTGGTTAGAACTTGGATGGGAGACCGCCCGGGAATACCGGGTGCCGTAGGCTTCTTCTTTTTTTTTTTGCCTCTGGTTCTGTCGCGTTTCTGGGAGTGCGGGGGCGGCCCGGGGTGGGGGTGACCCCCACCCTCAGCGTCCGCCGCGGTGCCTGGCGCGCCCCAGCCCGCACCGTGGGGCCTCCTCTTGTCCCGAGCCGCGACACCGCCGCCACGCGGCAGCATGCGTGGCTTCTGGACAGTCAGGTCTCAGACCAAAGGTCTGCTCTGTGGGAGCCGACACGCTGGAGGAAACCTTGAGAGTCTGAGAGGGGAGGGAGTTCCAGAAGAAGGCCAGGATGTCATTTTGAGGGAGTATGTGACCAGAACTCGTCCCGTTGCTTTTGGGGTTCTATGGGCTACACGTAGGAATCTTTGGTGGTGGCACCTGATGTTGGGGGATCCGGAGTCACACCCAGACCTGCTCCACAGGCCTCCTTTTACTTTTCTCTTCGGATTCATTTTTTTTTTTTTTTTTTGAGACAGAGTCTCGGTTTGTTGCCCAGGCTAGAGTGAGTGCCGTGGCGTCAGCCTAGCTCACAGCAACTTCAAACTCCTGGGCTCCAGTGATCCTTCTGCCTCAGCCTCCCGGGTAGCTGGGACTGCAGGCATGCGCCACCATGCCCCGCTAATTTTTATATATATATCAGTTGGCCAATTAATTCCTTTCTATTTATAGTAGAGACGGGGTCTCGCTCTTGCTCAGGCTGGTTTTGAACTCCTGACCTTGAGCAATCCGCCCGCCTCGGCCTCCCAAGAGCTAGGATTACAGGCGTGAGCCACAGCGCCCGGCCGGATTCATTATTTTTAAAAAGTGTCTCTTATCTCTATTATTGCATTTTCTTTTCTCTCTCTTTTCAAGCAGATGATGGGAGTCCAAGTATTAAGGTGACATGTGTTGCCCGTGCACCCCTCCCCCCCCCGTGTTCTTATTCATTTACCTCTCATGTTGCTCCAGCATATTGTGGGGGCACCAATGTTAAGGTCGGGTGCGTTGCCCTCTCCCAGCCTCCCCCCTCGGGTCAGAGCTTCAAGTGCGCCCATCCCCCAGTCGGTGCGTACCCACCCCATTCCTAATGGATGTGTATGCCCATCCCCTCCCCCCACCCGCCCGACACCCACCCGAAGAAGGTGATTCCTCTGTGTCCACTTAGGTGTCCATCGGTTCGTACCCATTTGCTGGTGAGCGCGAGCACGTGGTGCTCGTGTGTCCATTCTTGGGATACTTGGCTTACTGGAACGGGTTCCAGCTCTGGCCAGGAGAACCACGAGAGGTGCCCCCTCACCGCTGCTCCTCATAGCCGAATAGCACTCCGTGGTGTCCACGCGCCACATTTTATTTACCCACTCGTGGGTCGATGGGCACTCGGGTGGCTTCCAGGTCTTTGCGATTGTGACTTGTGCCCTGACACTAACCCTAACCCTTACCCAGCCCGTCTCCTCCACGGCCCCTGCCTGACTGACTCCTTCCCGCCCGGCCTATCACCTGTCACCGTCCTCTGCCCCTGCCTGACACGCTCCTCCCCGCCCGGGCCGTCACCGTCCTCGGCCCCTGCCTGACGGGGCTCCTCCGTCGCCTGGGCCTTCCAAGGGCTTGGTGTGGACGCTGGTTCCAGGACGCCCTCCCAGGAACCCGGTAGCAGGGCGGCCGCAGCGTCTCGCGCAACCCAACCGTCCGCCGGCTGGCCGCCATCGCTAAGTGGCCTGCGGGGGACGTGCTCCCGCTGTGCCGTGGGGGCCCAGCCTGGTGTCTTCTCTGAGGCCCCGCGGCTGCCGCTCCCCGCAAGGGGATAGCCGCGGAGGTGGGGACCGCCTCCTCATGGGGACGTACACCCAGCTCTCCACGTCGGATTCCGGGGCTCTCTGTCCTGCCAGAAGGCCCAGCTGGCCTGCGGGTCCTTAGAGTGGCAAAAACATCCGAAAACTGAGATTGAGGGTCCGGTGGGTGTCTGCACTTTTGTGCTGGGCACCCCAGGGAGGCCCGGTGGCTGGCTGGACAACGCGGTCTGCTGGGCTGGGGGGGGGGTTTGGAGGAGCAACTGATGCCCTTTGCACTTTGGGTAGCAAGTGTCTGAGGTGTCTCTGGGCCCTGTGCCATGTGGGGGCGGGGGCGGGGGCGGGGTGGGAGGAGGAGGAGGAGGAGGAGGAGGAGGAGGAGGAGGTGGGAAGGGCCGTGGCCTGCAGTCGTGTTCCCCGGGGTGGCACAGCATGTGGCTTCTTCCACAGGCTGCTTGGCCTGGGCTCCCTGCACCTGGGCCTTTGGAGGACTGGCCCTGTGCTTGCCAACACTTCCTGCAGGGACCCAGAGCTGGGAGGTTGCATCTCTCAGCCCTGGGTCGGGCAGAGCCCCAGCGGGCCATGCCCACAACCTCTCTCAGCAGGGGTCCCCCAGAAGGCTCCTTTGGGACCAGGATTCTCTTGCGGGTGACTCTTTAAGGTCTGGCCCCTGGATGGAGGGGCACCAGGAGTAGAGGAGCAGGAAGGGGAAGGGGGTGGCCATGCGAGGGGACACTTTCAGGCCAAGTCCCAGCTTCAGTCTGATCCTCCTGGGAACCCCGGGGTGGACATCACACCTCCTGGTTGCCCCGCTCTGAGACAAGGAGCCGGGCTTCGCATTCCCACAGCAGCCAGTCGTGGGCTGAGGACACCTGGGGCGTTGGGAACTCCCTGGCTTCTCCTTGGTTTAACATCTGGAGCTGCTTGTGAATTGTGCCGCCACACACACCCGAGTGCAGGTGTCTTCCGCACAGACTGCGGGCCTCGCTCTTCTGAATGCCGCTAGCTCGCGACCCACCCACGGGAGAACCTGGTCAGGGTACTTTCTCTCAGGGGCAGACTCTGATCCGGGCGGGCTACCGGTGTCTCTGTTTGCTCCTTTCTTTCTTCCACTTCGGGAAAGGCTTCCTTACTGGGTGTGGAAATCTCCTATGCCTTTCCTCGCCTATTCTGTCAGCTCTAAAATTCTCTTTCGGTTGCCACCCTCACAGATGGATTAGGAAACTCTTTGCGGTGCACTCATTAGTGAAATGACCTCAATGACGCTGGAATCCAATATCTAATCGCCGATTTTTAGCGAGTCCACACGCCAGGGTGGTTGGGGTCCAGTGCAGCCCCGGCCAGGTCCAGGCCCCTTGGACTGGGCCACAGGAGGACAAAGAGGAGGGTCCCGGCCCCCACGGTAGGTAGAGGTGCGGGCAGTTCTCCAAGGGCTTGGGTGTTTTCCAGAGGGAGGAGATGGAGGGGACTGATTTCTTCAGCGCCCCACAAACCACGCCACCCCACCCCACCCATGGGACACATCCCGAGAGAGAGAGAGAGAGAGAGAGAGAGAGAGAGAGAGAGAGAGAGAGAGACGCCCCATACACTGGCTCCCCTCCCCCGTGCGCTGTGCCCCAGCCCTGGCCCGGGGGAATAGGCGGCCGCCGGGCCACAGGGTGGGGGGCGCAGCTGAAAGGGGTTGTGGGGGAGGGCCGCCCCTGGCTGGGGTCAAAGGGCGAGCGCCCCGCCCCTCCCGCCCGTGCGCTGGGGGTGGGGGGCGGGGAGGTGAAGGAGGCCAGGCAAGGAGAGGAGGGGGGCTTGAAGGTCTCCACCTTGGCGGGTCCAGCCGTGGAGGCGCATCTTGTGTGAGTGTGAGTGAGTGAGTGAGTGTGAGTGTGAGTGTGTGTGTATACAGAGACAGCCCCCAACCCCGGCCCGCCCCGCCTGTCACCCCCGTCCCTCGGAGCCCGCGGGACCCGGCCGGCGAACTCAACAGGCCCGACCCGGCGCGGGGCCTGGGGCGGGAGGCGGCGGCGGGGAAGCGCAGAGAGGCTCGGCTTCTTGAGCGGGGCAGGGGCGCCCTCCGCCGTCCACGGCCACACCACCCCGAACGCGCCCGATCCCGTCTGGTCTCGGAAGCTAAGCAGGCTCGGGCCTGGTTAGAACTTGGATGGGAGACCGCCCGGGAATACCGGGTGCCGTAGGCTTCTTCTTTTTTTTTTTGCCTCTGGTTCTGTCGCGTTTCTGGGAGTGCGGGGGCGGCCCGGGGTGGGGGTGACCCCCACCCTCAGCGTCCGCCGCGGTGCCTGGCGCGCCCCAGCCCGCACCGTGGGGCCTCCTCTTGTCCCGAGCCGCGACACCGCCGCCACGCGGCAGCATGCGTGGCTTCTGGACAGTCAGGTCTCAGACCAAAGGTCTGCTCTGTGGGAGCCGACACGCTGGAGTAAACCTTGAGAGTCTGAGAGGGGAGGGAGTTCCAGAAGAAGGCCAGGATGTCATTTTGAGGGAGTATGTGACCAGAACTCGTCCCGTTGCTTTTGGGGTTCTATGGGCTACACGTAGGAATCTTTGGTGGTGGCACCTGATGTTGGGGGATCCGGAGTCACACCCAGACCTGCTCCACAGGCCTCCTTTTACTTTTCTCTTCGGATTCATTTTTTTTTTTTTTTTTTGAGACAGAGTCTCGGTTTGTTGCCCAGGCTAGAGTGAGTGCCGTGGCGTCAGCCTAGCTCACAGCAACTTCAAACTCCTGGGCTCCAGTGATCCTTCTGCCTCAGCCTCCCGGGTAGCTGGGACTGCAGGCATGCGCCACCATGCCCCGCTAATTTTTATATATATATCAGTTGGCCAATTAATTCCTTTCTATTTATAGTAGAGACGGGGTCTCGCTCTTGCTCAGGCTGGTTTTGAACTCCTGACCTTGAGCAATCCGCCCGCCTCGGCCTCCCAAGAGCTAGGATTACAGGCGTGAGCCACAGCGCCCGGCCGGATTCATTATTTTTAAAAAGTGTCTCTTATCTCTATTATTGCATTTTCTTTTCTCTCTCTTTTCAAGCAGATGATGGGAGTCCAAGTATTAAGGTGACATGTGTTGCCCGTGCCCCCCTCCCCCCCCCGTGTTCTTATTCATTTACCTCTCATGTTGCTCCAGCATATTGTGGGGGCACCAATGTTAAGGTCGGGTGCGTTGCCCTCTCCCAGCCTCCCCCCTCGGGTCAGAGCTTCAAGTGCGCCCATCCCCCAGTCGGTGCGTACCCACCCCATTCCTAATGGATGTGTATGCCCATCCCCTCCCCCCACCCGCCCGACACCCACCCGAAGAAGGTGATTCCTCTGTGTCCACTTAGGTGTCCATCGGTTCGTACCCATTTGCTGGTGAGCGCGAGCACGTGGTGCTCGTGTGTCCATTCTTGGGATACTTGGCTTACTGGAACGGGTTCCAGCTCTGGCCAGGAGAACCACGAGAGGTGCCCCCTCACCGCTGCTCCTCATAGCCGAATAGCACTCCGTGGTGTCCACGCGCCACATTTTATTTACCCACTCGTGGGTCGATGGGCACTCGGGTGGCTTCCAGGTCTTTGCGATTGTGACTTGTGCCCTGACACTAACCCTAACCCTTACCCAGCCCGTCTCCTCCACGGCCCCTGCCTGACTGACTCCTTCCTGCCCGGCCTATCACCTGTCACCGTCCTCTGCCCCTGCCTGACACGCTCCTCCCCGCCCGGGCCGTCACCGTCCTCGGCCCCTGCCTGACGGGGCTCCTCCGTCGCCTGGGCCTTCCAAGGGCTTGGTGTGGACGCTGGTTCCAGGACGCCCTCCCAGGAACCCGGTAGCAGGGCGGCCGCAGCGTCTCGCGCAACCCAACCGTCCGCCGGCTGGCCGCCATCGCTAAGTGGCCTGCGGGGGACGTGCTCCCGCTGTGCCGTGGGGGCCCAGCCTGGTGTCTTCTCTGAGGCCCCGCGGCTGCCGCTCCCCGCAAGGGGATAGCCGCGGAGGTGGGGACCGCCTCCTCATGGGGACGTACACCCAGCTCTCCACGTCGGATTCCGGGGCTCTCTGTCCTGCCAGAAGGCCCAGCTGGCCTGCGGGTCCTTAGAGTGGCAAAAACATCCGAAAACTGAGATTGAGGGTCCGGTGGGTGTCTGCACTTTTGTGCTGGGCACCCCAGGGAGGCCCGGTGGCTGGCTGGACAACGCGGTCTGCTGGGCTGGGGGGGGGGTTTGGAGGAGCAACTGATGCCCTTTGCACTTTGGGTAGCAAGTGTCTGAGGTGTCTCTGGGCCCTGTGCCATGTGGGGGCGGGGGCGGGGGCGGGGTGGGAGGAGGAGGAGGAGGAGGAGGAGGAGGAGGAGGAGGTGGGAAGGGCCGTGGCCTGCAGTCGTGTTCCCCGGGGTGGCACAGCATGTGGCTTCTTCCACAGGCTGCTTGGCCTGGGCTCCCTGCACCTGGGCCTTTGGAGGACTGGCCCTGTGCTTGCCAACACTTCCTGCAGGGACCCAGAGCTGGGAGGTTGCATCTCTCAGCCCTGGGTCGGGCAGAGCCCCAGCGGGCCATGCCCACAACCTCTCTCAGCAGGGGTCCCCCAGAAGGCTCCTTTGGGACCAGGATTCTCTTGCGGGTGACTCTTTAAGGTCTGGCCCCTGGATGGAGGGGCACCAGGAGTAGAGGAGCAGGAAGGGGAAGGGGGTGGCCATGCGAGGGGACACTTTCAGGCCAAGTCCCAGCTTCAGTCTGATCCTCCTGGGAACCCCGGGGTGGACATCACACCTCCTGGTTGCCCCGCTCTGAGACAAGGAGCCGGGCTTCGCATTCCCACAGCAGCCAGTCGTGGGCTGAGGACACCTGGGGCGTTGGGAACTCCCTGGCTTCTCCTTGGTTTAACATCTGGAGCTGCTTGTGAATTGTGCCGCCACACACACCCGAGTGCAGGTGTCTTCTGCACAGACTGCGGGCCTCGCTCTTCTGAATGCCGCTAGCTCGCGACCCACCCACGGGAGAACCTGGTCAGGGTACTTTCTCTCAGGGGCAGACTCTGATCCGGGCGGGCTACCGGTGTCTCTGTTTGCTCCTTTCTTTCTTCCACTTCGGGAAAGGCTTCCTTACTGGGTGTGGAAATCTCCTATGCCTTTCCTCGCCTATTCTGTCAGCTCTAAAATTCTCTTTCGGTTGCCACCCTCACAGATGGATTAGGAAACTCTTTGCGGTGCACTCATTAGTGAAATGACCTCAATGACGCTGGAATCCAATATCTAATCGCCGATTTTTAGCGAGTCCACACGCCAGGGTGGTTGGGGTCCAGTGCAGCCCCGGCCAGGTCCAGGCCCCTTGGACTGGGCCACAGGAGGACAAAGAGGAGGGTCCCGGCCCCCACGGTAGGTAGAGGTGCGGGCAGTTCTCCAAGGGCTTGGGTGTTTTCCAGAGGGAGGAGATGGAGGGGACTGATTTCTTCAGCGCCCCACAAACCACGCCACCCCACCCCACCCATGGGACACATCCCGAGAGAGAGAGAGAGAGAGAGAGAGAGAGAGAGAGAGAGAGAGAGAGAGAGAGAGAGAGAGAGACGCCCCATACACTGGCTCCCCTCCCCCGTGCGCTGTGCCCCAGCCCTGGCCCGGGGGAATAGGCGGCCGCCGGGCCACAGGGTGGGGGGCGCAGCTGAAAGGGGTTGTGGGGGAGGGCCGCCCCTGGCTGGGGTCAAAGGGCGAGCGCCCCGCCCCTCCCGCCCGTGCGAGCTGGGGGTGGGGGGCGGGGAGGTGAAGGAGGCCAGGCAAGGAGAGGAGGGGGGCTTGAAGGTCTCCACCTTGGCGGGTCCAGCCGTGGAGGCGCATCTTGTGTGAGTGTGAGTGAGTGAGTGAGTGTGAGTGTGAGTGTGTGTGTATACAGAGACAGCCCCCAACCCCGGCCCGCCCCGCCTGTCACCCCCGTCCCTCGGAGCCCGCGGGACCCGGCCGGCGAACTCAACAGGCCCGACCCGGCGCGGGGCCTGGGGCGGGAGGCGGCGGCGGGGAAGCGCAGAGAGGCTCGGCTTCTTGAGCGGGGCAGGGGCGCCCTCCGCCGTCCACGGCCACACCACCCCGAATGCGCCCGATCCCGTCTGGTCTCGGAAGCTAAGCAGGCTCGGGCCTGGTTAGAACTTGGATGGGAGACCGCCCGGGAATACCGGGTGCCGTAGGCTTCTTCTTTTTTTTTTTGCCTCTGGTTCTGTCGCGTTTCTGGGAGTGCGGGGGCGGCCCGGGGTGGGGGTGACCCCCACCCTCAGCGTCCGCCGCGGTGCCTGGCGCGCCCCAGCCCGCACCGTGGGGCCTCCTCTTGTCCCGAGCCGCGACACCGCCGCCACGCGGCAGCATGCGTGGCTTCTGGACAGTCAGGTCTCAGACCAAAGGTCTGCTCTGTGGGAGCCGACACGCTGGAGGAAACCTTGAGAGTCTGAGAGGGGAGGGAGTTCCAGAAGAAGGCCAGGATGTCATTTTGAGGGAGTATGTGACCAGAACTCGTCCCGTTGCTTTTGGGGTTCTATGGGCTACACGTAGGAATCTTTGGTGGTGGCACCTGATGTTGGGGGATCCGGAGTCACACCCAGACCTGCTCCACAGGCCTCCTTTTACTTTTCTCTTCGGATTCATTTTTTTTTTTTTTTTTTTGAGACAGAGTCTCGGTTTGTTGCCCAGGCTAGAGTGAGTGCCGTGGCGTCAGCCTAGCTCACAGCAACTTCAAACTCCTGGGCTCCAGTGATCCTTCTGCCTCAGCCTCCCGGGTAGCTGGGACTGCAGGCATGCGCCACCATGCCCCGCTAATTTTTATATATATATCAGTTGGCCAATTAATTCCTTTCTATTTATAGTAGAGACGGGGTCTCGCTCTTGCTCAGGCTGGTTTTGAACTCCTGACCTTGAGCAATCCGCCCGCCTCGGCCTCCCAAGAGCTAGGATTACAGGCGTGAGCCACAGCGCCCGGCCGGATTCATTATTTTTAAAAAGTGTCTCTTATCTCTATTATTGCATTTTCTTTTCTCTCTCTTTTCAAGCAGATGATGGGAGTCCAAGAATTAAGGTGACATGTGTTGCCCGTGCCCCCCTCCCCCCCCGTGTTCTTATTCATTTACCTCTCATGTTGCTCCAGCATATTGTGGGGGCACCAATGTTAAGGTCGGGTGCGTTGCCCTCTCCCAGCCTCCCCCCTCGGGTCAGAGCTTCAAGTGCGCCCATCCCCCAGTCGGTGCGTACCCACCCCATTCCTAATGGATGTGTATGCCCATCCCCTCCCCCCACCCGCCCGACACCCACCCGAAGAAGGTGATTCCTCTGTGTCCACTTAGGTGTCCATCGGTTCGTACCCATTTGCTGGTGAGCGCGAGCACGTGGTGCTCGTGTGTCCATTCTTGGGATACTTGGCTTACTGGAACGGGTTCCAGCTCTGGCCAGGAGAACCACGAGAGGTGCCCCCTCACCGCTGCTCCTCATAGCCGAATAGCACTCCGTGGTGTCCACGCGCCACATTTTATTTACCCACTCGTGGGTCGATGGGCACTCGGGTGGCTTCCAGGTCTTTGCGATTGTGACTTGTGCCCTGACACTAATCCTAACCCTTACCCAGCCCGTCTCCTCCACGGCCCCTGCCTGACTGACTCCTTCCCGCCCGGCCTATCACCTGTCACCGTCCTCTGCCCCTGCCTGACACGCTCCTCCCCGCCCGGGCCGTCACCGTCCTCGGCCCCTGCCTGACGGGGCTCCTCCGTCGCCTGGGCCTTCCAAGGGCTTGGTGTGGACGCTGGTTCCAGGACGCCCTCCCAGGAACCCGGTAGCAGGGCGGCCGCAGCGTCTCGCGCAACCCAACCGTCCGCCGGCTGGCCGCCATCGCTAAGTGGCCTGCGGGGGACGTGCTCCCGCTGTGCCGTGGGGGCCCAGCCTGGTGTCTTCTCTGAGGCCCCGCGGCTGCCGCTCCCCGCAAGGGGATAGCCGCGGAGGTGGGGACCGCCTCCTCATGGGGACGTACACCCAGCTCTCCACGTCGGATTCCGGGGCTCTCTGTCCTGCCAGAAGGCCCAGCTGGCCTGCGGGTCCTTAGAGTGGCAAAAACATCCGAAAACTGAGATTGAGGGTCCGGTGGGTGTCTGCACTTTTGTGCTGGGCACCCCAGGGAGGCCCGGTGGCTGGCTGGACAACGCGGTCTGCTGGGCTGGGGGGGGGGGTTTGGAGGAGCAACTGATGCCCTTTGCACTTTGGGTAGCAAGTGTCTGAGGTGTCTCTGGGCCCTGTGCCATGTGGGGGCGGGGGCGGGGGCGGGGTGGGAGGAGGAGGAGGAGGAGGAGGAGGAGGAGGAGGAGGTGGGAAGGGCCGTGGCCTGCAGTCGTGTTCCCCGGGGTGGCACAGCATGTGGCTTCTTCCACAGGCTGCTTGGCCTGGGCTCCCTGCACCTGGGCCTTTGGAGGACTGGCCCTGTGCTTGCCAACACTTCCTGCAGGGACCCAGAGCTGGGAGGTTGCATCTCTCAGCCCTGGGTCGGGCAGAGCCCCAGCGGGCCATGCCCACAACCTCTCTCAGCAGGGGTCCCCCAGAAGGCTCCTTTGGGACCAGGATTCTCTTGCGGGTGACTCTTTAAGGTCTGGCCCCTGGATGGAGGGGCACCAGGAGTAGAGGAGCAGGAAGGGGAAGGGGGTGGCCATGCGAGGGGACACTTTCAGGCCAAGTCCCAGCTTCAGTCTGATCCTCCTGGGAACCCCGGGGTGGACATCACACCTCCTGGTTGCCCCGCTCTGAGACAAGGAGCCGGGCTTCGCATTCCCACAGCAGCCAGTCGTGGGCTGAGGACACCTGGGGCGTTGGGAACTCCCTGGCTTCTCCTTGGTTTAACATCTGGAGCTGCTTGTGAATTGTGCCGCCACACACACCCGAGTGCAGGTGTCTTCTGCACAGACTGCGGGCCTCGCTCTTCTGAATGCCGCTAGCTCGCGACCCACCCACGGGAGAACCTGGTCAGGGTACTTTCTCTCAGGGGCAGACTCTGATCCGGGCGGGCTACCGGTGTCTCTGTTTGCTCCTTTCTTTCTTCCACTTCGGGAAAGGCTTCCTTACTGGGTGTGGAAATCTCCTATGCCTTTCCTCGCCTATTCTGTCAGCTCTAAAATTCTCTTTCGGTTGCCACCCTCACAGATGGATTAGGAAACTCTTTGCGGTGCACTCATTAGTGAAATGACCTCAATGACGCTGGAATCCAATATCTAATCGCCGATTTTTAGCGAGTCCACACGCCAGGGTGGTTGGGGTCCAGTGCAGCCCCGGCCAGGTCCAGGCCCCTTGGACTGGGCCACAGGAGGACAAAGAGGAGGGTCCCGGCCCCCACGGTAGGTAGAGGTGCGGGCAGTTCTCCAAGGGCTTGGGTGTTTTCCAGAGGGAGGAGATGGAGGGGACTGATTTCTTCAGCGCCCCACAAACCACGCCACCCCACCCCACCCATGGGACACATCCCGAGAGAGAGAGAGAGAGAGAGAGAGAGAGAGAGAGAGAGAGAGAGAGAGAGAGAGAGAGAGAGAGACGCCCCATACACTGGCTCCCCTCCCCCGTGCGCTGTGCCCCAGCCCTGGCCCGGGGGAATAGGCGGCCGCCGGGCCACAGGGTGGGGGGCGCAGCTGAAAGGGGTTGTGGGGGAGGGCCGCCCCTGGCTGGGGTCAAAGGGCGAGCGCCCCGCCCCTCCCGCCCGTGCGAGCTGGGGGTGGGGGGCGGGGAGGTGAAGGAGGCCAGGCAAGGAGAGGAGGGGGGCTTGAAGGTCTCCACCTTGGCGGGTCCAGCCGTGGAGGCGCATCTTGTGTGAGTGTGAGTGAGTGAGTGAGTGTGAGTGTGAGTGTGTGTGTATACAGAGACAGCCCCCAACCCCGGCCCGCCCCGCCTGTCACCCCCGTCCCTCGGAGCCCGCGGGACCCGGCCGGCGAACTCAACAGGCCCGACCCGGCGCGGGGCCTGGGGCGGGAGGCGGCGGCGGGGAAGCGCAGAGAGGCTCGGCTTCTTGAGCGGGGCAGGGGCGCCCTCCGCCGTCCACGGCCACACCACCCCGAACGCGCCCGATCCCGTCTGGTCTCGGAAGCTAAGCAGGCTCGGGCCTGGTTAGAACTTGGATGGGAGACCGCCCGGGAATACCGGGTGCCGTAGGCTTCTTCTTTTTTTTTTTGCCTCTGGTTCTGTCGCGTTTCTGGGAGTGCGGGGGCGGCCCGGGGTGGGGGTGACCCCCACCCTCAGCGTCCGCCGCGGTGCCTGGCGCGCCCCAGCCCGCACCGTGGGGCCTCCTCTTGTCCCGAGCCGCGACACCGCCGCCACGCGGCAGCATGCGTGGCTTCTGGACAGTCAGGTCTCAGACCAAAGGTCTGCTCTGTGGGAGCCGACACGCTGGAGGAAACCTTGAGAGTCTGAGAGGGGAGGGAGTTCCAGAAGAAGGCCAGGATGTCATTTTGAGGGAGTATGTGACCAGAACTCGTCCCGTTGCTTTTGGGGTTCTATGGGCTACACGTAGGAATCTTTGGTGGTGGCACCTGATGTTGGGGGATCCGGAGTCACACCCAGACCTGCTCCACAGGCCTCCTTTTACTTTTCTCTTCGGATTCATTTTTTTTTTTTTTTTTTGAGACAGAGTCTCGGTTTGTTGCCCAGGCTAGAGTGAGTGCCGTGGCGTCAGCCTAGCTCACAGCAACTTCAAACTCCTGGGCTCCAGTGATCCTTCTGCCTCAGCCTCCCGGGTAGCTGGGACTGCAGGCATGCGCCACCATGCCCCGCTAATTTTTATATATATATCAGTTGGCCAATTAATTCCTTTCTATTTATAGTAGAGACGGGGTCTCGCTCTTGCTCAGGCTGGTTTTGAACTCCTGACCTTGAGCAATCCGCCCGCCTCGGCCTCCCAAGAGCTAGGATTACAGGCGTGAGCCACAGCGCCCGGCCGGATTCATTATTTTTAAAAAGTGTCTCTTATCTCTATTATTGCATTTTCTTTTCTCTCTCTTTTCAAGCAGATGATGGGAGTCCAAGTATTAAGGTGACATGTGTTGCCCGTGCACCCCTCCCCCCCCCGTGTTCTTATTCATTTACCTCTCATGTTGCTCCAGCATATTGTGGGGGCACCAATGTTAAGGTCGGGTGCGTTGCCCTCTCCCAGCCTCCCCCCTCGGGTCAGAGCTTCAAGTGCGCCCATCCCCCAGTCGGTGCGTACCCACCCCATTCCTAATGGATGTGTATGCCCATCCCCTCCCCCCACCCGCCCGACACCCACCCGAAGAAGGTGATTCCTCTGTGTCCACTTAGGTGTCCATCGGTTCGTACCCATTTGCTGGTGAGCGCGAGCACGTGGTGCTCGTGTGTCCATTCTTGGGATACTTGGCTTACTGGAACGGGTTCCAGCTCTGGCCAGGAGAACCACGAGAGGTGCCCCCTCACCGCTGCTCCTCATAGCCGAATAGCACTCCGTGGTGTCCACGCGCCACATTTTATTTACCCACTCGTGGGTCGATGGGCACTCGGGTGGCTTCCAGGTCTTTGCGATTGTGACTTGTGCCCTGACACTAACCCTAACCCTTACCCAGCCCGTCTCCTCCACGGCCCCTGCCTGACTGACTCCTTCCCGCCCGGCCTATCACCTGTCACCGTCCTCTGCCCCTGCCTGACACGCTCCTCCCCGCCCGGGCCGTCACCGTCCTCGGCCCCTGCCTGACGGGGCTCCTCCGTCGCCTGGGCCTTCCAAGGGCTTGGTGTGGACGCTGGTTCCAGGACGCCCTCCCAGGAACCCGGTAGCAGGGCGGCCGCAGCGTCTCGCGCAACCCAACCGTCCGCCGGCTGGCCGCCATCGCTAAGTGGCCTGCGGGGGACGTGCTCCCGCTGTGCCGTGGGGGCCCAGCCTGGTGTCTTCTCTGAGGCCCCGCGGCTGCCGCTCCCCGCAAGGGGATAGCCGCGGAGGTGGGGACCGCCTCCTCATGGGGACGTACACCCAGCTCTCCACGTCGGATTCCGGGGCTCTCTGTCCTGCCAGAAGGCCCAGCTGGCCTGCGGGTCCTTAGAGTGGCAAAAACATCCGAAAACTGAGATTGAGGGTCCGGTGGGTGTCTGCACTTTTGTGCTGGGCACCCCAGGGAGGCCCGGTGGCTGGCTGGACAACGCGGTCTGCTGGGCTGGGGGGGGGGTTTGGAGGAGCAACTGATGCCCTTTGCACTTTGGGTAGCAAGTGTCTGAGGTGTCTCTGGGCCCTGTGCCATGTGGGGGCGGGGGCGGGGGCGGGGTGGGAGGAGGAGGAGGAGGAGGAGGAGGAGGAGGAGGAGGTGGGAAGGGCCGTGGCCTGCAGTCGTGTTCCCCGGGGTGGCACAGCATGTGGCTTCTTCCACAGGCTGCTTGGCCTGGGCTCCCTGCACCTGGGCCTTTGGAGGACTGGCCCTGTGCTTGCCAACACTTCCTGCAGGGACCCAGAGCTGGGAGGTTGCATCTCTCAGCCCTGGGTCGGGCAGAGCCCCAGCGGGCCATGCCCACAACCTCTCTCAGCAGGGGTCCCCCAGAAGGCTCCTTTGGGACCAGGATTCTCTTGCGGGTGACTCTTTAAGGTCTGGCCCCTGGATGGAGGGGCACCAGGAGTAGAGGAGCAGGAAGGGGAAGGGGGTGGCCATGCGAGGGGACACTTTCAGGCCAAGTCCCAGCTTCAGTCTGATCCTCCTGGGAACCCCGGGGTGGACATCACACCTCCTGGTTGCCCCGCTCTGAGACAAGGAGCCGGGCTTCGCATTCCCACAGCAGCCAGTCGTGGGCTGAGGACACCTGGGGCGTTGGGAACTCCCTGGCTTCTCCTTGGTTTAACATCTGGAGCTGCTTGTGAATTGTGCCGCCACACACACCCGAGTGCAGGTGTCTTCCGCACAGACTGCGGGCCTCGCTCTTCTGAATGCCGCTAGCTCGCGACCCACCCACGGGAGAACCTGGTCAGGGTACTTTCTCTCAGGGGCAGACTCTGATCCGGGCGGGCTACCGGTGTCTCTGTTTGCTCCTTTCTTTCTTCCACTTCGGGAAAGGCTTCCTTACTGGGTGTGGAAATCTCCTATGCCTTTCCTCGCCTATTCTGTCAGCTCTAAAATTCTCTTTCGGTTGCCACCCTCACAGATGGATTAGGAAACTCTTTGCGGTGCACTCATTAGTGAAATGACCTCAATGACGCTGGAATCCAATATCTAATCGCCGATTTTTAGCGAGTCCACACGCCAGGGTGGTTGGGGTCCAGTGCAGCCCCGGCCAGGTCCAGGCCCCTTGGACTGGGCCACAGGAGGACAAAGAGGAGGGTCCCGGCCCCCACGGTAGGTAGAGGTGCGGGCAGTTCTCCAAGGGCTTGGGTGTTTTCCAGAGGGAGGAGATGGAGGGGACTGATTTCTTCAGCGCCCCACAAACCACGCCACCCCACCCCACCCATGGGACACATCCCGAGAGAGAGAGAGAGAGAGAGAGAGAGAGAGAGAGAGAGAGAGAGAGAGACGCCCCATACACTGGCTCCCCTCCCCCGTGCGCTGTGCCCCAGCCCTGGCCCGGGGGAATAGGCGGCCGCCGGGCCACAGGGTGGGGGGCGCAGCTGAAAGGGGTTGTGGGGGAGGGCCGCCCCTGGCTGGGGTCAAAGGGCGAGCGCCCCGCCCCTCCCGCCCGTGCGCTGGGGGTGGGGGGCGGGGAGGTGAAGGAGGCCAGGCAAGGAGAGGAGGGGGGCTTGAAGGTCTCCACCTTGGCGGGTCCAGCCGTGGAGGCGCATCTTGTGTGAGTGTGAGTGAGTGAGTGAGTGTGAGTGTGAGTGTGTGTGTATACAGAGACAGCCCCCAACCCCGGCCCGCCCCGCCTGTCACCCCCGTCCCTCGGAGCCCGCGGGACCCGGCCGGCGAACTCAACAGGCCCGACCCGGCGCGGGGCCTGGGGCGGGAGGCGGCGGCGGGGAAGCGCAGAGAGGCTCGGCTTCTTGAGCGGGGCAGGGGCGCCCTCCGCCGTCCACGGCCACACCACCCCGAACGCGCCCGATCCCGTCTGGTCTCGGAAGCTAAGCAGGCTCGGGCCTGGTTAGAACTTGGATGGGAGACCGCCCGGGAATACCGGGTGCCGTAGGCTTCTTCTTTTTTTTTTTGCCTCTGGTTCTGTCGCGTTTCTGGGAGTGCGGGGGCGGCCCGGGGTGGGGGTGACCCCCACCCTCAGCGTCCGCCGCGGTGCCTGGCGCGCCCCAGCCCGCACCGTGGGGCCTCCTCTTGTCCCGAGCCGCGACACCGCCGCCACGCGGCAGCATGCGTGGCTTCTGGACAGTCAGGTCTCAGACCAAAGGTCTGCTCTGTGGGAGCCGACACGCTGGAGTAAACCTTGAGAGTCTGAGAGGGGAGGGAGTTCCAGAAGAAGGCCAGGATGTCATTTTGAGGGAGTATGTGACCAGAACTCGTCCCGTTGCTTTTGGGGTTCTATGGGCTACACGTAGGAATCTTTGGTGGTGGCACCTGATGTTGGGGGATCCGGAGTCACACCCAGACCTGCTCCACAGGCCTCCTTTTACTTTTCTCTTCGGATTCATTTTTTTTTTTTTTTTTTGAGACAGAGTCTCGGTTTGTTGCCCAGGCTAGAGTGAGTGCCGTGGCGTCAGCCTAGCTCACAGCAACTTCAAACTCCTGGGCTCCAGTGATCCTTCTGCCTCAGCCTCCCGGGTAGCTGGGACTGCAGGCATGCGCCACCATGCCCCGCTAATTTTTATATATATATCAGTTGGCCAATTAATTCCTTTCTATTTATAGTAGAGACGGGGTCTCGCTCTTGCTCAGGCTGGTTTTGAACTCCTGACCTTGAGCAATCCGCCCGCCTCGGCCTCCCAAGAGCTAGGATTACAGGCGTGAGCCACAGCGCCCGGCCGGATTCATTATTTTTAAAAAGTGTCTCTTATCTCTATTATTGCATTTTCTTTTCTCTCTCTTTTCAAGCAGATGATGGGAGTCCAAGTATTAAGGTGACATGTGTTGCCCGTGCCCCCCTCCCCCCCCCGTGTTCTTATTCATTTACCTCTCATGTTGCTCCAGCATATTGTGGGGGCACCAATGTTAAGGTCGGGTGCGTTGCCCTCTCCCAGCCTCCCCCCTCGGGTCAGAGCTTCAAGTGCGCCCATCCCCCAGTCGGTGCGTACCCACCCCATTCCTAATGGATGTGTATGCCCATCCCCTCCCCCCACCCGCCCGACACCCACCCGAAGAAGGTGATTCCTCTGTGTCCACTTAGGTGTCCATCGGTTCGTACCCATTTGCTGGTGAGCGCGAGCACGTGGTGCTCGTGTGTCCATTCTTGGGATACTTGGCTTACTGGAACGGGTTCCAGCTCTGGCCAGGAGAACCACGAGAGGTGCCCCCTCACCGCTGCTCCTCATAGCCGAATAGCACTCCGTGGTGTCCACGCGCCACATTTTATTTACCCACTCGTGGGTCGATGGGCACTCGGGTGGCTTCCAGGTCTTTGCGATTGTGACTTGTGCCCTGACACTAACCCTAACCCTTACCCAGCCCGTCTCCTCCACGGCCCCTGCCTGACTGACTCCTTCCTGCCCGGCCTATCACCTGTCACCGTCCTCTGCCCCTGCCTGACACGCTCCTCCCCGCCCGGGCCGTCACCGTCCTCGGCCCCTGCCTGACGGGGCTCCTCCGTCGCCTGGGCCTTCCAAGGGCTTGGTGTGGACGCTGGTTCCAGGACGCCCTCCCAGGAACCCGGTAGCAGGGCGGCCGCAGCGTCTCGCGCAACCCAACCGTCCGCCGGCTGGCCGCCATCGCTAAGTGGCCTGCGGGGGACGTGCTCCCGCTGTGCCGTGGGGGCCCAGCCTGGTGTCTTCTCTGAGGCCCCGCGGCTGCCGCTCCCCGCAAGGGGATAGCCGCGGAGGTGGGGACCGCCTCCTCATGGGGACGTACACCCAGCTCTCCACGTCGGATTCCGGGGCTCTCTGTCCTGCCAGAAGGCCCAGCTGGCCTGCGGGTCCTTAGAGTGGCAAAAACATCCGAAAACTGAGATTGAGGGTCCGGTGGGTGTCTGCACTTTTGTGCTGGGCACCCCAGGGAGGCCCGGTGGCTGGCTGGACAACGCGGTCTGCTGGGCTGGGGGGGGGGTTTGGAGGAGCAACTGATGCCCTTTGCACTTTGGGTAGCAAGTGTCTGAGGTGTCTCTGGGCCCTGTGCCATGTGGGGGCGGGGGCGGGGGCGGGGTGGGAGGAGGAGGAGGAGGAGGAGGAGGAGGAGGAGGAGGTGGGAAGGGCCGTGGCCTGCAGTCGTGTTCCCCGGGGTGGCACAGCATGTGGCTTCTTCCACAGGCTGCTTGGCCTGGGCTCCCTGCACCTGGGCCTTTGGAGGACTGGCCCTGTGCTTGCCAACACTTCCTGCAGGGACCCAGAGCTGGGAGGTTGCATCTCTCAGCCCTGGGTCGGGCAGAGCCCCAGCGGGCCATGCCCACAACCTCTCTCAGCAGGGGTCCCCCAGAAGGCTCCTTTGGGACCAGGATTCTCTTGCGGGTGACTCTTTAAGGTCTGGCCCCTGGATGGAGGGGCACCAGGAGTAGAGGAGCAGGAAGGGGAAGGGGGTGGCCATGCGAGGGGACACTTTCAGGCCAAGTCCCAGCTTCAGTCTGATCCTCCTGGGAACCCCGGGGTGGACATCACACCTCCTGGTTGCCCCGCTCTGAGACAAGGAGCCGGGCTTCGCATTCCCACAGCAGCCAGTCGTGGGCTGAGGACACCTGGGGCGTTGGGAACTCCCTGGCTTCTCCTTGGTTTAACATCTGGAGCTGCTTGTGAATTGTGCCGCCACACACACCCGAGTGCAGGTGTCTTCTGCACAGACTGCGGGCCTCGCTCTTCTGAATGCCGCTAGCTCGCGACCCACCCACGGGAGAACCTGGTCAGGGTACTTTCTCTCAGGGGCAGACTCTGATCCGGGCGGGCTACCGGTGTCTCTGTTTGCTCCTTTCTTTCTTCCACTTCGGGAAAGGCTTCCTTACTGGGTGTGGAAATCTCCTATGCCTTTCCTCGCCTATTCTGTCAGCTCTAAAATTCTCTTTCGGTTGCCACCCTCACAGATGGATTAGGAAACTCTTTGCGGTGCACTCATTAGTGAAATGACCTCAATGACGCTGGAATCCAATATCTAATCGCCGATTTTTAGCGAGTCCACACGCCAGGGTGGTTGGGGTCCAGTGCAGCCCCGGCCAGGTCCAGGCCCCTTGGACTGGGCCACAGGAGGACAAAGAGGAGGGTCCCGGCCCCCACGGTAGGTAGAGGTGCGGGCAGTTCTCCAAGGGCTTGGGTGTTTTCCAGAGGGAGGAGATGGAGGGGACTGATTTCTTC
This sequence comes from Microcebus murinus, assembly GCF_040939455.1. Lineage (NCBI taxonomy): Eukaryota > Metazoa > Chordata > Mammalia > Primates > Cheirogaleidae > Microcebus > Microcebus murinus. The sequence continues at coordinate 124,423 of NC_134118.1, read as the reverse complement.
AGCGCCCCACAAACCACGCCACCCCACCCCACCCATGGGACACATCCCGAGAGAGAGAGAGAGAGAGAGAGAGAGAGAGAGAGAGAGAGAGAGAGAGAGAGAGAGAGAGAGAGAGAGAGAGACGCCCCATACACTGGCTCCCCTCCCCCGTGCGCTGTGCCCCAGCCCTGGCCCGGGGGAATAGGCGGCCGCCGGGCCACAGGGTGGGGGGCGCAGCTGAAAGGGGTTGTGGGGGAGGGCCGCCCCTGGCTGGGGTCAAAGGGCGAGCGCCCCGCCCCTCCCGCCCGTGCGAGCTGGGGGTGGGGGGCGGGGAGGTGAAGGAGGCCAGGCAAGGAGAGGAGGGGGGCTTGAAGGTCTCCACCTTGGCGGGTCCAGCCGTGGAGGCGCATCTTGTGTGAGTGTGAGTGAGTGAGTGAGTGTGAGTGTGAGTGTGTGTGTATACAGAGACAGCCCCCAACCCCGGCCCGCCCCGCCTGTCACCCCCGTCCCTCGGAGCCCGCGGGACCCGGCCGGCGAACTCAACAGGCCCGACCCGGCGCGGGGCCTGGGGCGGGAGGCGGCGGCGGGGAAGCGCAGAGAGGCTCGGCTTCTTGAGCGGGGCAGGGGCGCCCTCCGCCGTCCACGGCCACACCACCCCGAACGCGCCCGATCCCGTCTGGTCTCGGAAGCTAAGCAGGCTCGGGCCTGGTTAGAACTTGGATGGGAGACCGCCCGGGAATACCGGGTGCCGTAGGCTTCTTCTTTTTTTTTTTGCCTCTGGTTCTGTCGCGTTTCTGGGAGTGCGGGGGCGGCCCGGGGTGGGGGTGACCCCCACCCTCAGCGTCCGCCGCGGTGCCTGGCGCGCCCCAGCCCGCACCGTGGGGCCTCCTCTTGTCCCGAGCCGCGACACCGCCGCCACGCGGCAGCATGCGTGGCTTCTGGACAGTCAGGTCTCAGACCAAAGGTCTGCTCTGTGGGAGCCGACACGCTGGAGGAAACCTTGAGAGTCTGAGAGGGGAGGGAGTTCCAGAAGAAGGCCAGGATGTCATTTTGAGGGAGTATGTGACCAGAACTCGTCCCGTTGCTTTTGGGGTTCTATGGGCTACACGTAGGAATCTTTGGTGGTGGCACCTGATGTTGGGGGATCCGGAGTCACACCCAGACCTGCTCCACAGGCCTCCTTTTACTTTTCTCTTCGGATTCATTTTTTTTTTTTTTTTTTGAGACAGAGTCTCGGTTTGTTGCCCAGGCTAGAGTGAGTGCCGTGGCGTCAGCCTAGCTCACAGCAACTTCAAACTCCTGGGCTCCAGTGATCCTTCTGCCTCAGCCTCCCGGGTAGCTGGGACTGCAGGCATGCGCCACCATGCCCCGCTAATTTTTATATATATATCAGTTGGCCAATTAATTCCTTTCTATTTATAGTAGAGACGGGGTCTCGCTCTTGCTCAGGCTGGTTTTGAACTCCTGACCTTGAGCAATCCGCCCGCCTCGGCCTCCCAAGAGCTAGGATTACAGGCGTGAGCCACAGCGCCCGGCCGGATTCATTATTTTTAAAAAGTGTCTCTTATCTCTATTATTGCATTTTCTTTTCTCTCTCTTTTCAAGCAGATGATGGGAGTCCAAGTATTAAGGTGACATGTGTTGCCCGTGCCCCCCTCCCCCCCCGTGTTCTTATTCATTTACCTCTCATGTTGCTCCAGCATATTGTGGGGGCACCAATGTTAAGGTCGGGTGCGTTGCCCTCTCCCAGCCTCCCCCCTCGGGTCAGAGCTTCAAGTGCGCCCATCCCCCAGTCGGTGCGTACCCACCCCATTCCTAATGGATGTGTATGCCCATCCCCTCCCCCCACCCGCCCGACACCCACCCGAAGAAGGTGATTCCTCTGTGTCCACTTAGGTGTCCATCGGTTCGTACCCATTTGCTGGTGAGCGCGAGCACGTGGTGCTCGTGTGTCCATTCTTGGGATACTTGGCTTACTGGAACGGGTTCCAGCTCTGGCCAGGAGAACCACGAGAGGTGCCCCCTCACCGCTGCTCCTCATAGCCGAATAGCACTCCGTGGTGTCCACGCGCCACATTTTATTTACCCACTCGTGGGTCGATGGGCACTCGGGTGGCTTCCAGGTCTTTGCGATTGTGACTTGTGCCCTGACACTAACCCTAACCCTTACCCAGCCCGTCTCCTCCACGGCCCCTGCCTGACTGACTCCTTCCCGCCCGGCCTATCACCTGTCACCGTCCTCTGCCCCTGCCTGACACGCTCCTCCCCGCCCGGGCCGTCACCGTCCTCGGCCCCTGCCTGACGGGGCTCCTCCGTCGCCTGGGCCTTCCAAGGGCTTGGTGTGGACGCTGGTTCCAGGACGCCCTCCCAGGAACCCGGTAGCAGGGCGGCCGCAGCGTCTCGCGCAACCCAACCGTCCGCCGGCTGGCCGCCATCGCTAAGTGGCCTGCGGGGGACGTGCTCCCGCTGTGCCGTGGGGGCCCAGCCTGGTGTCTTCTCTGAGGCCCCGCGGCTGCCGCTCCCCGCAAGGGGATAGCCGCGGAGGTGGGGACCGCCTCCTCATGGGGACGTACACCCAGCTCTCCACGTCGGATTCCGGGGCTCTCTGTCCTGCCAGAAGGCCCAGCTGGCCTGCGGGTCCTTAGAGTGGCAAAAACATCCGAAAACTGAGATTGAGGGTCCGGTGGGTGTCTGCACTTTTGTGCTGGGCACCCCAGGGAGGCCCGGTGGCTGGCTGGACAACGCGGTCTGCTGGGCTGGGGGGGGGGTTTGGAGGAGCAACTGATGCCCTTTGCACTTTGGGTAGCAAGTGTCTGAGGTGTCTCTGGGCCCTGTGCCATGTGGGGGCGGGGGCGGGGGCGGGGTGGGAGGAGGAGGAGGAGGAGGTGGGAAGGGCCGTGGCCTGCAGTCGTGTTCCCCGGGGTGGCACAGCATGTGGCTTCTTCCACAGGCTGCTTGGCCTGGGCTCCCTGCACCTGGGCCTTTGGAGGACTGGCCCTGTGCTTGCCAACACTTCCTGCAGGGACCCAGAGCTGGGAGGTTGCATCTCTCAGCCCTGGGTCGGGCAGAGCCCCAGCGGGCCATGCCCACAACCTCTCTCAGCAGGGGTCCCCCAGAAGGCTCCTTTGGGACCAGGATTCTCTTGCGGGTGACTCTTTAAGGTCTGGCCCCTGGATGGAGGGGCACCAGGAGTAGAGGAGCAGGAAGGGGAAGGGGGTGGCCATGCGAGGGGACACTTTCAGGCCAAGTCCCAGCTTCAGTCTGATCCTCCTGGGAACCCCGGGGTGGACATCACACCTCCTGGTTGCCCCGCTCTGAGACAAGGAGCCGGGCTTCGCATTCCCACAGCAGCCAGTCGTGGGCTGAGGACACCTGGGGCGTTGGGAACTCCCTGGCTTCTCCTTGGTTTAACATCTGGAGCTGCTTGTGAATTGTGCCGCCACACACACCCGAGTGCAGGTGTCTTCTGCACAGACTGCGGGCCTCGCTCTTCTGAATGCCGCTAGCTCGCGACCCACCCACGGGAGAACCTGGTCAGGGTACTTTCTCTCAGGGGCAGACTCTGATCCGGGCGGGCTACCGGTGTCTCTGTTTGCTCCTTTCTTTCTTCCACTTCGGGAAAGGCTTCCTTACTGGGTGTGGAAATCTCCTATGCCTTTCCTCGCCTATTCTGTCAGCTCTAAAATTCTCTTTCGGTTGCCACCCTCACAGATGGATTAGGAAACTCTTTGCGGTGCACTCATTAGTGAAATGACCTCAATGACGCTGGAATCCAATATCTAATCGCCGATTTTTAGCGAGTCCACACGCCAGGGTGGTTGGGGTCCAGTGCAGCCCCGGCCAGGTCCAGGCCCCTTGGACTGGGCCACAGGAGGACAAAGAGGAGGGTCCCGGCCCCCACGGTAGGTAGAGGTGCGGGCAGTTCTCCAAGGGCTTGGGTGTTTTCCAGAGGGAGGAGATGGAGGGGACTGATTTCTTCAGCGCCCCACAAACCACGCCACCCCACCCCACCCATGGGACACATCCCGAGAGAGAGAGAGAGAGAGAGAGAGAGAGAGAGAGAGAGAGAGAGAGAGAGAGAGAGAGAGAGAGAGACGCCCCATACACTGGCTCCCCTCCCCCGTGCGCTGTGCCCCAGCCCTGGCCCGGGGGAATAGGCGGCCGCCGGGCCACAGGGTGGGGGGCGCAGCTGAAAGGGGTTGTGGGGGAGGGCCGCCCCTGGCTGGGGTCAAAGGGCGAGCGCCCCGCCCCTCCCGCCCGTGCGAGCTGGGGGTGGGGGGCGGGGAGGTGAAGGAGGCCAGGCAAGGAGAGGAGGGGGGCTTGAAGGTCTCCACCTTGGCGGGTCCAGCCGTGGAGGCGCATCTTGTGTGAGTGTGAGTGAGTGAGTGAGTGTGAGTGTGAGTGTGTGTGTATACAGAGACAGCCCCCAACCCCGGCCCGCCCCGCCTGTCACCCCCGTCCCTCGGAGCCCGCGGGACCCGGCCGGCGAACTCAACAGGCCCGACCCGGCGCGGGGCCTGGGGCGGGAGGCGGCGGCGGGGAAGCGCAGAGAGGCTCGGCTTCTTGAGCGGGGCAGGGGCGCCCTCCGCCGTCCACGGCCACACCACCCCGAACGCGCCCGATCCCGTCTGGTCTCGGAAGCTAAGCAGGCTCGGGCCTGGTTAGAACTTGGATGGGAGACCGCCCGGGAATACCGGGTGCCGTAGGCTTCTTCTTTTTTTTTTTGCCTCTGGTTCTGTCGCGTTTCTGGGAGTGCGGGGGCGGCCCGGGGTGGGGGTGACCCCCACCCTCAGCGTCCGCCGCGGTGCCTGGCGCGCCCCAGCCCGCACCGTGGGGCCTCCTCTTGTCCCGAGCCGCGACACCGCCGCCACGCGGCAGCATGCGTGGCTTCTGGACAGTCAGGTCTCAGACCAAAGGTCTGCTCTGTGGGAGCCGACACGCTGGAGGAAACCTTGAGAGTCTGAGAGGGGAGGGAGTTCCAGAAGAAGGCCAGGATGTCATTTTGAGGGAGTATGTGACCAGAACTCGTCCCGTTGCTTTTGGGGTTCTATGGGCTACACGTAGGAATCTTTGGTGGTGGCACCTGATGTTGGGGGATCCGGAGTCACACCCAGACCTGCTCCACAGGCCTCCTTTTACTTTTCTCTTCGGATTCATTTTTTTTTTTTTTTTTTTGAGACAGAGTCTCGGTTTGTTGCCCAGGCTAGAGTGAGTGCCGTGGCGTCAGCCTAGCTCACAGCAACTTCAAACTCCTGGGCTCCAGTGATCCTTCTGCCTCAGCCTCCCGGGTAGCTGGGACTGCAGGCATGCGCCACCATGCCCCGCTAATTTTTATATATATATCAGTTGGCCAATTAATTCCTTTCTATTTATAGTAGAGACGGGGTCTCGCTCTTGCTCAGGCTGGTTTTGAACTCCTGACCTTGAGCAATCCGCCCGCCTCGGCCTCCCAAGAGCTAGGATTACAGGCGTGAGCCACAGCGCCCGGCCGGATTCATTATTTTTAAAAAGTGTCTCTTATCTCTATTATTGCATTTTCTTTTCTCTCTCTTTTCAAGCAGATGATGGGAGTCCAAGTATTAAGGTGACATGTGTTGCCCGTGCCCCCCTCCCCCCCCCCGTGTTCTTATTCATTTACCTCTCATGTTGCTCCAGCATATTGTGGGGGCACCAATGTTAAGGTCGGGTGCGTTGCCCTCTCCCAGCCTCCCCCCTCGGGTCAGAGCTTCAAGTGCGCCCATCCCCCAGTCGGTGCGTACCCACCCCATTCCTAATGGATGTGTATGCCCATCCCCTCCCCCCACCCGCCCGACACCCACCCGAAGAAGGTGATTCCTCTGTGTCCACTTAGGTGTCCATCGGTTCGTACCCATTTGCTGGTGAGCGCGAGCACGTGGTGCTCGTGTGTCCATTCTTGGGATACTTGGCTTACTGGAACGGGTTCCAGCTCTGGCCAGGAGAACCACGAGAGGTGCCCCCTCACCGCTGCTCCTCATAGCCGAATAGCACTCCGTGGTGTCCACGCGCCACATTTTATTTACCCACTCGTGGGTCGATGGGCACTCGGGTGGCTTCCAGGTCTTTGCGATTGTGACTTGTGCCCTGACACTAACCCTAACCCTTACCCAGCCCGTCTCCTCCACGGCCCCTGCCTGACTGACTCCTTCCCGCCCGGCCTATCACCTGTCACCGTCCTCTGCCCCTGCCTGACACGCTCCTCCCCGCCCGGGCCGTCACCGTCCTCGGCCCCTGCCTGACGGGGCTCCTCCGTCGCCTGGGCCTTCCAAGGGCTTGGTGTGGACGCTGGTTCCAGGACGCCCTCCCAGGAACCCGGTAGCAGGGCGGCCGCAGCGTCTCGCGCAACCCAACCGTCCGCCGGCTGGCCGCCATCGCTAAGTGGCCTGCGGGGGACGTGCTCCCGCTGTGCCGTGGGGGCCCAGCCTGGTGTCTTCTCTGAGGCCCCGCGGCTGCCGCTCCCCGCAAGGGGATAGCCGCGGAGGTGGGGACCGCCTCCTCATGGGGACGTACACCCAGCTCTCCACGTCGGATTCCGGGGCTCTCTGTCCTGCCAGAAGGCCCAGCTGGCCTGCGGGTCCTTAGAGTGGCAAAAACATCCGAAAACTGAGATTGAGGGTCCGGTGGGTGTCTGCACTTTTGTGCTGGGCACCCCAGGGAGGCCCGGGGGCTGGCTGGACAACGCGGTCTGCTGGGCTGGCGGGGGGGTTTGGAGGAGCAACTGATGCCCTTTGCACTTTGGGTAGCAAGTGTCTGAGGTGTCTCTGGGCCCTGTGCCATGTGGGGGCGGGGGCGGGGGCGGGGTGGGAGGAGGAGGAGGAGGAGGAGGAGGAGGAGGAGGAGGTGGGAAGGGCCGTGGCCTGCAGTCGTGTTCCCCGGGGTGGCACAGCATGTGGCTTCTTCCACAGGCTGCTTGGCCTGGGCTCCCTGCACCTGGGCCTTTGGAGGACTGGCCCTGTGCTTGCCAACACTTCCTGCAGGGACCCAGAGCTGGGAGGTTGCATCTCTCAGCCCTGGGTCGGGCAGAGCCCCAGCGGGCCATGCCCACAACCTCTCTCAGCAGGGGTCCCCCAGAAGGCTCCTTTGGGACCAGGATTCTCTTGCGGGTGACTCTTTAAGGTCTGGCCCCTGGATGGAGGGGCACCAGGAGTAGAGGAGCAGGAAGGGGAAGGGGGTGGCCATGCGAGGGGACACTTTCAGGCCAAGTCCCAGCTTCAGTCTGATCCTCCTGGGAACCCCGGGGTGGACATCACACCTCCTGGTTGCCCCGCTCTGAGACAAGGAGCCGGGCTTCGCATTCCCACAGCAGCCAGTCGTGGGCTGAGGACACCTGGGGCGTTGGGAACTCCCTGGCTTCTCCTTGGTTTAACATCTGGAGCTGCTTGTGAATTGTGCCGCCACACACACCCGAGTGCAGGTGTCTTCTGCACAGACTGCGGGCCTCGCTCTTCTGAATGCCGCTAGCTCGCGACCCACCCACGGGAGAACCTGGTCAGGGTACTTTCTCTCAGGGGCAGACTCTGATCCGGGCGGGCTACCGGTGTCTCTGTTTGCTCCTTTCTTTCTTCCACTTCGGGAAAGGCTTCCTTACTGGGTGTGGAAATCTCCTATGCCTTTCCTCGCCTATTCTGTCAGCTCTAAAATTCTCTTTCGGTTGCCACCCTCACAGATGGATTAGGAAACTCTTTGCGGTGCACTCATTAGTGAAATGACCTCAATGACGCTGGAATCCAATATCTAATCGCCGATTTTTAGCGAGTCCACACGCCAGGGTGGTTGGGGTCCAGTGCAGCCCCGGCCAGGTCCAGGCCCCTTGGACTGGGCCACAGGAGGACAAAGAGGAGGGTCCCGGCCCCCACGGTAGGTAGAGGTGCGGGCAGTTCTCCAAGGGCTTGGGTGTTTTCCAGAGGGAGGAGATGGAGGGGACTGATTTCTTCAGCGCCCCACAAACCACGCCACCCCACCCCACCCATGGGACACATCCCGAGAGAGAGAGAGAGAGAGAGAGAGAGAGAGAGAGAGAGAGAGAGAGAGAGAGAGAGAGAGAGAGAGAGACGCCCCATACACTGGCTCCCCTCCCCCGTGCGCTGTGCCCCAGCCCTGGCCCGGGGGAATAGGCGGCCGCCGGGCCACAGGGTGGGGGGCGCAGCTGAAAGGGGTTGTGGGGGAGGGCCGCCCCTGGCTGGGGTCAAAGGGCGAGCGCCCCGCCCCTCCCGCCCGTGCGAGCTGGGGGTGGGGGGCGGGGAGGTGAAGGAGGCCAGGCAAGGAGAGGAGGGGGGCTTGAAGGTCTCCACCTTGGCGGGTCCAGCCGTGGAGGCGCATCTTGTGTGAGTGTGAGTGAGTGAGTGAGTGTGAGTGTGAGTGTGTGTGTATACAGAGACAGCCCCCAACCCCGGCCCGCCCCGCCTGTCACCCCCGTCCCTCGGAGCCCGCGGGACCCGGCCGGCGAACTCAACAGGCCCGACCCGGCGCGGGGCCTGGGGCGGGAGGCGGCGGCGGGGAAGCGCAGAGAGGCTCGGCTTCTTGAGCGGGGCAGGGGCGCCCTCCGCCGTCCACGGCCACACCACCCCGAACGCGCCCGATCCCGTCTGGTCTCGGAAGCTAAGCAGGCTCGGGCCTGGTTAGAACTTGGATGGGAGACCGCCCGGGAATACCGGGTGCCGTAGGCTTCTTCTTTTTTTTTTTTGCCTCTGGTTCTGTCGCGTTTCTGGGAGTGCGGGGGCGGCCCGGGGTGGGGGTGACCCCCACCCTCAGCGTCCGCCGCGGTGCCTGGCGCGCCCCAGCCCGCACCGTGGGGCCTCCTCTTGTCCCGAGCCGCGACACCGCCGCCACGCGGCAGCATGCGTGGCTTCTGGACAGTCAGGTCTCAGACCAAAGGTCTGCTCTGTGGGAGCCGACACGCTGGAGGAAACCTTGAGAGTCTGAGAGGGGAGGGAGTTCCAGAAGAAGGCCAGGATGTCATTTTGAGGGAGTATGTGACCAGAACTCGTCCCGTTGCTTTTGGGGTTCTATGGGCTACACGTAGGAATCTTTGGTGGTGGCACCTGATGTTGGGGGATCCGGAGTCACACCCAGACCTGCTCCACAGGCCTCCTTTTACTTTTCTCTTCGGATTCATTTTTTTTTTTTTTTTTTGAGACAGAGTCTCGGTTTGTTGCCCAGGCTAGAGTGAGTGCCGTGGCGTCAGCCTAGCTCACAGCAACTTCAAACTCCTGGGCTCCAGTGATCCTTCTGCCTCAGCCTCCCGGGTAGCTGGGACTGCAGGCATGCGCCACCATGCCCCGCTAATTTTTATATATATATCAGTTGGCCAATTAATTCCTTTCTATTTATAGTAGAGACGGGGTCTCGCTCTTGCTCAGGCTGGTTTTGAACTCCTGACCTTGAGCAATCCGCCCGCCTCGGCCTCCCAAGAGCTAGGATTACAGGCGTGAGCCACAGCGCCCGGCCGGATTCATTATTTTTAAAAAGTGTCTCTTATCTCTATTATTGCATTTTCTTTTCTCTCTCTTTTCAAGCAGATGATGGGAGTCCAAGTATTAAGGTGACATGTGTTGCCCGTGCCCCCCTCCCCCCCCCGTGTTCTTATTCATTTACCTCTCATGTTGCTCCAGCATATTGTGGGGGCACCAATGTTAAGGTCGGGTGCGTTGCCCTCTCCCAGCCTCCCCCCTCGGGTCAGAGCTTCAAGTGCGCCCATCCCCCAGTCGGTGCGTACCCACCCCATTCCTAATGGATGTGTATGCCCATCCCCTCCCCCCACCCGCCCGACACCCACCCGAAGAAGGTGATTCCTCTGTGTCCACTTAGGTGTCCATCGGTTCGTACCCATTTGCTGGTGAGCGCGAGCACGTGGTGCTCGTGTGTCCATTCTTGGGATACTTGGCTTACTGGAACGGGTTCCAGCTCTGGCCAGGAGAACCACGAGAGGTGCCCCCTCACCGCTGCTCCTCATAGCCGAATAGCACTCCGTGGTGTCCACGCGCCACATTTTATTTACCCACTCGTGGGTCGATGGGCACTCGGGTGGCTTCCAGGTCTTTGCGATTGTGACTTGTGCCCTGACACTAACCCTAACCCTTACCCAGCCCGTCTCCTCCACGGCCCCTGCCTGACTGACTCCTTCCCGCCCGGCCTATCACCTGTCACCGTCCTCTGCCCCTGCCTGACACGCTCCTCCCCGCCCGGGCCGTCACCGTCCTCGGCCCCTGCCTGACGGGGCTCCTCCGTCGCCTGGGCCTTCCAAGGGCTTGGTGTGGACGCTGGTTCCAGGACGCCCTCCCAGGAACCCGGTAGCAGGGCGGCCGCAGCGTCTCGCGCAACCCAACCGTCCGCCGGCTGGCCGCCATCGCTAAGTGGCCTGCGGGGGACGTGCTCCCGCTGTGCCGTGGGGGCCCAGCCTGGTGTCTTCTCTGAGGCCCCGCGGCTGCCGCTCCCCGCAAGGGGATAGCCGCGGAGGTGGGGACCGCCTCCTCATGGGGACGTACACCCAGCTCTCCACGTCGGATTCCGGGGCTCTCTGTCCTGCCAGAAGGCCCAGCTGGCCTGCGGGTCCTTAGAGTGGCAAAAACATCCAAAAACTGAGATTGAGGGTCCGGTGGGTGTCTGCACTTTTGTGCTGGGCACCCCAGGGAGGCCCGGGGGCTGGCTGGACAACGCGGTCTGCTGGGCTGGCGGGGGGGTTTGGAGGAGCAACTGATGCCCTTTGCACTTTGGGTAGCAAGTGTCTGAGGTGTCTCTGGGCCCTGTGCCATGTGGGGGCGGGGGCGGGGGCGGGGTGGGAGGAGGAGGAGGAGGAGGAGGAGGAGGAGGAGGAGGTGGGAAGGGCCGTGGCCTGCAGTCGTGTTCCCCGGGGTGGCACAGCATGTGGCTTCTTCCACAGGCTGCTTGGCCTGGGCTCCCTGCACCTGGGCCTTTGGAGGACTGGCCCTGTGCTTGCCAACACTTCCTGCAGGGACCCAGAGCTGGGAGGTTGCATCTCTCAGCCCTGGGTCGGGCAGAGCCCCAGCGGGCCATGCCCACAACCTCTCTCAGCAGGGGTCCCCCAGAAGGCTCCTTTGGGACCAGGATTCTCTTGCGGGTGACTCTTTAAGGTCTGGCCCCTGGATGGAGGGGCACCAGGAGTAGAGGAGCAGGAAGGGGAAGGGGGTGGCCATGCGAGGGGACACTTTCAGGCCAAGTCCCAGCTTCAGTCTGATCCTCCTGGGAACCCCGGGGTGGACATCACACCTCCTGGTTGCCCCGCTCTGAGACAAGGAGCCGGGCTTCGCATTCCCACAGCAGCCAGTCGTGGGCTGAGGACACCTGGGGCGTTGGGAACTCCCTGGCTTCTCCTTGGTTTAACATCTGGAGCTGCTTGTGAATTGTGCCGCCACACACACCCGAGTGCAGGTGTCTTCTGCACAGACTGCGGGCCTCGCTCTTCTGAATGCCGCTAGCTCGCGACCCACCCACGGGAGAACCTGGTCAGGGTACTTTCTCTCAGGGGCAGACTCTGATCCGGGCGGGCTACCGGTGTCTCTGTTTGCTCCTTTCTTTCTTCCACTTCGGGAAAGGCTTCCTTACTGGGTGTGGAAATCTCCTATGCCTTTCCTCGCCTATTCTGTCAGCTCTAAAATTCTCTTTCGGTTGCCACCCTCACAGATGGATTAGGAAACTCTTTGCGGTGCACTCATTAGTGAAATGACCTCAATGACGCTGGAATCCAATATCTAATCGCCGATTTTTAGCGAGTCCACACGCCAGGGTGGTTGGGGTCCAGTGCAGCCCCGGCCAGGTCCAGGCCCCTTGGACTGGGCCACAGGAGGACAAAGAGGAGGGTCCCGGCCCCCACGGTAGGTAGAGGTGCGGGCAGTTCTCCAAGGGCTTGGGTGTTTTCCAGAGGGAGGAGATGGAGGGGACTGATTTCTTCAGCGCCCCACAAACCACGCCACCCCACCCCACCCATGGGACACATCCCGAGAGAGAGAGAGAGAGAGAGAGAGAGAGAGAGAGAGAGAGAGAGAGAGAGAGAGAGAGAGAGAGAGAGAGAGACGCCCCATACACTGGCTCCCCTCCCCCGTGCGCTGTGCCCCAGCCCTGGCCCGGGGGAATAGGCGGCCGCCGGGCCACAGGGTGGGGGGCGCAGCTGAAAGGGGTTGTGGGGGAGGGCCGCCCCTGGCTGGGGTCAAAGGGCGAGCGCCCCGCCCCTCCCGCCCGTGCGAGCTGGGGGTGGGGGGCGGGGAGGTGAAGGAGGCCAGGCAAGGAGAGGAGGGGGGCTTGAAGGTCTCCACCTTGGCGGGTCCAGCCGTGGAGGCGCATCTTGTGTGAGTGTGAGTGAGTGAGTGAGTGTGAGTGTGAGTGTGTGTGTATACAGAGACAGCCCCCAACCCCGGCCCGCCCCGCCTGTCACCCCCGTCCCTCGGAGCCCGCGGGACCCGGCCGGCGAACTCAACAGGCCCGACCCGGCGCGGGGCCTGGGGCGGGAGGCGGCGGCGGGGAAGCGCAGAGAGGCTCGGCTTCTTGAGCGGGGCAGGGGCGCCCTCCGCCGTCCACGGCCACACCACCCCGAACGCGCCCGATCCCGTCTGGTCTCGGAAGCTAAGCAGGCTCGGGCCTGGTTAGAACTTGGATGGGAGACCGCCCGGGAATACCGGGTGCCGTAGGCTTCTTCTTTTTTTTTTTGCCTCTGGTTCTGTCGCGTTTCTGGGAGTGCGGGGGCGGCCCGGGGTGGGGGTGACCCCCACCCTCAGCGTCCGCCGCGGTGCCTGGCGCGCCCCAGCCCGCACCGTGGGGCCTCCTCTTGTCCCGAGCCGCGACACCGCCGCCACGCGGCAGCATGCGTGGCTTCTGGACAGTCAGGTCTCAGACCAAAGGTCTGCTCTGTGGGAGCCGACACGCTGGAGGAAACCTTGAGAGTCTGAGAGGGGAGGGAGTTCCAGAAGAAGGCCAGGATGTCATTTTGAGGGAGTATGTGACCAGAACTCGTCCCGTTGCTTTTGGGGTTCTATGGGCTACACGTAGGAATCTTTGGTGGTGGCACCTGATGTTGGGGGATCCGGAGTCACACCCAGACCTGCTCCACAGGCCTCCTTTTACTTTTCTCTTCGGATTCATTTTTTTTTTTTTTTTGAGACAGAGTCTCGGTTTGTTGCCCAGGCTAGAGTGAGTGCCGTGGCGTCAGCCTAGCTCACAGCAACTTCAAACTCCTGGGCTCCAGTGATCCTTCTGCCTCAGCCTCCCGGGTAGCTGGGACTGCAGGCATGCGCCACCATGCCCCGCTAATTTTTATATATATATCAGTTGGCCAATTAATTCCTTTCTATTTATAGTAGAGACGGGGTCTCGCTCTTGCTCAGGCTGGTTTTGAACTCCTGACCTTGAGCAATCCGCCCGCCTCGGCCTCCCAAGAGCTAGGATTACAGGCGTGAGCCACAGCGCCCGGCCGGATTCATTATTTTTAAAAAGTGTCTCTTATCTCTATTATTGCATTTTCTTTTCTCTCTCTTTTCAAGCAGATGATGGGAGTCCAAGTATTAAGGTGACATGTGTTGCCCGTGCCCCCCTCCCCCCCCCCGTGTTCTTATTCATTTACCTCTCATGTTGCTCCAGCATATTGTGGGGGCACCAATGTTAAGGTCGGGTGCGTTGCCCTCTCCCAGCCTCCCCCCTCGGGTCAGAGCTTCAAGTGCGCCCATCCCCCAGTCGGTGCGTCAGAGCTTCAAGTGCGCCCATCCCCCAGTCGGTGCGTACCCACCCCATTCCTAATGGATGTGTATGCCCATCCCCTCCCCCCACCCGCCCGACACCCACCCGAAGAAGGTGATTCCTCTGTGTCCACTTAGGTGTCCATCGGTTCGTACCCATTTGCTGGTGAGCGCGAGCACGTGGTGCTCGTGTGTCCATTCTTGGGATACTTGGCTTACTGGAACGGGTTCCAGCTCTGGCCAGGAGAACCACGAGAGGTGCCCCCTCACCGCTGCTCCTCATAGCCGAATAGCACTCCGTGGTGTCCACGCGCCACATTTTATTTACCCACTCGTGGGTCGATGGGCACTCGGGTGGCTTCCAGGTCTTTGCGATTGTGACTTGTGCCCTGACACTAACCCTAACCCTTACCCAGCCCGTCTCCTCCACGGCCCCTGCCTGACTGACTCCTTCCCGCCCGGCCTATCACCTGTCACCGTCCTCTGCCCCTGCCTGACACGCTCCTCCCCGCCCGGGCCGTCACCGTCCTCGGCCCCTGCCTGACGGGGCTCCTCCGTCGCCTGGGCCTTCCAAGGGCTTGGTGTGGACGCTGGTTCCAGGACGCCCTCCCAGGAACCCGGTAGCAGGGCGGCCGCAGCGTCTCGCGCAACCCAACCGTCCGCCGGCTGGCCGCCATCGCTAAGTGGCCTGCGGGGGACGTGCTCCCGCTGTGCCGTGGGGGCCCAGCCTGGTGTCTTCTCTGAGGCCCCGCGGCTGCCGCTCCCCGCAAGGGGATAGCCGCGGAGGTGGGGACCGCCTCCTCATGGGGACGTACACCCAGCTCTCCACGTCGGATTCCGGGGCTCTCTGTCCTGCCAGAAGGCCCAGCTGGCCTGCGGGTCCTTAGAGTGGCAAAAACATCCGAAAACTGAGATTGAGGGTCCGGTGGGTGTCTGCACTTTTGTGCTGGGCACCCCAGGGAGGCCCGGTGGCTGGCTGGACAACGCGGTCTGCTGGGCTGGGGGGGGGGTTTGGAGGAGCAACTGATGCCCTTTGCACTTTGGGTAGCAAGTGTCTGAGGTGTCTCTGGGCCCTGTGCCATGTGGGGGCGGGGGCGGGGGCGGGGTGGGAGGAGGAGGAGGAGGAGGAGGAGGAGGAGGAGGAGGTGGGAAGGGCCGTGGCCTGCAGTCGTGTTCCCCGGGGTGGCACAGCATGTGGCTTCTTCCACAGGCTGCTTGGCCTGGGCTCCCTGCACCTGGGCCTTTGGAGGACTGGCCCTGTGCTTGCCAACACTTCCTGCAGGGACCCAGAGCTGGGAGGTTGCATCTCTCAGCCCTGGGTCGGGCAGAGCCCCAGCGGGCCATGCCCACAACCTCTCTCAGCAGGGGTCCCCCAGAAGGCTCCTTTGGGACCAGGATTCTCTTGCGGGTGACTCTTTAAGGTCTGGCCCCTGGATGGAGGGGCACCAGGAGTAGAGGAGCAGGAAGGGGAAGGGGGTGGCCATGCGAGGGGACACTTTCAGGCCAAGTCCCAGCTTCAGTCTGATCCTCCTGGGAACCCCGGGGTGGACATCACACCTCCTGGTTGCCCCGCTCTGAGACAAGGAGCCGGGCTTCGCATTCCCACAGCAGCCAGTCGTGGGCTGAGGACACCTGGGGCGTTGGGAACTCCCTGGCTTCTCCTTGGTTTAACATCTGGAGCTGCTTGTGAATTGTGCCGCCACACACACCCGAGTGCAGGTGTCTTCTGCACAGACTGCGGGCCTCGCTCTTCTGAATGCCGCTAGCTCGCGACCCACCCACGGGAGAACCTGGTCAGGGTACTTTCTCTCAGGGGCAGACTCTGATCCGGGCGGGCTACCGGTGTCTCTGTTTGCTCCTTTCTTTCTTCCACTTCGGGAAAGGCTTCCTTACTGGGTGTGGAAATCTCCTATGCCTTTCCTCGCCTATTCTGTCAGCTCTAAAATTCTCTTTCGGTTGCCACCCTCACAGATGGATTAGGAAACTCTTTGCGGTGCACTCATTAGTGAAATGACCTCAATGACGCTGGAATCCAATATCTAATCGCCGATTTTTAGCGAGTCCACACGCCAGGGTGGTTGGGGTCCAGTGCAGCCCCGGCCAGGTCCAGGCCCCTTGGACTGGGCCACAGGAGGACAAAGAGGAGGGTCCCGGCCCCCACGGTAGGTAGAGGTGCGGGCAGTTCTCCAAGGGCTTGGGTGTTTTCCAGAGGGAGGAGATGGAGGGGACTGATTTCTTCAGCGCCCCACAAACCACGCCACCCCACCCCACCCATGGGACACATCCCGAGAGAGAGAGAGAGAGAGAGAGAGAGAGAGAGAGAGAGAGAGAGAGAGAGAGAGAGAGAGAGAGAGAGAGACGCCCCATACACTGGCTCCCCTCCCCCGTGCGCTGTGCCCCAGCCCTGGCCCGGGGGAATAGGCGGCCGCCGGGCCACAGGGTGGGGGGCGCAGCTGAAAGGGGTTGTGGGGGAGGGCCGCCCCTGGCTGGGGTCAAAGGGCGAGCGCCCCGCCCCTCCCGCCCGTGCGAGCTGGGGGTGGGGGGCGGGGAGGTGAAGGAGGCCAGGCAAGGAGAGGAGGGGGGCTTGAAGGTCTCCACCTTGGCGGGTCCAGCCGTGGAGGCGCATCTTGTGTGAGTGTGAGTGAGTGAGTGAGTGTGAGTGTGAGTGTGTGTGTATACAGAGACAGCCCCCAACCCCGGCCCGCCCCGCCTGTCACCCCCGTCCCTCGGAGCCCGCGGGACCCGGCCGGCGAACTCAACAGGCCCGACCCGGCGCGGGGCCTGGGGCGGGAGGCGGCGGCGGGGAAGCGCAGAGAGGCTCGGCTTCTTGAGCGGGGCAGGGGCGCCCTCCGCCGTCCACGGCCACACCACCCCGAACGCGCCCGATCCCGTCTGGTCTCGGAAGCTAAGCAGGCTCGGGCCTGGTTAGAACTTGGATGGGAGACCGCCCGGGAATACCGGGTGCCGTAGGCTTCTTCTTTTTTTTTTTGCCTCTGGTTCTGTCGCGTTTCTGGGAGTGCGGGGGCGGCCCGGGGTGGGGGTGACCCCCACCCTCAGCGTCCGCCGCGGTGCCTGGCGCGCCCCAGCCCGCACCGTGGGGCCTCCTCTTGTCCCGAGCCGCGACACCGCCGCCACGCGGCAGCATGCGTGGCTTCTGGACAGTCAGGTCTCAGACCAAAGGTCTGCTCTGTGGGAGCCGACACGCTGGAGGAAACCTTGAGAGTCTGAGAGGGGAGGGAGTTCCAGAAGAAGGCCAGGATGTCATTTTGAGGGAGTATGTGACCAGAACTCGTCCCGTTGCTTTTGGGGTTCTATGGGCTACACGTAGGAATCTTTGGTGGTGGCACCTGATGTTGGGGGATCCGGAGTCACACCCAGACCTGCTCCACAGGCCTCCTTTTACTTTTCTCTTCGGATTCATTTTTTTTTTTTTTTTTGAGACAGAGTCTCGGTTTGTTGCCCAGGCTAGAGTGAGTGCCGTGGCGTCAGCCTAGCTCACAGCAACTTCAAACTCCTGGGCTCCAGTGATCCTTCTGCCTCAGCCTCCCGGGTAGCTGGGACTGCAGGCATGCGCCACCATGCCCCGCTAATTTTTATATATATATCAGTTGGCCAATTAATTCCTTTCTATTTATAGTAGAGACGGGGTCTCGCTCTTGCTCAGGCTGGTTTTGAACTCCTGACCTTGAGCAATCCGCCCGCCTCGGCCTCCCAAGAGCTAGGATTACAGGCGTGAGCCACAGCGCCCGGCCGGATTCATTATTTTTAAAAAGTGTCTCTTATCTCTATTATTGCATTTTCTTTTCTCTCTCTTTTCAAGCAGATGATGGGAGTCCAAGTATTAAGGTGACATGTGTTGCCCGTGCCCCCCTCCCCCCCCCGTGTTCTTATTCATTTACCTCTCATGTTGCTCCAGCATATTGTGGGGGCACCAATGTTAAGGTCGGGTGCGTTGCCCTCTCCCAGCCTCCCCCCTCGGGTCAGAGCTTCAAGTGCGCCCATCCCCCAGTCGGTGCGTACCCACCCCATTCCTAATGGATGTGTATGCCCATCCCCTCCCCCCACCCGCCCGACACCCACCCGAAGAAGGTGATTCCTCTGTGTCCACTTAGGTGTCCATCGGTTCGTACCCATTTGCTGGTGAGCGCGAGCACGTGGTGCTCGTGTGTCCATTCTTGGGATACTTGGCTTACTGGAACGGGTTCCAGCTCTGGCCAGGAGAACCACGAGAGGTGCCCCCTCACCGCTGCTCCTCATAGCCGAATAGCACTCCGTGGTGTCCACGCGCCACATTTTATTTACCCACTCGTGGGTCGATGGGCACTCGGGTGGCTTCCAGGTCTTTGCGATTGTGACTTGTGCCCTGACACTAACCCTAACCCTTACCCAGCCCGTCTCCTCCACGGCCCCTGCCTGACTGACTCCTTCCCGCCCGGCCTATCACCTGTCACCGTCCTCTGCCCCTGCCTGACACGCTCCTCCCCGCCCGGGCCGTCACCGTCCTCGGCCCCTGCCTGACGGGGCTCCTCCGTCGCCTGGGCCTTCCAAGGGCTTGGTGTGGACGCTGGTTCCAGGACGCCCTCCCAGGAACCCGGTAGCAGGGCGGCCGCAGCGTCTCGCGCAACCCAACCGTCCGCCGGCTGGCCGCCATCGCTAAGTGGCCTGCGGGGGACGTGCTCCCGCTGTGCCGTGGGGGCCCAGCCTGGTGTCTTCTCTGAGGCCCCGCGGCTGCCGCTCCCCGCAAGGGGATAGCCGCGGAGGTGGGGACCGCCTCCTCATGGGGACGTACACCCAGCTCTCCACGTCGGATTCCGGGGCTCTCTGTCCTGCCAGAAGGCCCAGCTGGCCTGCGGGTCCTTAGAGTGGCAAAAACATCCGAAAACTGAGATTGAGGGTCCGGTGGGTGTCTGCACTTTTGTGCTGGGCACCCCAGGGAGGCCCGGGGGCTGGCTGGACAACGCGGTCTGCTGGGCTGGGGGGGGGGTTTGGAGGAGCAACTGATGCCCTTTGCACTTTGGGTAGCAAGTGTCTGAGGTGTCTCTGGGCCCTGTGCCATGTGGGGGCGGGGGCGGGGGCGGGGTGGGAGGAGGAGGAGGAGGAGGAGGAGGAGGAGGAGGAGGTGGGAAGGGCCGTGGCCTGCAGTCGTGTTCCCCGGGGTGGCACAGCATGTGGCTTCTTCCACAGGCTGCTTGGCCTGGGCTCCCTGCACCTGGGCCTTTGGAGGACTGGCCCTGTGCTTGCCAACACTTCCTGCAGGGACCCAGAGCTGGGAGGTTGCATCTCTCAGCCCTGGGTCGGGCAGAGCCCCAGCGGGCCATGCCCACAACCTCTCTCAGCAGGGGTCCCCCAGAAGGCTCCTTTGGGACCAGGATTCTCTTGCGGGTGACTCTTTAAGGTCTGGCCCCTGGATGGAGGGGCACCAGGAGTAGAGGAGCAGGAAGGGGAAGGGGGTGGCCATGCGAGGGGACACTTTCAGGCCAAGTCCCAGCTTCAGTCTGATCCTCCTGGGAACCCCGGGGTGGACATCACACCTCCTGGTTGCCCCGCTCTGAGACAAGGAGCCGGGCTTCGCATTCCCACAGCAGCCAGTCGTGGGCTGAGGACACCTGGGGCGTTGGGAACTCCCTGGCTTCTCCTTGGTTTAACATCTGGAGCTGCTTGTGAATTGTGCCGCCACACACACCCGAGTGCAGGTGTCTTCCGCACAGACTGCGGGCCTCGCTCTTCTGAATGCCGCTAGCTCGCGACCCACCCACGGGAGAACCTGGTCAGGGTACTTTCTCTCAGGGGCAGACTCTGATCCGGGCGGGCTACCGGTGTCTCTGTTTGCTCCTTTCTTTCTTCCACTTCGGGAAAGGCTTCCTTACTGGGTGTGGAAATCTCCTATGCCTTTCCTCGCCTATTCTGTCAGCTCTAAAATTCTCTTTCGGTTGCCACCCTCACAGATGGATTAGGAAACTCTTTGCGGTGCACTCATTAGTGAAATGACCTCAATGACGCTGGAATCCAATATCTAATCGCCGATTTTTAGCGAGTCCACACGCCAGGGTGGTTGGGGTCCAGTGCAGCCCCGGCCAGGTCCAGGCCCCTTGGACTGGGCCACAGGAGGACAAAGAGGAGGGTCCCGGCCCCCACGGTAGGTAGAGGTGCGGGCAGTTCTCCAAGGGCTTGGGTGTTTTCCAGAGGGAGGAGATGGAGGGGACTGATTTCTTCAGCGCCCCACAAACCACGCCACCCCACCCCACCCATGGGACACATCCCGAGAGAGAGAGAGAGAGAGAGAGAGAGAGAGAGAGAGAGAGAGAGAGAGAGAGAGAGAGAGAGAGAGAGAGACGCCCCATACACTGGCTCCCCTCCCCCGTGCGCTGTGCCCCAGCCCTGGCCCGGGGGAATAGGCGGCCGCCGGGCCACAGGGTGGGGGGCGCAGCTGAAAGGGGTTGTGGGGGAGGGCCGCCCCTGGCTGGGGTCAAAGGGCGAGCGCCCCGCCCCTCCCGCCCGTGCGAGCTGGGGGTGGGGGGCGGGGAGGTGAAGGAGGCCAGGCAAGGAGAGGAGGGGGGCTTGAAGGTCTCCACCTTGGCGGGTCCAGCCGTGGAGGCGCATCTTGTGTGAGTGTGAGTGAGTGAGTGAGTGTGAGTGTGAGTGTGTGTGTATACAGAGACAGCCCCCAACCCCGGCCCGCCCCGCCTGTCACCCCCGTCCCTCGGAGCCCGCGGGACCCGGCCGGCGAACTCAACAGGCCCGACCCGGCGCGGGGCCTGGGGCGGGAGGCGGCGGCGGGGAAGCGCAGAGAGGCTCGGCTTCTTGAGCGGGGCAGGGGCGCCCTCCGCCGTCCACGGCCACACCACCCCGAACGCGCCCGATCCCGTCTGGTCTCGGAAGCTAAGCAGGCTCGGGCCTGGTTAGAACTTGGATGGGAGACCGCCCGGGAATACCGGGTGCCGTAGGCTTCTTCTTTTTTTTTTTGCCTCTGGTTCTGTCGCGTTTCTGGGAGTGCGGGGGCGGCCCGGGGTGGGGGTGACCCCCACCCTCAGCGTCCGCCGCGGTGCCTGGCGCGCCCCAGCCCGCACCGTGGGGCCTCCTCTTGTCCCGAGCCGCGACACCGCCGCCACGCGGCAGCATGCGTGGCTTCTGGACAGTCAGGTCTCAGACCAAAGGTCTGCTCTGTGGGAGCCGACACGCTGGAGGAAACCTTGAGAGTCTGAGAGGGGAGGGAGTTCCAGAAGAAGGCCAGGATGTCATTTTGAGGGAGTATGTGACCAGAACTCGTCCCGTTGCTTTTGGGGTTCTATGGGCTACACGTAGGAATCTTTGGTGGTGGCACCTGATGTTGGGGGATCCGGAGTCACACCCAGACCTGCTCCACAGGCCTCCTTTTACTTTTCTCTTCGGATTCATTTTTTTTTTTTTTTTTGAGACAGAGTCTCGGTTTGTTGCCCAGGCTAGAGTGAGTGCCGTGGCGTCAGCCTAGCTCACAGCAACTTCAAACTCCTGGGCTCCAGTGATCCTTCTGCCTCAGCCTCCCGGGTAGCTGGGACTGCAGGCATGCGCCACCATGCCCCGCTAATTTTTATATATATATCAGTTGGCCAATTAATTCCTTTCTATTTATAGTAGAGACGGGGTCTCGCTCTTGCTCAGGCTGGTTTTGAACTCCTGACCTTGAGCAATCCGCCCGCCTCGGCCTCCCAAGAGCTAGGATTACAGGCGTGAGCCACAGCGCCCGGCCGGATTCATTATTTTTAAAAAGTGTCTCTTATCTCTATTATTGCATTTTCTTTTCTCTCTCTTTTCAAGCAGATGATGGGAGTCCAAGTATTAAGGTGACATGTGTTGCCCGTGCCCCACTCCCCCCCCCCGTGTTCTTATTCATTTACCTCTCATGTTGCTCCAGCATATTGTGGGGGCACCAATGTTAAGGTCGGGTGCGTTGCCCTCTCCCAGCCTCCCCCCTCGGGTCAGAGCTTCAAGTGCGCCCATCCCCCAGTCGGTGCGTCAGAGCTTCAAGTGCGCCCATCCCCCAGTCGGTGCGTACCCACCCCATTCCTAATGGATGTGTATGCCCATCCCCTCCCCCCACCCGCCCGACACCCACCCGAAGAAGGTGATTCCTCTGTGTCCACTTAGGTGTCCATCGGTTCGTACCCATTTGCTGGTGAGCGCGAGCACGTGGTGCTCGTGTGTCCATTCTTGGGATACTTGGCTTACTGGAACGGGTTCCAGCTCTGGCCAGGAGAACCACGAGAGGTGCCCCCTCACCGCTGCTCCTCATAGCCGAATAGCACTCCGTGGTGTCCACGCGCCACATTTTATTTACCCACTCGTGGGTCGATGGGCACTCGGGTGGCTTCCAGGTCTTTGCGATTGTGACTTGTGCCCTGACACTAACCCTAACCCTTACCCAGCCCGTCTCCTCCACGGCCCCTGCCTGACTGACTCCTTCCCGCCCGGCCTATCACCTGTCACCGTCCTCTGCCCCTGCCTGACACGCTCCTCCCCGCCCGGGCCGTCACCGTCCTCGGCCCCTGCCTGACGGGGCTCCTCCGTCGCCTGGGCCTTCCAAGGGCTTGGTGTGGACGCTGGTTCCAGGACGCCCTCCCAGGAACCCGGTAGCAGGGCGGCCGCAGCGTCTCGCGCAACCCAACCGTCCGCCGGCTGGCCGCCATCGCTAAGTGGCCTGCGGGGGACGTGCTCCCGCTGTGCCGTGGGGGCCCAGCCTGGTGTCTTCTCTGAGGCCCCGCGGCTGCCGCTCCCCGCAAGGGGATAGCCGCGGAGGTGGGGACCGCCTCCTCATGGGGACGTACACCCAGCTCTCCACGTCGGATTCCGGGGCTCTCTGTCCTGCCAGAAGGCCCAGCTGGCCTGCGGGTCCTTAGAGTGGCAAAAACATCCGAAAACTGAGATTGAGGGTCCGGTGGGTGTCTGCACTTTTGTGCTGGGCACCCCAGGGAGGCCCGGTGGCTGGCTGGACAACGCGGTCTGCTGGGCTGGGGGGGGGGTTTGGAGGAGCAACTGATGCCCTTTGCACTTTGGGTAGCAAGTGTCTGAGGTGTCTCTGGGCCCTGTGCCATGTGGGGGCGGGGGCGGGGGCGGGGTGGGAGGAGGAGGAGGAGGAGGAGGAGGAGGAGGAGGAGGTGGGAAGGGCCGTGGCCTGCAGTCGTGTTCCCCGGGGTGGCACAGCATGTGGCTTCTTCCACAGGCTGCTTGGCCTGGGCTCCCTGCACCTGGGCCTTTGGAGGACTGGCCCTGTGCTTGCCAACACTTCCTGCAGGGACCCAGAGCTGGGAGGTTGCATCTCTCAGCCCTGGGTCGGGCAGAGCCCCAGCGGGCCATGCCCACAACCTCTCTCAGCAGGGGTCCCCCAGAAGGCTCCTTTGGGACCAGGATTCTCTTGCGGGTGACTCTTTAAGGTCTGGCCCCTGGATGGAGGGGCACCAGGAGTAGAGGAGCAGGAAGGGGAAGGGGGTGGCCATGCGAGGGGACACTTTCAGGCCAAGTCCCAGCTTCAGTCTGATCCTCCTGGGAACCCCGGGGTGGACATCACACCTCCTGGTTGCCCCGCTCTGAGACAAGGAGCCGGGCTTCGCATTCCCACAGCAGCCAGTCGTGGGCTGAGGACACCTGGGGCGTTGGGAACTCCCTGGCTTCTCCTTGGTTTAACATCTGGAGCTGCTTGTGAATTGTGCCGCCACACACACCCGAGTGCAGGTGTCTTCTGCACAGACTGCGGGCCTCGCTCTTCTGAATGCCGCTAGCTCGCGACCCACCCACGGGAGAACCTGGTCAGGGTACTTTCTCTCAGGGGCAGACTCTGATCCGGGCGGGCTACCGGTGTCTCTGTTTGCTCCTTTCTTTCTTCCACTTCGGGAAAGGCTTCCTTACTGGGTGTGGAAATCTCCTATGCCTTTCCTCGCCTATTCTGTCAGCTCTAAAATTCTCTTTCGGTTGCCACCCTCACAGATGGATTAGGAAACTCTTTGCGGTGCACTCATTAGTGAAATGACCTCAATGACGCTGGAATCCAATATCTAATCGCCGATTTTTAGCGAGTCCACACGCCAGGGTGGTTGGGGTCCAGTGCAGCCCCGGCCAGGTCCAGGCCCCTTGGACTGGGCCACAGGAGGACAAAGAGGAGGGTCCCGGCCCCCACGGTAGGTAGAGGTGCGGGCAGTTCTCCAAGGGCTTGGGTGTTTTCCAGAGGGAGGAGATGGAGGGGACTGATTTCTTCAGCGCCCCACAAACCACGCCACCCCACCCCACCCATGGGACACATCCCGAGAGAGAGAGAGAGAGAGAGAGAGAGAGAGAGAGAGAGAGAGAGAGAGAGAGAGAGAGAGACGCCCCATACACTGGCTCCCCTCCCCCGTGCGCTGTGCCCCAGCCCTGGCCCGGGGGAATAGGCGGCCGCCGGGCCACAGGGTGGGGGGCGCAGCTGAAAGGGGTTGTGGGGGAGGGCCGCCCCTGGCTGGGGTCAAAGGGCGAGCGCCCCGCCCCTCCCGCCCGTGCGAGCTGGGGGTGGGGGGCGGGGAGGTGAAGGAGGCCAGGCAAGGAGAGGAGGGGGGCTTGAAGGTCTCCACCTTGGCGGGTCCAGCCGTGGAGGCGCATCTTGTGTGAGTGTGAGTGAGTGAGTGAGTGTGAGTGTGAGTGTGTGTGTATACAGAGACAGCCCCCAACCCCGGCCCGCCCCGCCTGTCACCCCCGTCCCTCGGAGCCCGCGGGACCCGGCCGGCGAACTCAACAGGCCCGACCCGGCGCGGGGCCTGGGGCGGGAGGCGGCGGCGGGGAAGCGCAGAGAGGCTCGGCTTCTTGAGCGGGGCAGGGGCGCCCTCCGCCGTCCACGGCCACACCATCCCGAACGCGCCCGATCCCGTCTGGTCTCGGAAGCTAAGCAGGCTCGGGCCTGGTTAGAACTTGGATGGGAGACCGCCCGGGAATACCGGGTGCCGTAGGCTTCTTCTTTTTTTTTTTGCCTCTGGTTCTGTCGCGTTTCTGGGAGTGCGGGGGCGGCCCGGGGTGGGGGTGACCCCCACCCTCAGCGTCCGCCGCGGTGCCTGGCGCGCCCCAGCCCGCACCGTGGGGCCTCCTCTTGTCCCGAGCCGCGACACCGCCGCCACGCGGCAGCATGCGTGGCTTCTGGACAGTCAGGTCTCAGACCAAAGGTCTGCTCTGTGGGAGCCGACACGCTGGAGGAAACCTTGAGAGTCTGAGAGGGGAGGGAGTTCCAGAAGAAGGCCAGGATGTCATTTTGAGGGAGTATGTGACCAGAACTCGTCCCGTTGCTTTTGGGGTTCTATGGGCTACACGTAGGAATCTTTGGTGGTGGCACCTGATGTTGGGGGATCCGGAGTCACACCCAGACCTGCTCCACAGGCCTCCTTTTACTTTTCTCTTCGGATTCATTTTTTTTTTTTTTTTTTGAGACAGAGTCTCGGTTTGTTGCCCAGGCTAGAGTGAGTGCCGTGGCGTCAGCCTAGCTCACAGCAACTTCAAACTCCTGGGCTCCAGTGATCCTTCTGCCTCAGCCTCCCGGGTAGCTGGGACTGCAGGCATGCGCCACCATGCCCCGCTAATTTTTATATATATATCAGTTGGCCAATTAATTCCTTTCTATTTATAGTAGAGACGGGGTCTCGCTCTTGCTCAGGCTGGTTTTGAACTCCTGACCTTGAGCAATCCGCCCGCCTCGGCCTCCCAAGAGCTAGGATTACAGGCGTGAGCCACAGCGCCCGGCCGGATTCATTATTTTTAAAAAGTGTCTCTTATCTCTATTATTGCATTTTCTTTTCTCTCTCTTTTCAAGCAGATGATGGGAGTCCAAGTATTAAGGTGACATGTGTTGCCCGTGCACCCCTCCCCCCCCCGTGTTCTTATTCATTTACCTCTCATGTTGCTCCAGCATATTGTGGGGGCACCAATGTTAAGGTCGGGTGCGTTGCCCTCTCCCAGCCTCCCCCCTCGGGTCAGAGCTTCAAGTGCGCCCATCCCCCAGTCGGTGCGTACCCACCCCATTCCTAATGGATGTGTATGCCCATCCCCTCCCCCCACCCGCCCGACACCCACCCGAAGAAGGTGATTCCTCTGTGTCCACTTAGGTGTCCATCGGTTCGTACCCATTTGCTGGTGAGCGCGAGCACGTGGTGCTCGTGTGTCCATTCTTGGGATACTTGGCTTACTGGAACGGGTTCCAGCTCTGGCCAGGAGAACCACGAGAGGTGCCCCCTCACCGCTGCTCCTCATAGCCGAATAGCACTCCGTGGTGTCCACGCGCCACATTTTATTTACCCACTCGTGGGTCGATGGGCACTCGGGTGGCTTCCAGGTCTTTGCGATTGTGACTTGTGCCCTGACACTAACCCTAACCCTTACCCAGCCCGTCTCCTCCACGGCCCCTGCCTGACTGACTCCTTCCCGCCCGGCCTATCACCTGTCACCGTCCTCTGCCCCTGCCTGACACGCTCCTCCCCGCCCGGGCCGTCACCGTCCTCGGCCCCTGCCTGACGGGGCTCCTCCGTCGCCTGGGCCTTCCAAGGGCTTGGTGTGGACGCTGGTTCCAGGACGCCCTCCCAGGAACCCGGTAGCAGGGCGGCCGCAGCGTCTCGCGCAACCCAACCGTCCGCCGGCTGGCCGCCATCGCTAAGTGGCCTGCGGGGGACGTGCTCCCGCTGTGCCGTGGGGGCCCAGCCTGGTGTCTTCTCTGAGGCCCCGCGGCTGCCGCTCCCCGCAAGGGGATAGCCGCGGAGGTGGGGACCGCCTCCTCATGGGGACGTACACCCAGCTCTCCACGTCGGATTCCGGGGCTCTCTGTCCTGCCAGAAGGCCCAGCTGGCCTGCGGGTCCTTAGAGTGGCAAAAACATCCGAAAACTGAGATTGAGGGTCCGGTGGGTGTCTGCACTTTTGTGCTGGGCACCCCAGGGAGGCCCGGTGGCTGGCTGGACAACGCGGTCTGCTGGGCTGGGGGGGGGGTTTGGAGGAGCAACTGATGCCCTTTGCACTTTGGGTAGCAAGTGTCTGAGGTGTCTCTGGGCCCTGTGCCATGTGGGGGCGGGGGCGGGGGCGGGGTGGGAGGAGGAGGAGGAGGAGGAGGAGGAGGAGGAGGAGGTGGGAAGGGCCGTGGCCTGCAGTCGTGTTCCCCGGGGTGGCACAGCATGTGGCTTCTTCCACAGGCTGCTTGGCCTGGGCTCCCTGCACCTGGGCCTTTGGAGGACTGGCCCTGTGCTTGCCAACACTTCCTGCAGGGACCCAGAGCTGGGAGGTTGCATCTCTCAGCCCTGGGTCGGGCAGAGCCCCAGCGGGCCATGCCCACAACCTCTCTCAGCAGGGGTCCCCCAGAAGGCTCCTTTGGGACCAGGATTCTCTTGCGGGTGACTCTTTAAGGTCTGGCCCCTGGATGGAGGGGCACCAGGAGTAGAGGAGCAGGAAGGGGAAGGGGGTGGCCATGCGAGGGGACACTTTCAGGCCAAGTCCCAGCTTCAGTCTGATCCTCCTGGGAACCCCGGGGTGGACATCACACCTCCTGGTTGCCCCGCTCTGAGACAAGGAGCCGGGCTTCGCATTCCCACAGCAGCCAGTCGTGGGCTGAGGACACCTGGGGCGTTGGGAACTCCCTGGCTTCTCCTTGGTTTAACATCTGGAGCTGCTTGTGAATTGTGCCGCCACACACACCCGAGTGCAGGTGTCTTCCGCACAGACTGCGGGCCTCGCTCTTCTGAATGCCGCTAGCTCGCGACCCACCCACGGGAGAACCTGGTCAGGGTACTTTCTCTCAGGGGCAGACTCTGATCCGGGCGGGCTACCGGTGTCTCTGTTTGCTCCTTTCTTTCTTCCACTTCGGGAAAGGCTTCCTTACTGGGTGTGGAAATCTCCTATGCCTTTCCTCGCCTATTCTGTCAGCTCTAAAATTCTCTTTCGGTTGCCACCCTCACAGATGGATTAGGAAACTCTTTGCGGTGCACTCATTAGTGAAATGACCTCAATGACGCTGGAATCCAATATCTAATCGCCGATTTTTAGCGAGTCCACACGCCAGGGTGGTTGGGGTCCAGTGCAGCCCCGGCCAGGTCCAGGCCCCTTGGACTGGGCCACAGGAGGACAAAGAGGAGGGTCCCGGCCCCCACGGTAGGTAGAGGTGCGGGCAGTTCTCCAAGGGCTTGGGTGTTTTCCAGAGGGAGGAGATGGAGGGGACTGATTTCTTCAGCGCCCCACAAACCACGCCACCCCACCCCACCCATGGGACACATCCCGAGAGAGAGAGAGAGAGAGAGAGAGAGAGAGAGAGAGAGAGAGAGAGAGAGAGAGACGCCCCATACACTGGCTCCCCTCCCCCGTGCGCTGTGCCCCAGCCCTGGCCCGGGGGAATAGGCGGCCGCCGGGCCACAGGGTGGGGGGCGCAGCTGAAAGGGGTTGTGGGGGAGGGCCGCCCCTGGCTGGGGTCAAAGGGCGAGCGCCCCGCCCCTCCCGCCCGTGCGAGCTGGGGGTGGGGGGCGGGGAGGTGAAGGAGGCCAGGCAAGGAGAGGAGGGGGGCTTGAAGGTCTCCACCTTGGCGGGTCCAGCCGTGGAGGCGCATCTTGTGTGAGTGTGAGTGAGTGAGTGAGTGTGAGTGTGAGTGTGTGTGTATACAGAGACAGCCCCCAACCCCGGCCCGCCCCGCCTGTCACCCCCGTCCCTCGGAGCCCGCGGGACCCGGCCGGCGAACTCAACAGGCCCGACCCGGCGCGGGGCCTGGGGCGGGAGGCGGCGGCGGGGAAGCGCAGAGAGGCTCGGCTTCTTGAGCGGGGCAGGGGCGCCCTCCGCCGTCCACGGCCACACCACCCCGAACGCGCCCGATCCCGTCTGGTCTCGGAAGCTAAGCAGGCTCGGGCCTGGTTAGAACTTGGATGGGAGACCGCCCGGGAATACCGGGTGCCGTAGGCTTCTTCTTTTTTTTTTTGCCTCTGGTTCTGTCGCGTTTCTGGGAGTGCGGGGGCGGCCCGGGGTGGGGGTGACCCCCACCCTCAGCGTCCGCCGCGGTGCCTGGCGCGCCCCAGCCCGCACCGTGGGGCCTCCTCTTGTCCCGAGCCGCGACACCGCCGCCACGCGGCAGCATGCGTGGCTTCTGGACAGTCAGGTCTCAGACCAAAGGTCTGCTCTGTGGGAGCCGACACGCTGGAGGAAACCTTGAGAGTCTGAGAGGGGAGGGAGTTCCAGAAGAAGGCCAGGATGTCATTTTGAGGGAGTATGTGACCAGAACTCGTCCCGTTGCTTTTGGGGTTCTATGGGCTACACGTAGGAATCTTTGGTGGTGGCACCTGATGTTGGGGGATCCGGAGTCACACCCAGACCTGCTCCACAGGCCTCCTTTTACTTTTCTCTTCGGATTCATTTTTTTTTTTTTTTTTTGAGACAGAGTCTCGGTTTGTTGCCCAGGCTAGAGTGAGTGCCGTGGCGTCAGCCTAGCTCACAGCAACTTCAAACTCCTGGGCTCCAGTGATCCTTCTGCCTCAGCCTCCCGGGTAGCTGGGACTGCAGGCATGCGCCACCATGCCCCGCTAATTTTTATATATATATCAGTTGGCCAATTAATTCCTTTCTATTTATAGTAGAGACGGGGTCTCGCTCTTGCTCAGGCTGGTTTTGAACTCCTGACCTTGAGCAATCCGCCCGCCTCGGCCTCCCAAGAGCTAGGATTACAGGCGTGAGCCACAGCGCCCGGCCGGATTCATTATTTTTAAAAAGTGTCTCTTATCTCTATTATTGCATTTTCTTTTCTCTCTCTTTTCAAGCAGATGATGGGAGTCCAAGTATTAAGGTGACATGTGTTGCCCGTGCACCCCTCCCCCCCCCGTGTTCTTATTCATTTACCTCTCATGTTGCTCCAGCATATTGTGGGGGTACCAATGTTAAGGTCGGGTGCGTTGCCCTCTCCCAGCCTCCCCCCTCGGGTCAGAGCTTCAAGTGCGCCCATCCCCCAGTCGGTGCGTACCCACCCCATTCCTAATGGATGTGTATGCCCATCCCCTCCCCCCACCCGCCCGACACCCACCCGAAGAAGGTGATTCCTCTGTGTCCACTTAGGTGTCCATCGGTTCGTACCCATTTGCTGGTGAGCGCGAGCACGTGGTGCTCGTGTGTCCATTCTTGGGATACTTGGCTTACTGGAACGGGTTCCAGCTCTGGCCAGGAGAACCACGAGAGGTGCCCCCTCACCGCTGCTCCTCATAGCCGAATAGCACTCCGTGGTGTCCACGCGCCACATTTTATTTACCCACTCGTGGGTCGATGGGCACTCGGGTGGCTTCCAGGTCTTTGCGATTGTGACTTGTGCCCTGACACTAACCCTAACCCTTACCCAGCCCGTCTCCTCCACGGCCCCTGCCTGACTGACTCCTTCCCGCCCGGCCTATCACCTGTCACCGTCCTCTGCCCCTGCCTGACACGCTCCTCCCCGCCCGGGCCGTCACCGTCCTCGGCCCCTGCCTGACGGGGCTCCTCCGTCGCCTGGGCCTTCCAAGGGCTTGGTGTGGACGCTGGTTCCAGGACGCCCTCCCAGGAACCCGGTAGCAGGGCGGCCGCAGCGTCTCGCGCAACCCAACCGTCCGCCGGCTGGCCGCCATCGCTAAGTGGCCTGCGGGGGACGTGCTCCCGCTGTGCCGTGGAGGCCCAGCCTGGTGTCTTCTCTGAGGCCCCGCGGCTGCCGCTCCCCGCAAGGGGATAGCCGCGGAGGTGGGGACCGCCTCCTCATGGGGACGTACACCCAGCTCTCCACGTCGGATTCCGGGGCTCTCTGTCCTGCCAGAAGGCCCAGCTGGCCTGCGGGTCCTTAGAGTGGCAAAAACATCCGAAAACTGAGATTGAGGGTCCGGTGGGTGTCTGCACTTTTGTGCTGGGCACCCCAGGGAGGCCCGGTGGCTGGCTGGACAACGCGGTCTGCTGGGCTGGGGGGGGGGTTTGGAGGAGCAACTGATGCCCTTTGCACTTTGGGTAGCAAGTGTCTGAGGTGTCTCTGGGCCCTGTGCCATGTGGGGGCGGGGGCGGGGGCGGGGTGGGAGGAGGAGGAGGAGGAGGAGGAGGAGGAGGAGGAGGAGGTGGGAAGGGCCGTGGCCTGCAGTCGTGTTCCCCGGGGTGGCACAGCATGTGGCTTCTTCCACAGGCTGCTTGGCCTGGGCTCCCTGCACCTGGGCCTTTGGAGGACTGGCCCTGTGCTTGCCAACACTTCCTGCAGGGACCCAGAGCTGGGAGGTTGCATCTCTCAGCCCTGGGTCGGGCAGAGCCCCAGCGGGCCATGCCCACAACCTCTCTCAGCAGGGGTCCCCCAGAAGGCTCCTTTGGGACCAGGATTCTCTTGCGGGTGACTCTTTAAGGTCTGGCCCCTGGATGGAGGGGCACCAGGAGTAGAGGAGCAGGAAGGGGAAGGGGGTGGCCATGCGAGGGGACACTTTCAGGCCAAGTCCCAGCTTCAGTCTGATCCTCCTGGGAACCCCGGGGTGGACATCACACCTCCTGGTTGCCCCGCTCTGAGACAAGGAGCCGGGCTTCGCATTCCCACAGCAGCCAGTCGTGGGCTGAGGACACCTGGGGCGTTGGGAACTCCCTGGCTTCTCCTTGGTTTAACATCTGGAGCTGCTTGTGAATTGTGCCGCCACACACACCCGAGTGCAGGTGTCTTCTGCACAGACTGCGGGCCTCGCTCTTCTGAATGCCGCTAGCTCGCGACCCACCCACGGGAGAACCTGGTCAGGGTACTTTCTCTCAGGGGCAGACTCTGATCCGGGCGGGCTACCGGTGTCTCTGTTTGCTCCTTTCTTTCTTCCACTTCGGGAAAGGCTTCCTTACTGGGTGTGGAAATCTCCTATGCCTTTCCTCGCCTATTCTGTCAGCTCTAAAATTCTCTTTCGGTTGCCACCCTCACAGATGGATTAGGAAACTCTTTGCGGTGCACTCATTAGTGAAATGACCTCAATGACGCTGGAATCCAATATCTAATCGCCGATTTTTAGCGAGTCCACACGCCAGGGTGGTTGGGGTCCAGTGCAGCCCCGGCCAGGTCCAGGCCCCTTGGACTGGGCCACAGGAGGACAAAGAGGAGGGTCCCGGCCCCCACGGTAGGTAGAGGTGCGGGCAGTTCTCCAAGGGCTTGGGTGTTTTCCAGAGGGAGGAGATGGAGGGGACTGATTTCTTCAGCGCCCCACAAACCACGCCACCCCACCCCACCCATGGGACACATCCCGAGAGAGAGAGAGAGAGAGAGAGAGAGAGAGAGAGAGAGAGAGAGAGAGAGAGAGAGAGACGCCCCATACACTGGCTCCCCTCCCCCGTGCGCTGTGCCCCAGCCCTGGCCCGGGGGAATAGGCGGCCGCCGGGCCACAGGGTGGGGGGCGCAGCTGAAAGGGGTTGTGGGGGAGGGCCGCCCCTGGCTGGGGTCAAAGGGCGAGCGCCCCGCCCCTCCCGCCCGTGCGAGCTGGGGGTGGGGGGCGGGGAGGTGAAGGAGGCCAGGCAAGGAGAGGAGGGGGGCTTGAAGGTCTCCACCTTGGCGGGTCCAGCCGTGGAGGCGCATCTTGTGTGAGTGTGAGTGAGTGAGTGAGTGTGAGTGTGAGTGTGTGTGTATACAGAGACAGCCCCCAACCCCGGCCCGCCCCGCCTGTCACCCCCGTCCCTCGGAGCCCGCGGGACCCGGCCGGCGAACTCAACAGGCCCGACCCGGCGCGGGGCCTGGGGCGGGAGGCGGCGGCGGGGAAGCGCAGAGAGGCTCGGCTTCTTGAGCGGGGCAGGGGCGCCCTCCGCCGTCCACGGCCACACCATCCCGAACGCGCCCGATCCCGTCTGGTCTCGGAAGCTAAGCAGGCTCGGGCCTGGTTAGAACTTGGATGGGAGACCGCCCGGGAATACCGGGTGCCGTAGGCTTCTTCTTTTTTTTTTTGCCTCTGGTTCTGTCGCGTTTCTGGGAGTGCGGGGGCGGCCCGGGGTGGGGGTGACCCCCACCCTCAGCGTCCGCCGCGGTGCCTGGCGCGCCCCAGCCCGCACCGTGGGGCCTCCTCTTGTCCCGAGCCGCGACACCGCCGCCACGCGGCAGCATGCGTGGCTTCTGGACAGTCAGGTCTCAGACCAAAGGTCTGCTCTGTGGGAGCCGACACGCTGGAGGAAACCTTGAGAGTCTGAGAGGGGAGGGAGTTCCAGAAGAAGGCCAGGATGTCATTTTGAGGGAGTATGTGACCAGAACTCGTCCCGTTGCTTTTGGGGTTCTATGGGCTACACGTAGGAATCTTTGGTGGTGGCACCTGATGTTGGGGGATCCGGAGTCACACCCAGACCTGCTCCACAGGCCTCCTTTTACTTTTCTCTTCGGATTCATTTTTTTTTTTTTTTTTTTGAGACAGAGTCTCGGTTTGTTGCCCAGGCTAGAGTGAGTGCCGTGGCGTCAGCCTAGCTCACAGCAACTTCAAACTCCTGGGCTCCAGTGATCCTTCTGCCTCAGCCTCCCGGGTAGCTGGGACTGCAGGCATGCGCCACCATGCCCCGCTAATTTTTATATATATATCAGTTGGCCAATTAATTCCTTTCTATTTATAGTAGAGACGGGGTCTCGCTCTTGCTCAGGCTGGTTTTGAACTCCTGACCTTGAGCAATCCGCCCGCCTCGGCCTCCCAAGAGCTAGGATTACAGGCGTGAGCCACAGCGCCCGGCCGGATTCATTATTTTTAAAAAGTGTCTCTTATCTCTATTATTGCATTTTCTTTTCTCTCTCTTTTCAAGCAGATGATGGGAGTCCAAGTATTAAGGTGACATGTGTTGCCCGTGCACCCCTCCCCCCCCCGTGTTCTTATTCATTTACCTCTCATGTTGCTCCAGCATATTGTGGGGGCACCAATGTTAAGGTCGGGTGCGTTGCCCTCTCCCAGCCTCCCCCCTCGGGTCAGAGCTTCAAGTGCGCCCATCCCCCAGTCGGTGCGTACCCACCCCATTCCTAATGGATGTGTATGCCCATCCCCTCCCCCCACCCGCCCGACACCCACCCGAAGAAGGTGATTCCTCTGTGTCCACTTAGGTGTCCATCGGTTCGTACCCATTTGCTGGTGAGCGCGAGCACGTGGTGCTCGTGTGTCCATTCTTGGGATACTTGGCTTACTGGAACGGGTTCCAGCTCTGGCCAGGAGAACCACGAGAGGTGCCCCCTCACCGCTGCTCCTCATAGCCGAATAGCACTCCGTGGTGTCCACGCGCCACATTTTATTTACCCACTCGTGGGTCGATGGGCACTCGGGTGGCTTCCAGGTCTTTGCGATTGTGACTTGTGCCCTGACACTAACCCTAACCCTTACCCAGCCCGTCTCCTCCACGGCCCCTGCCTGACTGACTCCTTCCCGCCCGGCCTATCACCTGTCACCGTCCTCTGCCCCTGCCTGACACGCTCCTCCCCGCCCGGGCCGTCACCGTCCTCGGCCCCTGCCTGACGGGGCTCCTCCGTCGCCTGGGCCTTCCAAGGGCTTGGTGTGGACGCTGGTTCCAGGACGCCCTCCCAGGAACCCGGTAGCAGGGCGGCCGCAGCGTCTCGCGCAACCCAACCGTCCGCCGGCTGGCCGCCATCGCTAAGTGGCCTGCGGGGGACGTGCTCCCGCTGTGCCGTGGGGGCCCAGCCTGGTGTCTTCTCTGAGGCCCCGCGGCTGCCGCTCCCCGCAAGGGGATAGCCGCGGAGGTGGGGACCGCCTCCTCATGGGGACGTACACCCAGCTCTCCACGTCGGATTCCGGGGCTCTCTGTCCTGCCAGAAGGCCCAGCTGGCCTGCGGGTCCTTAGAGTGGCAAAAACATCCGAAAACTGAGATTGAGGGTCCGGTGGGTGTCTGCACTTTTGTGCTGGGCACCCCAGGGAGGCCCGGTGGCTGGCTGGACAACGCGGTCTGCTGGGCTGGGGGGGGGGTTTGGAGGAGCAACTGATGCCCTTTGCACTTTGGGTAGCAAGTGTCTGAGGTGTCTCTGGGCCCTGTGCCATGTGGGGGCGGGGGCGGGGGCGGGGTGGGAGGAGGAGGAGGAGGAGGAGGAGGAGGAGGAGGAGGTGGGAAGGGCCGTGGCCTGCAGTCGTGTTCCCCGGGGTGGCACAGCATGTGGCTTCTTCCACAGGCTGCTTGGCCTGGGCTCCCTGCACCTGGGCCTTTGGAGGACTGGCCCTGTGCTTGCCAACACTTCCTGCAGGGACCCAGAGCTGGGAGGTTGCATCTCTCAGCCCTGGGTCGGGCAGAGCCCCAGCGGGCCATGCCCACAACCTCTCTCAGCAGGGGTCCCCCAGAAGGCTCCTTTGGGACCAGGATTCTCTTGCGGGTGACTCTTTAAGGTCTGGCCCCTGGATGGAGGGGCACCAGGAGTAGAGGAGCAGGAAGGGGAAGGGGGTGGCCATGCGAGGGGACACTTTCAGGCCAAGTCCCAGCTTCAGTCTGATCCTCCTGGGAACCCCGGGGTGGACATCACACCTCCTGGTTGCCCCGCTCTGAGACAAGGAGCCGGGCTTCGCATTCCCACAGCAGCCAGTCGTGGGCTGAGGACACCTGGGGCGTTGGGAACTCCCTGGCTTCTCCTTGGTTTAACATCTGGAGCTGCTTGTGAATTGTGCCGCCACACACACCCGAGTGCAGGTGTCTTCCGCACAGACTGCGGGCCTCGCTCTTCTGAATGCCGCTAGCTCGCGACCCACCCACGGGAGAACCTGGTCAGGGTACTTTCTCTCAGGGGCAGACTCTGATCCGGGCGGGCTACCGGTGTCTCTGTTTGCTCCTTTCTTTCTTCCACTTCGGGAAAG
Source organism: Microcebus murinus (assembly GCF_040939455.1). NCBI lineage: Eukaryota > Metazoa > Chordata > Mammalia > Primates > Cheirogaleidae > Microcebus > Microcebus murinus. The sequence continues at coordinate 88,984 of NC_134118.1, read as the reverse complement.
GCTTCCTTACTGGGTGTGGAAATCTCCTATGCCTTTCCTCGCCTATTCTGTCAGCTCTAAAATTCTCTTTCGGTTGCCACCCTCACAGATGGATTAGGAAACTCTTTGCGGTGCACTCATTAGTGAAATGACCTCAATGACGCTGGAATCCAATATCTAATCGCCGATTTTTAGCGAGTCCACACGCCAGGGTGGTTGGGGTCCAGTGCAGCCCCGGCCAGGTCCAGGCCCCTTGGACTGGGCCACAGGAGGACAAAGAGGAGGGTCCCGGCCCCCACGGTAGGTAGAGGTGCGGGCAGTTCTCCAAGGGCTTGGGTGTTTTCCAGAGGGAGGAGATGGAGGGGACTGATTTCTTCAGCGCCCCACAAACCACGCCACCCCACCCCACCCATGGGACACATCCCGAGAGAGAGAGAGAGAGAGAGAGAGAGAGAGAGAGAGAGAGAGAGAGAGAGAGAGAGAGAGAGAGACGCCCCATACACTGGCTCCCCTCCCCCGTGCGCTGTGCCCCAGCCCTGGCCCGGGGGAATAGGCGGCCGCCGGGCCACAGGGTGGGGGGCGCAGCTGAAAGGGGTTGTGGGGGAGGGCCGCCCCTGGCTGGGGTCAAAGGGCGAGCGCCCCGCCCCTCCCGCCCGTGCGAGCTGGGGGTGGGGGGCGGGGAGGTGAAGGAGGCCAGGCAAGGAGAGGAGGGGGGCTTGAAGGTCTCCACCTTGGCGGGTCCAGCCGTGGAGGCGCATCTTGTGTGAGTGTGAGTGAGTGAGTGAGTGTGAGTGTGAGTGTGTGTGTATACAGAGACAGCCCCCAACCCCGGCCCGCCCCGCCTGTCACCCCCGTCCCTCGGAGCCCGCGGGACCCGGCCGGCGAACTCAACAGGCCCGACCCGGCGCGGGGCCTGGGGCGGGAGGCGGCGGCGGGGAAGCGCAGAGAGGCTCGGCTTCTTGAGCGGGGCAGGGGCGCCCTCCGCCGTCCACGGCCACACCACCCCGAACGCGCCCGATCCCGTCTGGTCTCGGAAGCTAAGCAGGCTCGGGCCTGGTTAGAACTTGGATGGGAGACCGCCCGGGAATACCGGGTGCCGTAGGCTTCTTCTTTTTTTTTTTGCCTCTGGTTCTGTCGCGTTTCTGGGAGTGCGGGGGCGGCCCGGGGTGGGGGTGACCCCCACCCTCAGCGTCCGCCGCGGTGCCTGGCGCGCCCCAGCCCGCACCGTGGGGCCTCCTCTTGTCCCGAGCCGCGACACCGCCGCCACGCGGCAGCATGCGTGGCTTCTGGACAGTCAGGTCTCAGACCAAAGGTCTGCTCTGTGGGAGCCGACACGCTGGAGGAAACCTTGAGAGTCTGAGAGGGGAGGGAGTTCCAGAAGAAGGCCAGGATGTCATTTTGAGGGAGTATGTGACCAGAACTCGTCCCGTTGCTTTTGGGGTTCTATGGGCTACACGTAGGAATCTTTGGTGGTGGCACCTGATGTTGGGGGATCCGGAGTCACACCCAGACCTGCTCCACAGGCCTCCTTTTACTTTTCTCTTCGGATTCATTTTTTTTTTTTTTTTTTTGAGACAGAGTCTCGGTTTGGTGCCCAGGCTAGAGTGAGTGCCGTGGCGTCAGCCTAGCTCACAGCAACTTCAAACTCCTGGGCTCCAGTGATCCTTCTGCCTCAGCCTCCCGGGTAGCTGGGACTGCAGGCATGCGCCACCATGCCCCGCTAATTTTTATATATATATCAGTTGGCCAATTAATTCCTTTCTATTTATAGTAGAGACGGGGTCTCGCTCTTGCTCAGGCTGGTTTTGAACTCCTGACCTTGAGCAATCCGCCCGCCTCGGCCTCCCAAGAGCTAGGATTACAGGCGTGAGCCACAGCGCCCGGCCGGATTCATTATTTTTAAAAAGTGTCTCTTATCTCTATTATTGCATTTTCTTTTCTCTCTCTTTTCAAGCAGATGATGGGAGTCCAAGTATTAAGGTGACATGTGTTGCCCGTGCCCCCCTCCCCCCCCGTGTTCTTATTCATTTACCTCTCATGTTGCTCCAGCATATTGTGGGGGCACCAATGTTAAGGTCGGGTGCGTTGCCCTCTCCCAGCCTCCCCCCTCGGGTCAGAGCTTCAAGTGCGCCCATCCCCCAGTCGGTGCGTACCCACCCCATTCCTAATGGATGTGTATGCCCATCCCCTCCCCCCACCCGCCCGACACCCACCCGAAGAAGGTGATTCCTCTGTGTCCACTTAGGTGTCCATCGGTTCGTACCCATTTGCTGGTGAGCGCGAGCACGTGGTGCTCGTGTGTCCATTCTTGGGATACTTGGCTTACTGGAACGGGTTCCAGCTCTGGCCAGGAGAACCACGAGAGGTGCCCCCTCACCGCTGCTCCTCATAGCCGAATAGCACTCCGTGGTGTCCACGCGCCACATTTTATTTACCCACTCGTGGGTCGATGGGCACTCGGGTGGCTTCCAGGTCTTTGCGATTGTGACTTGTGCCCTGACACTAACCCTAACCCTTACCCAGCCCGTCTCCTCCACGGCCCCTGCCTGACTGACTCCTTCCCGCCCGGCCTATCACCTGTCACCGTCCTCTGCCCCTGCCTGACACGCTCCTCCCCGCCCGGGCCGTCACCGTCCTCGGCCCCTGCCTGACGGGGCTCCTCCGTCGCCTGGGCCTTCCAAGGGCTTGGTGTGGACGCTGGTTCCAGGACGCCCTCCCAGGAACCCGGTAGCAGGGCGGCCGCAGCGTCTCGCGCAACCCAACCGTCCGCCGGCTGGCCGCCATCGCTAAGTGGCCTGCGGGGGACGTGCTCCCGCTGTGCCGTGGGGGCCCAGCCTGGTGTCTTCTCTGAGGCCCCGCGGCTGCCGCTCCCCGCAAGGGGATAGCCGCGGAGGTGGGGACCGCCTCCTCATGGGGACGTACACCCAGCTCTCCACGTCGGATTCCGGGGCTCTCTGTCCTGCCAGAAGGCCCAGCTGGCCTGCGGGTCCTTAGAGTGGCAAAAACATCCGAAAACTGAGATTGAGGGTCCGGTGGGTGTCTGCACTTTTGTGCTGGGCACCCCAGGGAGGCCCGGTGGCTGGCTGGACAACGCGGTCTGCTGGGCTGGGGGGGGGGTTTGGAGGAGCAACTGATGCCCTTTGCACTTTGGGTAGCAAGTGTCTGAGGTGTCTCTGGGCCCTGTGCCATGTGGGGGCGGGGGCGGGGGCGGGGTGGGAGGAGGAGGAGGAGGAGGAGGAGGAGGAGGAGGAGGAGGTGGGAAGGGCCGTGGCCTGCAGTCGTGTTCCCCGGGGTGGCACAGCATGTGGCTTCTTCCACAGGCTGCTTGGCCTGGGCTCCCTGCACCTGGGCCTTTGGAGGACTGGCCCTGTGCTTGCCAACACTTCCTGCAGGGACCCAGAGCTGGGAGGTTGCATCTCTCAGCCCTGGGTCGGGCAGAGCCCCAGCGGGCCATGCCCACAACCTCTCTCAGCAGGGGTCCCCCAGAAGGCTCCTTTGGGACCAGGATTCTCTTGCGGGTGACTCTTTAAGGTCTGGCCCCTGGATGGAGGGGCACCAGGAGTAGAGGAGCAGGAAGGGGAAGGGGGTGGCCATGCGAGGGGACACTTTCAGGCCAAGTCCCAGCTTCAGTCTGATCCTCCTGGGAACCCCGGGGTGGACATCACACCTCCTGGTTGCCCCGCTCTGAGACAAGGAGCCGGGCTTCGCATTCCCACAGCAGCCAGTCGTGGGCTGAGGACACCTGGGGCGTTGGGAACTCCCTGGCTTCTCCTTGGTTTAACATCTGGAGCTGCTTGTGAATTGTGCCGCCACACACACCCGAGTGCAGGTGTCTTCCGCACAGACTGCGGGCCTCGCTCTTCTGAATGCCGCTAGCTCGCGACCCACCCACGGGAGAACCTGGTCAGGGTACTTTCTCTCAGGGGCAGACTCTGATCCGGGCGGGCTACCGGTGTCTCTGTTTGCTCCTTTCTTTCTTCCACTTCGGGAAAGGCTTCCTTACTGGGTGTGGAAATCTCCTATGCCTTTCCTCGCCTATTCTGTCAGCTCTAAAATTCTCTTTCGGTTGCCACCCTCACAGATGGATTAGGAAACTCTTTGCGGTGCACTCATTAGTGAAATGACCTCAATGACGCTGGAATCCAATATCTAATCGCCGATTTTTAGCGAGTCCACACGCCAGGGTGGTTGGGGTCCAGTGCAGCCCCGGCCAGGTCCAGGCCCCTTGGACTGGGCCACAGGAGGACAAAGAGGAGGGTCCCGGCCCCCACGGTAGGTAGAGGTGCGGGCAGTTCTCCAAGGGCTTGGGTGTTTTCCAGAGGGAGGAGATGGAGGGGACTGATTTCTTCAGCGCCCCACAAACCACGCCACCCCACCCCACCCATGGGACACATCCCGAGAGAGAGAGAGAGAGAGAGAGAGAGAGAGAGAGAGAGAGAGAGAGAGAGAGAGAGAGAGAGAGACGCCCCATACACTGGCTCCCCTCCCCCGTGCGCTGTGCCCCAGCCCTGGCCCGGGGGAATAGGCGGCCGCCGGGCCACAGGGTGGGGGGCGCAGCTGAAAGGGGTTGTGGGGGAGGGCCGCCCCTGGCTGGGGTCAAAGGGCGAGCGCCCCGCCCCTCCCGCCCGTGCGAGCTGGGGGTGGGGGGCGGGGAGGTGAAGGAGGCCAGGCAAGGAGAGGAGGGGGGCTTGAAGGTCTCCACCTTGGCGGGTCCAGCCGTGGAGGCGCATCTTGTGTGAGTGTGAGTGAGTGAGTGAGTGTGAGTGTGAGTGTGTGTGTATACAGAGACAGCCCCCAACCCCGGCCCGCCCCGCCTGTCACCCCCGTCCCTCGGAGCCCGCGGGACCCGGCCGGCGAACTCAACAGGCCCGACCCGGCGCGGGGCCTGGGGCGGGGGGAGGAGGCGGCGGGGAAGCGCAGAGAGGCTCGGCTTCTTGAGCGGGGCAGGGGCGCCCTCCGCCGTCCACGGCCACACCACCCCGAACGCGCCCGATCCCGTCTGGTCTCGGAAGCTAAGCAGGCTCGGGCCTGGTTAGAACTTGGATGGGAGACCGCCCGGGAATACCGGGTGCCGTAGGCTTCTTCTTTTTTTTTTTGCCTCTGGTTCTGTCGCGTTTCTGGGAGTGCGGGGGCGGCCCGGGGTGGGGGTGACCCCCACCCTCAGCGTCCGCCGCGGTGCCTGGCGCGCCCCAGCCCGCACCGTGGGGCCTCCTCTTGTCCCGAGCCGCGACACCGCCGCCACGCGGCAGCATGCGTGGCTTCTGGACAGTCAGGTCTCAGACCAAAGGTCTGCTCTGTGGGAGCCGACACGCTGGAGGAAACCTTGAGAGTCTGAGAGGGGAGGGAGTTCCAGAAGAAGGCCAGGATGTCATTTTGAGGGAGTATGTGACCAGAACTCGTCCCGTTGCTTTTGGGGTTCTATGGGCTACACGTAGGAATCTTTGGTGGTGGCACCTGATGTTGGGGGATCCGGAGTCACACCCAGACCTGCTCCACAGGCCTCCTTTTACTTTTCTCTTCGGATTCATTTTTTTTTTTTTTTTTTTGAGACAGAGTCTCGGTTTGGTGCCCAGGCTAGAGTGAGTGCCGTGGCGTCAGCCTAGCTCACAGCAACTTCAAACTCCTGGGCTCCAGTGATCCTTCTGCCTCAGCCTCCCGGGTAGCTGGGACTGCAGGCATGCGCCACCATGCCCCGCTAATTTTTATATATATATCAGTTGGCCAATTAATTCCTTTCTATTTATAGTAGAGACGGGGTCTCGCTCTTGCTCAGGCTGGTTTTGAACTCCTGACCTTGAGCAATCCGCCCGCCTCGGCCTCCCAAGAGCTAGGATTACAGGCGTGAGCCACAGCGCCCGGCCGGATTCATTATTTTTAAAAAGTGTCTCTTATCTCTATTATTGCATTTTCTTTTCTCTCTCTTTTCAAGCAGATGATGGGAGTCCAAGTATTAAGGTGACATGTGTTGCCCGTGCCCCCCTCCCCCCCCGTGTTCTTATTCATTTACCTCTCATGTTGCTCCAGCATATTGTGGGGGCACCAATGTTAAGGTCGGGTGCGTTGCCCTCTCCCAGCCTCCCCCCTCGGGTCAGAGCTTCAAGTGCGCCCATCCCCCAGTCGGTGCGTACCCACCCCATTCCTAATGGATGTGTATGCCCATCCCCTCCCCCCACCCGCCCGACACCCACCCGAAGAAGGTGATTCCTCTGTGTCCACTTAGGTGTCCATCGGTTCGTACCCATTTGCTGGTGAGCGCGAGCACGTGGTGCTCGTGTGTCCATTCTTGGGATACTTGGCTTACTGGAACGGGTTCCAGCTCTGGCCAGGAGAACCACGAGAGGTGCCCCCTCACCGCTGCTCCTCATAGCCGAATAGCACTCCGTGGTGTCCACGCGCCACATTTTATTTACCCACTCGTGGGTCGATGGGCACTCGGGTGGCTTCCAGGTCTTTGCGATTGTGACTTGTGCCCTGACACTAACCCTAACCCTTACCCAGCCCGTCTCCTCCACGGCCCCTGCCTGACTGACTCCTTCCCGCCCGGCCTATCACCTGTCACCGTCCTCTGCCCCTGCCTGACACGCTCCTCCCCGCCCGGGCCGTCACCGTCCTCGGCCCCTGCCTGACGGGGCTCCTCCGTCGCCTGGGCCTTCCAAGGGCTTGGTGTGGACGCTGGTTCCAGGACGCCCTCCCAGGAACCCGGTAGCAGGGCGGCCGCAGCGTCTCGCGCAACCCAACCGTCCGCCGGCTGGCCGCCATCGCTAAGTGGCCTGCGGGGGACGTGCTCCCGCTGTGCCGTGGGGGCCCAGCCTGGTGTCTTCTCTGAGGCCCCGCGGCTGCCGCTCCCCGCAAGGGGATAGCCGCGGAGGTGGGGACCGCCTCCTCATGGGGACGTACACCCAGCTCTCCACGTCGGATTCCGGGGCTCTCTGTCCTGCCAGAAGGCCCAGCTGGCCTGCGGGTCCTTAGAGTGGCAAAAACATCCGAAAACTGAGATTGAGGGTCCGGTGGGTGTCTGCACTTTTGTGCTGGGCACCCCAGGGAGGCCCGGTGGCTGGCTGGACAACGCGGTCTGCTGGGCTGGGGGGGGGGTTTGGAGGAGCAACTGATGCCCTTTGCACTTTGGGTAGCAAGTGTCTGAGGTGTCTCTGGGCCCTGTGCCATGTGGGGGCGGGGGCGGGGGCGGGGTGGGAGGAGGAGGAGGAGGAGGAGGAGGAGGAGGAGGAGGAGGTGGGAAGGGCCGTGGCCTGCAGTCGTGTTCCCCGGGGTGGCACAGCATGTGGCTTCTTCCACAGGCTGCTTGGCCTGGGCTCCCTGCACCTGGGCCTTTGGAGGACTGGCCCTGTGCTTGCCAACACTTCCTGCAGGGACCCAGAGCTGGGAGGTTGCATCTCTCAGCCCTGGGTCGGGCAGAGCCCCAGCGGGCCATGCCCACAACCTCTCTCAGCAGGGGTCCCCCAGAAGGCTCCTTTGGGACCAGGATTCTCTTGCGGGTGACTCTTTAAGGTCTGGCCCCTGGATGGAGGGGCACCAGGAGTAGAGGAGCAGGAAGGGGAAGGGGGTGGCCATGCGAGGGGACACTTTCAGGCCAAGTCCCAGCTTCAGTCTGATCCTCCTGGGAACCCCGGGGTGGACATCACACCTCCTGGTTGCCCCGCTCTGAGACAAGGAGCCGGGCTTCGCATTCCCACAGCAGCCAGTCGTGGGCTGAGGACACCTGGGGCGTTGGGAACTCCCTGGCTTCTCCTTGGTTTAACATCTGGAGCTGCTTGTGAATTGTGCCGCCACACACACCCGAGTGCAGGTGTCTTCCGCACAGACTGCGGGCCTCGCTCTTCTGAATGCCGCTAGCTCGCGACCCACCCACGGGAGAACCTGGTCAGGGTACTTTCTCTCAGGGGCAGACTCTGATCCGGGCGGGCTACCGGTGTCTCTGTTTGCTCCTTTCTTTCTTCCACTTCGGGAAAGGCTTCCTTACTGGGTGTGGAAATCTCCTATGCCTTTCCTCGCCTATTCTGTCAGCTCTAAAATTCTCTTTCGGTTGCCACCCTCACAGATGGATTAGGAAACTCTTTGCGGTGCACTCATTAGTGAAATGACCTCAATGACGCTGGAATCCAATATCTAATCGCCGATTTTTAGCGAGTCCACACGCCAGGGTGGTTGGGGTCCAGTGCAGCCCCGGCCAGGTCCAGGCCCCTTGGACTGGGCCACAGGAGGACAAAGAGGAGGGTCCCGGCCCCCACGGTAGGTAGAGGTGCGGGCAGTTCTCCAAGGGCTTGGGTGTTTTCCAGAGGGAGGAGATGGAGGGGACTGATTTCTTCAGCGCCCCACAAACCACGCCACCCCACCCCACCCATGGGACACATCCCGAGAGAGAGAGAGAGAGAGAGAGAGAGAGAGAGAGAGAGAGAGAGAGAGAGAGAGAGAGAGAGAGACGCCCCATACACTGGCTCCCCTCCCCCGTGCGCTGTGCCCCAGCCCTGGCCCGGGGGAATAGGCGGCCGCCGGGCCACAGGGTGGGGGGCGCAGCTGAAAGGGGTTGTGGGGGAGGGCCGCCCCTGGCTGGGGTCAAAGGGCGAGCGCCCCGCCCCTCCCGCCCGTGCGAGCTGGGGGTGGGGGGCGGGGAGGTGAAGGAGGCCAGGCAAGGAGAGGAGGGGGGCTTGAAGGTCTCCACCTTGGCGGGTCCAGCCGTGGAGGCGCATCTTGTGTGAGTGTGAGTGAGTGAGTGAGTGTGAGTGTGAGTGTGTGTGTATACAGAGACAGCCCCCAACCCCGGCCCGCCCCGCCTGTCACCCCCGTCCCTCGGAGCCCGCGGGACCCGGCCGGCGAACTCAACAGGCCCGACCCGGCGCGGGGCCTGGGGCGGGGGGAGGAGGCGGCGGGGAAGCGCAGAGAGGCTCGGCTTCTTGAGCGGGGCAGGGGCGCCCTCCGCCGTCCACGGCCACACCACCCCGAACGCGCCCGATCCCGTCTGGTCTCGGAAGCTAAGCAGGCTCGGGCCTGGTTAGAACTTGGATGGGAGACCGCCCGGGAATACCGGGTGCCGTAGGCTTCTTCTTTTTTTTTTTGCCTCTGGTTCTGTCGCGTTTCTGGGAGTGCGGGGGCGGCCCGGGGTGGGGGTGACCCCCACCCTCAGCGTCCGCCGCGGTGCCTGGCGCGCCCCAGCCCGCACCGTGGGGCCTCCTCTTGTCCCGAGCCGCGACACCGCCGCCACGCGGCAGCATGCGTGGCTTCTGGACAGTCAGGTCTCAGACCAAAGGTCTGCTCTGTGGGAGCCGACACGCTGGAGGAAACCTTGAGAGTCTGAGAGGGGAGGGAGTTCCAGAAGAAGGCCAGGATGTCATTTTGAGGGAGTATGTGACCAGAACTCGTCCCGTTGCTTTTGGGGTTCTATGGGCTACACGTAGGAATCTTTGGTGGTGGCACCTGATGTTGGGGGATCCGGAGTCACACCCAGACCTGCTCCACAGGCCTCCTTTTACTTTTCTCTTCGGATTCATTTTTTTTTTTTTTTTTTTGAGACAGAGTCTCGGTTTGGTGCCCAGGCTAGAGTGAGTGCCGTGGCGTCAGCCTAGCTCACAGCAACTTCAAACTCCTGGGCTCCAGTGATCCTTCTGCCTCAGCCTCCCGGGTAGCTGGGACTGCAGGCATGCGCCACCATGCCCCGCTAATTTTTATATATATATCAGTTGGCCAATTAATTCCTTTCTATTTATAGTAGAGACGGGGTCTCGCTCTTGCTCAGGCTGGTTTTGAACTCCTGACCTTGAGCAATCCGCCCGCCTCGGCCTCCCAAGAGCTAGGATTACAGGCGTGAGCCACAGCGCCCGGCCGGATTCATTATTTTTAAAAAGTGTCTCTTATCTCTATTATTGCATTTTCTTTTCTCTCTCTTTTCAAGCAGATGATGGGAGTCCAAGTATTAAGGTGACATGTGTTGCCCGTGCCCCCCTCCCCCCCCGTGTTCTTATTCATTTACCTCTCATGTTGCTCCAGCATATTGTGGGGGCACCAATGTTAAGGTCGGGTGCGTTGCCCTCTCCCAGCCTCCCCCCTCGGGTCAGAGCTTCAAGTGCGCCCATCCCCCAGTCGGTGCGTACCCACCCCATTCCTAATGGATGTGTATGCCCATCCCCTCCCCCCACCCGCCCGACACCCACCCGAAGAAGGTGATTCCTCTGTGTCCACTTAGGTGTCCATCGGTTCGTACCCATTTGCTGGTGAGCGCGAGCACGTGGTGCTCGTGTGTCCATTCTTGGGATACTTGGCTTACTGGAACGGGTTCCAGCTCTGGCCAGGAGAACCACGAGAGGTGCCCCCTCACCGCTGCTCCTCATAGCCGAATAGCACTCCGTGGTGTCCACGCGCCACATTTTATTTACCCACTCGTGGGTCGATGGGCACTCGGGTGGCTTCCAGGTCTTTGCGATTGTGACTTGTGCCCTGACACTAACCCTAACCCTTACCCAGCCCGTCTCCTCCACGGCCCCTGCCTGACTGACTCCTTCCCGCCCGGCCTATCACCTGTCACCGTCCTCTGCCCCTGCCTGACACGCTCCTCCCCGCCCGGGCCGTCACCGTCCTCGGCCCCTGCCTGACGGGGCTCCTCCGTCGCCTGGGCCTTCCAAGGGCTTGGTGTGGACGCTGGTTCCAGGACGCCCTCCCAGGAACCCGGTAGCAGGGCGGCCGCAGCGTCTCGCGCAACCCAACCGTCCGCCGGCTGGCCGCCATCGCTAAGTGGCCTGCGGGGGACGTGCTCCCGCTGTGCCGTGGGGGCCCAGCCTGGTGTCTTCTCTGAGGCCCCGCGGCTGCCGCTCCCCGCAAGGGGATAGCCGCGGAGGTGGGGACCGCCTCCTCATGGGGACGTACACCCAGCTCTCCACGTCGGATTCCGGGGCTCTCTGTCCTGCCAGAAGGCCCAGCTGGCCTGCGGGTCCTTAGAGTGGCAAAAACATCCGAAAACTGAGATTGAGGGTCCGGTGGGTGTCTGCACTTTTGTGCTGGGCACCCCAGGGAGGCCCGGTGGCTGGCTGGACAACGCGGTCTGCTGGGCTGGGGGGGGGGTTTGGAGGAGCAACTGATGCCCTTTGCACTTTGGGTAGCAAGTGTCTGAGGTGTCTCTGGGCCCTGTGCCATGTGGGGGCGGGGGCGGGGGCGGGGTGGGAGGAGGAGGAGGAGGAGGAGGAGGAGGAGGAGGAGGAGGTGGGAAGGGCCGTGGCCTGCAGTCGTGTTCCCCGGGGTGGCACAGCATGTGGCTTCTTCCACAGGCTGCTTGGCCTGGGCTCCCTGCACCTGGGCCTTTGGAGGACTGGCCCTGTGCTTGCCAACACTTCCTGCAGGGACCCAGAGCTGGGAGGTTGCATCTCTCAGCCCTGGGTCGGGCAGAGCCCCAGCGGGCCATGCCCACAACCTCTCTCAGCAGGGGTCCCCCAGAAGGCTCCTTTGGGACCAGGATTCTCTTGCGGGTGACTCTTTAAGGTCTGGCCCCTGGATGGAGGGGCACCAGGAGTAGAGGAGCAGGAAGGGGAAGGGGGTGGCCATGCGAGGGGACACTTTCAGGCCAAGTCCCAGCTTCAGTCTGATCCTCCTGGGAACCCCGGGGTGGACATCACACCTCCTGGTTGCCCCGCTCTGAGACAAGGAGCCGGGCTTCGCATTCCCACAGCAGCCAGTCGTGGGCTGAGGACACCTGGGGCGTTGGGAACTCCCTGGCTTCTCCTTGGTTTAACATCTGGAGCTGCTTGTGAATTGTGCCGCCACACACACCCGAGTGCAGGTGTCTTCCGCACAGACTGCGGGCCTCGCTCTTCTGAATGCCGCTAGCTCGCGACCCACCCACGGGAGAACCTGGTCAGGGTACTTTCTCTCAGGGGCAGACTCTGATCCGGGCGGGCTACCGGTGTCTCTGTTTGCTCCTTTCTTTCTTCCACTTCGGGAAAGGCTTCCTTACTGGGTGTGGAAATCTCCTATGCCTTTCCTCGCCTATTCTGTCAGCTCTAAAATTCTCTTTCGGTTGCCACCCTCACAGATGGATTAGGAAACTCTTTGCGGTGCACTCATTAGTGAAATGACCTCAATGACGCTGGAATCCAATATCTAATCGCCGATTTTTAGCGAGTCCACACGCCAGGGTGGTTGGGGTCCAGTGCAGCCCCGGCCAGGTCCAGGCCCCTTGGACTGGGCCACAGGAGGACAAAGAGGAGGGTCCCGGCCCCCACGGTAGGTAGAGGTGCGGGCAGTTCTCCAAGGGCTTGGGTGTTTTCCAGAGGGAGGAGATGGAGGGGACTGATTTCTTCAGCGCCCCACAAACCACGCCACCCCACCCCACCCATGGGACACATCCCGAGAGAGAGAGAGAGAGAGAGAGAGAGAGAGAGAGAGAGAGAGAGAGAGAGAGAGACGCCCCATACACTGGCTCCCCTCCCCCGTGCGCTGTGCCCCAGCCCTGGCCCGGGGGAATAGGCGGCCGCCGGGCCACAGGGTGGGGGGCGCAGCTGAAAGGGGTTGTGGGGGAGGGCCGCCCCTGGCTGGGGTCAAAGGGCGAGCGCCCCGCCCCTCCCGCCCGTGCGAGCTGGGGGTGGGGGGCGGGGAGGTGAAGGAGGCCAGGCAAGGAGAGGAGGGGGGCTTGAAGGTCTCCACCTTGGCGGGTCCAGCCGTGGAGGCGCATCTTGTGTGAGTGTGAGTGAGTGAGTGAGTGTGAGTGTGAGTGTGTGTGTATACAGAGACAGCCCCCAACCCCGGCCCGCCCCGCCTGTCACCCCCGTCCCTCGGAGCCCGCGGGACCCGGCCGGCGAACTCAACAGGCCCGACCCGGCGCGGGGCCTGGGGCGGGAGGCGGCGGCGGGGAAGCGCAGAGAGGCTCGGCTTCTTGAGCGGGGCAGGGGCGCCCTCCGCCGTCCACGGCCACACCACCCCGAACGCGCCCGATCCCGTCTGGTCTCGGAAGCTAAGCAGGCTCGGGCCTGGTTAGAACTTGGATGGGAGACCGCCCGGGAATACCGGGTGCCGTAGGCTTCTTCTTTTTTTTTTTGCCTCTGGTTCTGTCGCGTTTCTGGGAGTGCGGGGGCGGCCCGGGGTGGGGGTGACCCCCACCCTCAGCGTCCGCCGCGGTGCCTGGCGCGCCCCAGCCCGCACCGTGGGGCCTCCTCTTGTCCCGAGCCGCGACACCGCCGCCACGCGGCAGCATGCGTGGCTTCTGGACAGTCAGGTCTCAGACCAAAGGTCTGCTCTGTGGGAGCCGACACGCTGGAGGAAACCTTGAGAGTCTGAGAGGGGAGGGAGTTCCAGAAGAAGGCCAGGATGTCATTTTGAGGGAGTATGTGACCAGAACTCGTCCCGTTGCTTTTGGGGTTCTATGGGCTACACGTAGGAATCTTTGGTGGTGGCACCTGATGTTGGGGGATCCGGAGTCACACCCAGACCTGCTCCACAGGCCTCCTTTTACTTTTCTCTTCGGATTCATTTTTTTTTTTTTTTTTTGAGACAGAGTCTCGGTTTGTTGCCCAGGCTAGAGTGAGTGCCGTGGCGTCAGCCTAGCTCACAGCAACTTCAAACTCCTGGGCTCCAGTGATCCTTCTGCCTCAGCCTCCCGGGTAGCTGGGACTGCAGGCATGCGCCACCATGCCCCGCTAATTTTTATATATATATCAGTTGGCCAATTAATTCCTTTCTATTTATAGTAGAGACGGGGTCTCGCTCTTGCTCAGGCTGGTTTTGAACTCCTGACCTTGAGCAATCCGCCCGCCTCGGCCTCCCAAGAGCTAGGATTACAGGCGTGAGCCACAGCGCCCGGCCGGATTCATTATTTTTAAAAAGTGTCTCTTATCTCTATTATTGCATTTTCTTTTCTCTCTCTTTTCAAGCAGATGATGGGAGTCCAAGTATTAAGGTGACATGTGTTGCCCGTGCCCCCCTCCCCCCCCCCGTGTTCTTATTCATTTACCTCTCATGTTGCTCCAGCATATTGTGGGGGCACCAATGTTAAGGTCGGGTGCGTTGCCCTCTCCCAGCCTCCCCCCTCGGGTCAGAGCTTCAAGTGCGCCCATCCCCCAGTCGGTGCGTCAGAGCTTCAAGTGCGCCCATCCCCCAGTCGGTGCGTACCCACCCCATTCCTAATGGATGTGTATGCCCATCCCCTCCCCCCACCCGCCCGACACCCACCCGAAGAAGGTGATTCCTCTGTGTCCACTTAGGTGTCCATCGGTTCGTACCCATTTGCTGGTGAGCGCGAGCACGTGGTGCTCGTGTGTCCATTCTTGGGATACTTGGCTTACTGGAACGGGTTCCAGCTCTGGCCAGGAGAACCACGAGAGGTGCCCCCTCACCGCTGCTCCTCATAGCCGAATAGCACTCCGTGGTGTCCACGCGCCACATTTTATTTACCCACTCGTGGGTCGATGGGCACTCGGGTGGCTTCCAGGTCTTTGCGATTGTGACTTGTGCCCTGACACTAACCCTAACCCTTACCCAGCCCGTCTCCTCCACGGCCCCTGCCTGACTGACTCCTTCCCGCCCGGCCTATCACCTGTCACCGTCCTCTGCCCCTGCCTGACACGCTCCTCCCCGCCCGGGCCGTCACCGTCCTCGGCCCCTGCCTGACGGGGCTCCTCCGTCGCCTGGGCCTTCCAAGGGCTTGGTGTGGACGCTGGTTCCAGGACGCCCTCCCAGGAACCCGGTAGCAGGGCGGCCGCAGCGTCTCGCGCAACCCAACCGTCCGCCGGCTGGCCGCCATCGCTAAGTGGCCTGCGGGGGACGTGCTCCCGCTGTGCCGTGGGGGCCCAGCCTGGTGTCTTCTCTGAGGCCCCGCGGCTGCCGCTCCCCGCAAGGGGATAGCCGCGGAGGTGGGGACCGCCTCCTCATGGGGACGTACACCCAGCTCTCCACGTCGGATTCCGGGGCTCTCTGTCCTGCCAGAAGGCCCAGCTGGCCTGCGGGTCCTTAGAGTGGCAAAAACATCCGAAAACTGAGATTGAGGGTCCGGTGGGTGTCTGCACTTTTGTGCTGGGCACCCCAGGGAGGCCCGGTGGCTGGCTGGACAACGCGGTCTGCTGGGCTGGGGGGGGGGTTTGGAGGAGCAACTGATGCCCTTTGCACTTTGGGTAGCAAGTGTCTGAGGTGTCTCTGGGCCCTGTGCCATGTGGGGGCGGGGGCGGGGGCGGGGTGGGAGGAGGAGGAGGAGGAGGAGGAGGAGGAGGAGGAGGAGGTGGGAAGGGCCGTGGCCTGCAGTCGTGTTCCCCGGGGTGGCACAGCATGTGGCTTCTTCCACAGGCTGCTTGGCCTGGGCTCCCTGCACCTGGGCC
Organism: Microcebus murinus; assembly: GCF_040939455.1. Taxonomy (NCBI): domain Eukaryota; kingdom Metazoa; phylum Chordata; class Mammalia; order Primates; family Cheirogaleidae; genus Microcebus; species Microcebus murinus. Next base: position 73,703 of record NC_134118.1, on the reverse strand, counting down.
TTTGGAGGACTGGCCCTGTGCTTGCCAACACTTCCTGCAGGGACCCAGAGCTGGGAGGTTGCATCTCTCAGCCCTGGGTCAGGCAGAGCCCCAGCGGGCCATGCCCACAACCTCTCTCAGCAGGGGTCCCCCAGAAGGCTCCTTTGGGACCAGGATTCTCTTGCGGGTGACTCTTTAAGGTCTGGCCCCTGGATGGAGGGGCACCAGGAGTAGAGGAGCAGGAAGGGGAAGGGGGTGGCCATGCGAGGGGACACTTTCAGGCCAAGTCCCAGCTTCAGTCTGATCCTCCTGGGAACCCCGGGGTGGACATCACACCTCCTGGTTGCCCCGCTCTGAGACAAGGAGCCGGGCTTCGCATTCCCACAGCAGCCAGTCGTGGGCTGAGGACACCTGGGGCGTTGGGAACTCCCTGGCTTCTCCTTGGTTTAACATCTGGAGCTGCTTGTGAATTGTGCCGCCACACACACCCGAGTGCAGGTGTCTTCCGCACAGACTGCGGGCCTCGCTCTTCTGAATGCCGCTAGCTCGCGACCCACCCACGGGAGAACCTGGTCAGGGTACTTTCTCTCAGGGGCAGACTCTGATCCGGGCGGGCTACCGGTGTCTCTGTTTGCTCCTTTCTTTCTTCCACTTCGGGAAAGGCTTCCTTACTGGGTGTGGAAATCTCCTATGCCTTTCCTCGCCTATTCTGTCAGCTCTAAAATTCTCTTTCGGTTGCCACCCTCACAGATGGATTAGGAAACTCTTTGCGGTGCACTCATTAGTGAAATGACCTCAATGACGCTGGAATCCAATATCTAATCGCCGATTTTTAGCGAGTCCACACGCCAGGGTGGTTGGGGTCCAGTGCAGCCCCGGCCAGGTCCAGGCCCCTTGGACTGGGCCACAGGAGGACAAAGAGGAGGGTCCCGGCCCCCACGGTAGGTAGAGGTGCGGGCAGTTCTCCAAGGGCTTGGGTGTTTTCCAGAGGGAGGAGATGGAGGGGACTGATTTCTTCAGCGCCCCACAAACCACGCCACCCCACCCCACCCATGGGACACATCCCGAGAGAGAGAGAGAGAGAGAGAGAGAGAGAGAGAGAGAGAGAGAGAGAGAGAGAGAGAGAGACGCCCCATACACTGGCTCCCCTCCCCCGTGCGCTGTGCCCCAGCCCTGGCCCGGGGGAATAGGCGGCCGCCGGGCCACAGGGTGGGGGGCGCAGCTGAAAGGGGTTGTGGGGGAGGGCCGCCCCTGGCTGGGGTCAAAGGGCGAGCGCCCCGCCCCTCCCGCCCGTGCGAGCTGGGGGTGGGGGGCGGGGAGGTGAAGGAGGCCAGGCAAGGAGAGGAGGGGGGCTTGAAGGTCTCCACCTTGGCGGGTCCAGCCGTGGAGGCGCATCTTGTGTGAGTGTGAGTGAGTGAGTGAGTGTGAGTGTGAGTGTGTGTGTATACAGAGACAGCCCCCAACCCCGGCCCGCCCCGCCTGTCACCCCCGTCCCTCGGAGCCCGCGGGACCCGGCCGGCGAACTCAACAGGCCCGACCCGGCGCGGGGCCTGGGGCGGGAGGCGGCGGCGGGGAAGCGCAGAGAGGCTCGGCTTCTTGAGCGGGGCAGGGGCGCCCTCCGCCGTCCACGGCCACACCACCCCGAACGCGCCCGATCCCGTCTGGTCTCGGAAGCTAAGCAGGCTCGGGCCTGGTTAGAACTTGGATGGGAGACCGCCCGGGAATACCGGGTGCCGTAGGCTTCTTCTTTTTTTTTTTGCCTCTGGTTCTGTCGCGTTTCTGGGAGTGCGGGGGCGGCCCGGGGTGGGGGTGACCCCCACCCTCAGCGTCCGCCGCGGTGCCTGGCGCGCCCCAGCCCGCACCGTGGGGCCTCCTCTTGTCCCGAGCCGCGACACCGCCGCCACGCGGCAGCATGCGTGGCTTCTGGACAGTCAGGTCTCAGACCAAAGGTCTGCTCTGTGGGAGCCGACACGCTGGAGGAAACCTTGAGAGTCTGAGAGGGGAGGGAGTTCCAGAAGAAGGCCAGGATGTCATTTTGAGGGAGTATGTGACCAGAACTCGTCCCGTTGCTTTTGGGGTTCTATGGGCTACACGTAGGAATCTTTGGTGGTGGCACCTGATGTTGGGGGATCCGGAGTCACACCCAGACCTGCTCCACAGGCCTCCTTTTACTTTTCTCTTCGGATTCATTTTTTTTTTTTTTTTTTTGAGACAGAGTCTCGGTTTGGTGCCCAGGCTAGAGTGAGTGCCGTGGCGTCAGCCTAGCTCACAGCAACTTCAAACTCCTGGGCTCCAGTGATCCTTCTGCCTCAGCCTCCCGGGTAGCTGGGACTGCAGGCATGCGCCACCATGCCCCGCTAATTTTTATATATATATCAGTTGGCCAATTAATTCCTTTCTATTTATAGTAGAGACGGGGTCTCGCTCTTGCTCAGGCTGGTTTTGAACTCCTGACCTTGAGCAATCCGCCCGCCTCGGCCTCCCAAGAGCTAGGATTACAGGCGTGAGCCACAGCGCCCGGCCGGATTCATTATTTTTAAAAAGTGTCTCTTATCTCTATTATTGCATTTTCTTTTCTCTCTCTTTTCAAGCAGATGATGGGAGTCCAAGTATTAAGGTGACATGTGTTGCCCGTGCCCCCCTCCCCCCCCCCCCGTGTTCTTATTCATTTACCTCTCATGTTGCTCCAGCATATTGTGGGGGCACCAATGTTAAGGTCGGGTGCGTTGCCCTCTCCCAGCCTCCCCCCTCGGGTCAGAGCTTCAAGTGCGCCCATCCCCCAGTCGGTGCGTCAGAGCTTCAAGTGCGCCCATCCCCCAGTCGGTGCGTACCCACCCCATTCCTAATGGATGTGTATGCCCATCCCCCTCCCCCCACCCGCCCGACACCCACCCGAAGAAGGTGATTCCTCTGTGTCCACTTAGGTGTCCATCGGTTCGTACCCATTTGCTGGTGAGCGCGAGCACGTGGTGCTCGTGTGTCCATTCTTGGGATACTTGGCTTACTGGAACGGGTTCCAGCTCTGGCCAGGAGAACCACGAGAGGTGCCCCCTCACCGCTGCTCCTCATAGCCGAATAGCACTCCGTGGTGTCCACGCGCCACATTTTATTTACCCACTCGTGGGTCGATGGGCACTCGGGTGGCTTCCAGGTCTTTGCGATTGTGACTTGTGCCCTGACACTAACCCTAACCCTTACCCAGCCCGTCTCCTCCACGGCCCCTGCCTGACTGACTCCTTCCCGCCCGGCCTATCACCTGTCACCGTCCTCTGCCCCTGCCTGACACGCTCCTCCCCGCCCGGGCCGTCACCGTCCTCGGCCCCTGCCTGACGGGGCTCCTCCGTCGCCTGGGCCTTCCAAGGGCTTGGTGTGGACGCTGGTTCCAGGACGCCCTCCCAGGAACCCGGTAGCAGGGCGGCCGCAGCGTCTCGCGCAACCCAACCGTCCGCCGGCTGGCCGCCATCGCTAAGTGGCCTGCGGGGGACGTGCTCCCGCTGTGCCGTGGGGGCCCAGCCTGGTGTCTTCTCTGAGGCCCCGCGGCTGCCGCTCCCCGCAAGGGGATAGCCGCGGAGGTGGGGACCGCCTCCTCATGGGGACGTACACCCAGCTCTCCACGTCGGATTCCGGGGCTCTCTGTCCTGCCAGAAGGCCCAGCTGGCCTGCGGGTCCTTAGAGTGGCAAAAACATCCGAAAACTGAGATTGAGGGTCCGGTGGGTGTCTGCACTTTTGTGCTGGGCACCCCAGGGAGGCCCGGTGGCTGGCTGGACAACGCGGTCTGCTGGGCTGGGGGGGGGGTTTGGAGGAGCAACTGATGCCCTTTGCACTTTGGGTAGCAAGTGTCTGAGGTGTCTCTGGGCCCTGTGCCATGTGGGGGCGGGGGCGGGGGCGGGGTGGGAGGAGGAGGAGGAGGAGGAGGAGGAGGAGGAGGAGGAGGTGGGAAGGGCCGTGGCCTGCAGTCGTGTTCCCCGGGGTGGCACAGCATGTGGCTTCTTCCACAGGCTGCTTGGCCTGGGCTCCCTGCACCTGGGCCTTTGGAGGACTGGCCCTGTGCTTGCCAACACTTCCTGCAGGGACCCAGAGCTGGGAGGTTGCATCTCTCAGCCCTGGGTCGGGCAGAGCCCCAGCGGGCCATGCCCACAACCTCTCTCAGCAGGGGTCCCCCAGAAGGCTCCTTTGGGACCAGGATTCTCTTGCGGGTGACTCTTTAAGGTCTGGCCCCTGGATGGAGGGGCACCAGGAGTAGAGGAGCAGGAAGGGGAAGGGGGTGGCCATGCGAGGGGACACTTTCAGGCCAAGTCCCAGCTTCAGTCTGATCCTCCTGGGAACCCCGGGGTGGACATCACACCTCCTGGTTGCCCCGCTCTGAGACAAGGAGCCGGGCTTCGCATTCCCACAGCAGCCAGTCGTGGGCTGAGGACACCTGGGGCGTTGGGAACTCCCTGGCTTCTCCTTGGTTTAACATCTGGAGCTGCTTGTGAATTGTGCCGCCACACACAACCCGAGTGCAGGTGTCTTCCGCACAGACTGCGGGCCTCGCTCTTCTGAATGCCGCTAGCTCGCGACCCACCCACGGGAGAACCTGGTCAGGGTACTTTCTCTCAGGGGCAGACTCTGATCCGGGCGGGCTACCGGTGTCTCTGTTTGCTCCTTTCTTTCTTCCACTTCGGGAAAGGCTTCCTTACTGGGTGTGGAAATCTCCTATGCCTTTCCTCGCCTATTCTGTCAGCTCTAAAATTCTCTTTCGGTTGCCACCCTCACAGATGGATTAGGAAACTCTTTGCGGTGCACTCATTAGTGAAATGACCTCAATGACGCTGGAATCCAATATCTAATCGCCGATTTTTAGCGAGTCCACACGCCAGGGTGGTTGGGGTCCAGTGCAGCCCCGGCCAGGTCCAGGCCCCTTGGACTGGGCCACAGGAGGACAAAGAGGAGGGTCCCGGCCCCCACGGTAGGTAGAGGTGCGGGCAGTTCTCCAAGGGCTTGGGTGTTTTCCAGAGGGAGGAGATGGAGGGGACTGATTTCTTCAGCGCCCCACAAACCACGCCACCCCACCCCACCCATGGGACACATCCCGAGAGAGAGAGAGAGAGAGAGAGAGAGAGAGAGAGAGAGAGAGAGAGAGAGAGAGAGAGAGAGAGAGAGAGAGACACCCCATACACTGGCTCCCCTCCCCCGTGCGCTGTGCCCCAGCCCTGGCCCGGGGGAATAGGCGGCCGCCGGGCCACAGGGTGGGGGGCGCAGCTGAAAGGGGTTGTGGGGGAGGGCCGCCCCTGGCTGGGGTCAAAGGGCGAGCGCCCCGCCCCTCCCGCCCGTGCGAGCTGGGGGTGGGGGGCGGGGAGGTGAAGGAGGCCAGGCAAGGAGAGGAGGGGGGCTTGAAGGTCTCCACCTTGGCGGGTCCAGCCGTGGAGGCGCATCTTGTGTGAGTGTGAGTGAGTGAGTGAGTGTGAGTGTGAGTGTGTGTGTATACAGAGACAGCCCCCAACCCCGGCCCACCCCGCCTGTCACCCCCGTCCCTCGGAGCCCGCGGGACCCGGCCGGCGAACTCAACAGGCCCGACCCGGCGCGGGGCCTGGGGCGGGGGGAGGAGGCGGCGGGGAAGCGCAGAGAGGCTCGGCTTCTTGAGCGGGGCAGGGGCGCCCTCCGCCGTCCACGGCCACACCACCCCGAACGCGCCCGATCCCGTCTGGTCTCGGAAGCTAAGCAGGCTCGGGCCTGGTTAGAACTTGGATGGGAGACCGCCCGGGAATACCGGGTGCCGTAGGCTTCTTCTTTTTTTTTTTGCCTCTGGTTCTGTCGCGTTTCTGGGAGTGCGGGGGCGGCCCGGGGTGGGGGTGACCCCCACCCTCAGCGTCCGCCGCGGTGCCTGGCGCGCCCCAGCCCGCACCGTGGGGCCTCCTCTTGTCCCGAGCCGCGACACCGCCGCCACGCGGCAGCATGCGTGGCTTCTGGACAGTCAGGTCTCAGACCAAAGGTCTGCTCTGTGGGAGCCGACACGCTGGAGGAAACCTTGAGAGTCTGAGAGGGGAGGGAGTTCCAGAAGAAGGCCAGGATGTCATTTTGAGGGAGTATGTGACCAGAACTCGTCCCGTTGCTTTTGGGGTTCTATGGGCTACACGTAGGAATCTTTGGTGGTGGCACCTGATGTTGGGGGATCCGGAGTCACACCCAGACCTGCTCCACAGGCCTCCTTTTACTTTTCTCTTCGGATTCATTTTTTTTTTTTTTTTTTTGAGACAGAGTCTCGGTTTGGTGCCCAGGCTAGAGTGAGTGCCGTGGCGTCAGCCTAGCTCACAGCAACTTCAAACTCCTGGGCTCCAGTGATCCTTCTGCCTCAGCCTCCCGGGTAGCTGGGACTGCAGGCATGCGCCACCATGCCCCGCTAATTTTTATATATATATCAGTTGGCCAATTAATTCCTTTCTATTTATAGTAGAGACGGGGTCTCGCTCTTGCTCAGGCTGGTTTTGAACTCCTGACCTTGAGCAATCCGCCCGCCTCGGCCTCCCAAGAGCTAGGATTACAGGCGTGAGCCACAGCGCCCGGCCGGATTCATTATTTTTAAAAAGTGTCTCTTATCTCTATTATTGCATTTTCTTTTCTCTCTCTTTTCAAGCAGATGATGGGAGTCCAAGTATTAAGGTGACATGTGTTGCCCGTGCCCCCCTCCCCCCCCCCGTGTTCTTATTCATTTACCTCTCATGTTGCTCCAGCATATTGTGGGGGCACCAATGTTAAGGTCGGGTGCGTTGCCCTCTCCCAGCCTCCCCCCTCGGGTCAGAGCTTCAAGTGCGCCCATCCCCCAGTCGGTGCGTACCCACCCCATTCCTAATGGATGTGTATGCCCATCCCCTCCCCCCACCCGCCCGACACCCACCCGAAGAAGGTGATTCCTCTGTGTCCACTTAGGTGTCCATCGGTTCGTACCCATTTGCTGGTGAGCGCGAGCACGTGGTGCTCGTGTGTCCATTCTTGGGATACTTGGCTTACTGGAACGGGTTCCAGCTCTGGCCAGGAGAACCACGAGAGGTGCCCCCTCACCGCTGCTCCTCATAGCCGAATAGCACTCCGTGGTGTCCACGCGCCACATTTTATTTACCCACTCGTGGGTCGATGGGCACTCGGGTGGCTTCCAGGTCTTTGCGATTGTGACTTGTGCCCTGACACTAACCCTAACCCTTACCCAGCCCGTCTCCTCCACGGCCCCTGCCTGACTGACTCCTTCCCGCCCGGCCTATCACCTGTCACCGTCCTCTGCCCCTGCCTGACACGCTCCTCCCCGCCCGGGCCGTCACCGTCCTCGGCCCCTGCCTGACGGGGCTCCTCCGTCGCCTGGGCCTTCCAAGGGCTTGGTGTGGACGCTGGTTCCAGGACGCCCTCCCAGGAACCCGGTAGCAGGGCGGCCGCAGCGTCTCGCGCAACCCAACCGTCCGCCGGCTGGCCGCCATCGCTAAGTGGCCTGCGGGGGACGTGCTCCCGCTGTGCCGTGGGGGCCCAGCCTGGTGTCTTCTCTGAGGCCCCGCGGCTGCCGCTCCCCGCAAGGGGATAGCCGCGGAGGTGGGGACCGCCTCCTCATGGGGACGTACACCCAGCTCTCCACGTCGGATTCCGGGGCTCTCTGTCCTGCCAGAAGGCCCAGCTGGCCTGCGGGTCCTTAGAGTGGCAAAAACATCCGAAAACTGAGATTGAGGGTCCGGTGGGTGTCTGCACTTTTGTGCTGGGCACCCCAGGGAGGCCCGGTGGCTGGCTGGACAACGCGGTCTGCTGGGCTGGGGGGGGGGTTTGGAGGAGCAACTGATGCCCTTTGCACTTTGGGTAGCAAGTGTCTGAGGTGTCTCTGGGCCCTGTGCCATGTGGGGGCGGGGGCGGGGGCGGGGTGGGAGGAGGAGGAGGAGGAGGAGGAGGAGGAGGAGGAGGAGGTGGGAAGGGCCGTGGCCTGCAGTCGTGTTCCCCGGGGTGGCACAGCATGTGGCTTCTTCCACAGGCTGCTTGGCCTGGGCTCCCTGCACCTGGGCCTTTGGAGGACTGGCCCTGTGCTTGCCAACACTTCCTGCAGGGACCCAGAGCTGGGAGGTTGCATCTCTCAGCCCTGGGTCGGGCAGAGCCCCAGCGGGCCATGCCCACAACCTCTCTCAGCAGGGGTCCCCCAGAAGGCTCCTTTGGGACCAGGATTCTCTTGCGGGTGACTCTTTAAGGTCTGGCCCCTGGATGGAGGGGCACCAGGAGTAGAGGAGCAGGAAGGGGAAGGGGGTGGCCATGCGAGGGGACACTTTCAGGCCAAGTCCCAGCTTCAGTCTGATCCTCCTGGGAACCCCGGGGTGGACATCACACCTCCTGGTTGCCCCGCTCTGAGACAAGGAGCCGGGCTTCGCATTCCCACAGCAGCCAGTCGTGGGCTGAGGACACCTGGGGCGTTGGGAACTCCCTGGCTTCTCCTTGGTTTAACATCTGGAGCTGCTTGTGAATTGTGCCGCCACACACACCCGAGTGCAGGTGTCTTCCGCACAGACTGCGGGCCTCGCTCTTCTGAATGCCGCTAGCTCGCGACCCACCCACGGGAGAACCTGGTCAGGGTACTTTCTCTCAGGGGCAGACTCTGATCCGGGCGGGCTACCGGTGTCTCTGTTTGCTCCTTTCTTTCTTCCACTTCGGGAAAGGCTTCCTTACTGGGTGTGGAAATCTCCTATGCCTTTCCTCGCCTATTCTGTCAGCTCTAAAATTCTCTTTCGGTTGCCACCCTCACAGATGGATTAGGAAACTCTTTGCGGTGCACTCATTAGTGAAATGACCTCAATGACGCTGGAATCCAATATCTAATCGCCGATTTTTAGCGAGTCCACACGCCAGGGTGGTTGGGGTCCAGTGCAGCCCCGGCCAGGTCCAGGCCCCTTGGACTGGGCCACAGGAGGACAAAGAGGAGGGTCCCGGCCCCCACGGTAGGTAGAGGTGCGGGCAGTTCTCCAAGGGCTTGGGTGTTTTCCAGAGGGAGGAGATGGAGGGGACTGATTTCTTCAGCGCCCCACAAACCACGCCACCCCACCCCACCCATGGGACACATCCCGAGAGAGAGAGAGAGAGAGAGAGAGAGAGAGAGAGAGAGAGAGAGAGAGAGAGAGAGAGAGAGAGACGCCCCATACACTGGCTCCCCTCCCCCGTGCGCTGTGCCCCAGCCCTGGCCCGGGGGAATAGGCGGCCGCCGGGCCACAGGGTGGGGGGCGCAGCTGAAAGGGGTTGTGGGGGAGGGCCGCCCCTGGCTGGGGTCAAAGGGCGAGCGCCCCGCCCCTCCCGCCCGTGCGAGCTGGGGGTGGGGGGCGGGGAGGTGAAGGAGGCCAGGCAAGGAGAGGAGGGGGGCTTGAAGGTCTCCACCTTGGCGGGTCCAGCCGTGGAGGCGCATCTTGTGTGAGTGTGAGTGAGTGAGTGAGTGTGAGTGTGAGTGTGTGTGTATACAGAGACAGCCCCCAACCCCGGCCCGCCCCGCCTGTCACCCCCGTCCCTCGGAGCCCGCGGGACCCGGCCGGCGAACTCAACAGGCCCGACCCGGCGCGGGGCCTGGGGCGGGGGGAGGAGGCGGCGGGGAAGCGCAGAGAGGCTCGGCTTCTTGAGCGGGGCAGGGGCGCCCTCCGCCGTCCACGGCCACACCACCCCGAACGCGCCCGATCCCGTCTGGTCTCGGAAGCTAAGCAGGCTCGGGCCTGGTTAGAACTTGGATGGGAGACCGCCCGGGAATACCGGGTGCCGTAGGCTTCTTCTTTTTTTTTTTGCCTCTGGTTCTGTCGCGTTTCTGGGAGTGCGGGGGCGGCCCGGGGTGGGGGTGACCCCCACCCTCAGCGTCCGCCGCGGTGCCTGGCGCGCCCCAGCCCGCACCGTGGGGCCTCCTCTTGTCCCGAGCCGCGACACCGCCGCCACGCGGCAGCATGCGTGGCTTCTGGACAGTCAGGTCTCAGACCAAAGGTCTGCTCTGTGGGAGCCGACACGCTGGAGGAAACCTTGAGAGTCTGAGAGGGGAGGGAGTTCCAGAAGAAGGCCAGGATGTCATTTTGAGGGAGTATGTGACCAGAACTCGTCCCGTTGCTTTTGGGGTTCTATGGGCTACACGTAGGAATCTTTGGTGGTGGCACCTGATGTTGGGGGATCCGGAGTCACACCCAGACCTGCTCCACAGGCCTCCTTTTACTTTTCTCTTCGGATTCATTTTTTTTTTTTTTTTTTTGAGACAGAGTCTCGGTTTGGTGCCCAGGCTAGAGTGAGTGCCGTGGCGTCAGCCTAGCTCACAGCAACTTCAAACTCCTGGGCTCCAGTGATCCTTCTGCCTCAGCCTCCCGGGTAGCTGGGACTGCAGGCATGCGCCACCATGCCCCGCTAATTTTTATATATATATCAGTTGGCCAATTAATTCCTTTCTATTTATAGTAGAGACGGGGTCTCGCTCTTGCTCAGGCTGGTTTTGAACTCCTGACCTTGAGCAATCCGCCCGCCTCGGCCTCCCAAGAGCTAGGATTACAGGCGTGAGCCACAGCGCCCGGCCGGATTCATTATTTTTAAAAAGTGTCTCTTATCTCTATTATTGCATTTTCTTTTCTCTCTCTTTTCAAGCAGATGATGGGAGTCCAAGTATTAAGGTGACATGTGTTGCCCGTGCCCCCCTCACCCCCCGTGTTCTTATTCATTTACCTCTCATGTTGCTCCAGCATATTGTGGGGGCACCAATGTTAAGGTCGGGTGCGTTGCCCTCTCCCAGCCTCCCCCCTCGGGTCAGAGCTTCAAGTGCGCCCATCCCCCAGTCGGTGCGTACCCACCCCATTCCTAATGGATGTGTATGCCCATCCCCTCCCCCCACCCGCCCGACACCCACCCGAAGAAGGTGATTCCTCTGTGTCCACTTAGGTGTCCATCGGTTCGTACCCATTTGCTGGTGAGCGCGAGCACGTGGTGCTCGTGTGTCCATTCTTGGGATACTTGGCTTACTGGAACGGGTTCCAGCTCTGGCCAGGAGAACCACGAGAGGTGCCCCCTCACCGCTGCTCCTCATAGCCGAATAGCACTCCGTGGTGTCCACGCGCCACATTTTATTTACCCACTCGTGGGTCGATGGGCACTCGGGTGGCTTCCAGGTCTTTGCGATTGTGACTTGTGCCCTGACACTAACCCTAACCCTTACCCAGCCCGTCTCCTCCACGGCCCCTGCCTGACTGACTCCTTCCCGCCCGGCCTATCACCTGTCACCGTCCTCTGCCCCTGCCTGACACGCTCCTCCCCGCCCGGGCCGTCACCGTCCTCGGCCCCTGCCTGACGGGGCTCCTCCGTCGCCTGGGCCTTCCAAGGGCTTGGTGTGGACGCTGGTTCCAGGACGCCCTCCCAGGAACCCGGTAGCAGGGCGGCCGCAGCGTCTCGCGCAACCCAACCGTCCGCCGGCTGGCCGCCATCGCTAAGTGGCCTGCGGGGGACGTGCTCCCGCTGTGCCGTGGGGGCCCAGCCTGGTGTCTTCTCTGAGGCCCCGCGGCTGCCGCTCCCCGCAAGGGGATAGCCGCGGAGGTGGGGACCGCCTCCTCATGGGGACGTACACCCAGCTCTCCACGTCGGATTCCGGGGCTCTCTGTCCTGCCAGAAGGCCCAGCTGGCCTGCGGGTCCTTAGAGTGGCAAAAACATCCGAAAACTGAGATTGAGGGTCCGGTGGGTGTCTGCACTTTTGTGCTGGGCACCCCAGGGAGGCCCGGTGGCTGGCTGGACAACGCGGTCTGCTGGGCTGGGGGGGGGGTTTGGAGGAGCAACTGATGCCCTTTGCACTTTGGGTAGCAAGTGTCTGAGGTGTCTCTGGGCCCTGTGCCATGTGGGGGCGGGGGCGGGGGCGGGGTGGGAGGAGGAGGAGGAGGAGGAGGAGGAGGAGGAGGAGGAGGAGGTGGGAAGGGCCGTGGCCTGCAGTCGTGTTCCCCGGGGTGGCACAGCATGTGGCTTCTTCCACAGGCTGCTTGGCCTGGGCTCCCTGCACCTGGGCCTTTGGAGGACTGGCCCTGTGCTTGCCAACACTTCCTGCAGGGACCCAGAGCTGGGAGGTTGCATCTCTCAGCCCTGGGTCGGGCAGAGCCCCAGCGGGCCATGCCCACAACCTCTCTCAGCAGGGGTCCCCCAGAAGGCTCCTTTGGGACCAGGATTCTCTTGCGGGTGACTCTTTAAGGTCTGGCCCCTGGATGGAGGGGCACCAGGAGTAGAGGAGCAGGAAGGGGAAGGGGGTGGCCATGCGAGGGGACACTTTCAGGCCAAGTCCCAGCTTCAGTCTGATCCTCCTGGGAACCCCGGGGTGGACATCACACCTCCTGGTTGCCCCGCTCTGAGACAAGGAGCCGGGCTTCGCATTCCCACAGCAGCCAGTCGTGGGCTGAGGACACCTGGGGCGTTGGGAACTCCCTGGCTTCTCCTTGGTTTAACATCTGGAGCTGCTTGTGAATTGTGCCGCCACACACACCCGAGTGCAGGTGTCTTCCGCACAGACTGCGGGCCTCGCTCTTCTGAATGCCGCTAGCTCGCGACCCACCCACGGGAGAACCTGGTCAGGGTACTTTCTCTCAGGGGCAGACTCTGATCCGGGCGGGCTACCGGTGTCTCTGTTTGCTCCTTTCTTTCTTCCACTTCGGGAAAGGCTTCCTTACTGGGTGTGGAAATCTCCTATGCCTTTCCTCGCCTATTCTGTCAGCTCTAAAATTCTCTTTCGGTTGCCACCCTCACAGATGGATTAGGAAACTCTTTGCGGTGCACTCATTAGTGAAATGACCTCAATGACGCTGGAATCCAATATCTAATCGCCGATTTTTAGCGAGTCCACACGCCAGGGTGGTTGGGGTCCAGTGCAGCCCCGGCCAGGTCCAGGCCCCTTGGACTGGGCCACAGGAGGACAAAGAGGAGGGTCCCGGCCCCCACGGTAGGTAGAGGTGCGGGCAGTTCTCCAAGGGCTTGGGTGTTTTCCAGAGGGAGGAGATGGAGGGGACTGATTTCTTCAGCGCCCCACAAACCACGCCACCCCACCCCACCCATGGGACACATCCCGAGAGAGAGAGAGAGAGAGAGAGAGAGAGAGAGAGAGAGAGAGAGAGAGAGAGAGAGAGAGAGAGAGAGAGAGACGCCCCATACACTGGCTCCCCTCCCCCGTGCGCTGTGCCCCAGCCCTGGCCCGGGGGAATAGGCGGCCGCCGGGCCACAGGGTGGGGGGCGCAGCTGAAAGGGGTTGTGGGGGAGGGCCGCCCCTGGCTGGGGTCAAAGGGCGAGCGCCCCGCCCCTCCCGCCCGTGCGAGCTGGGGGTGGGGGGCGGGGAGGTGAAGGAGGCCAGGCAAGGAGAGGAGGGGGGCTTGAAGGTCTCCACCTTGGCGGGTCCAGCCGTGGAGGCGCATCTTGTGTGAGTGTGAGTGAGTGAGTGAGTGTGAGTGTGAGTGTGTGTGTATACAGAGACAGCCCCCAACCCCGGCCCGCCCCGCCTGTCACCCCCGTCCCTCGGAGCCCGCGGGACCCGGCCGGCGAACTCAACAGGCCCGACCCGGCGCGGGGCCTGGGGCGGGAGGCGGCGGCGGGGAAGCGCAGAGAGGCTCGGCTTCTTGAGCGGGGCAGGGGCGCCCTCCGCCGTCCACGGCCACACCACCCCGAACGCGCCCGATCCCGTCTGGTCTCGGAAGCTAAGCACCTGGTTAGAACTTGGATGGGAGACCGCCCGGGAATACCGGGTGCCGTAGGCTTCTTCTTTTTTTTTTTGCCTCTGGTTCTGTCGCGTTTCTGGGAGTGCGGGGGCGGCCCGGGGTGGGGGTGACCCCCACCCTCAGCGTCCGCCGCGGTGCCTGGCGCGCCCCAGCCCGCACCGTGGGGCCTCCTCTTGTCCCGAGCCGCGACACCGCCGCCACGCGGCAGCATGCGTGGCTTCTGGACAGTCAGGTCTCAGACCAAAGGTCTGCTCTGTGGGAGCCGACACGCTGGAGGAAACCTTGAGAGTCTGAGAGGGGAGGGAGTTCCAGAAGAAGGCCAGGATGTCATTTTGAGGGAGTATGTGACCAGAACTCGTCCCGTTGCTTTTGGGGTTCTATGGGCTACACGTAGGAATCTTTGGTGGTGGCACCTGATGTTGGGGGATCCGGAGTCACACCCAGACCTGCTCCACAGGCCTCCTTTTACTTTTCTCTTCGGATTCATTTTTTTTTTTTTTTTTTTGAGACAGAGTCTCGGTTTGGTGCCCAGGCTAGAGTGAGTGCCGTGGCGTCAGCCTAGCTCACAGCAACTTCAAACTCCTGGGCTCCAGTGATCCTTCTGCCTCAGCCTCCCGGGTAGCTGGGACTGCAGGCATGCGCCACCATGCCCCGCTAATTTTTATATATATATCAGTTGGCCAATTAATTCCTTTCTATTTATAGTAGAGACGGGGTCTCGCTCTTGCTCAGGCTGGTTTTGAACTCCTGACCTTGAGCAATCCGCCCGCCTCGGCCTCCCAAGAGCTAGGATTACAGGCGTGAGCCACAGCGCCCGGCCGGATTCATTATTTTTAAAAAGTGTCTCTTATCTCTATTATTGCATTTTCTTTTCTCTCTCTTTTCAAGCAGATGATGGGAGTCCAAGTATTAAGGTGACATGTGTTGCCCGTGCCCCCCTCCCCCCCCGTGTTCTTATTCATTTACCTCTCATGTTGCTCCAGCATATTGTGGGGGCACCAATGTTAAGGTCGGGTGCGTTGCCCTCTCCCAGCCTCCCCCCTCGGGTCAGAGCTTCAAGTGCGCCCATCCCCCAGTCGGTGCGTACCCACCCCATTCCTAATGGATGTGTATGCCCATCACCTCCCCCCACCCGCCCGACACCCACCCGAAGAAGGTGATTCCTCTGTGTCCACTTAGGTGTCCATCGGTTCGTACCCATTTGCTGGTGAGCGCGAGCACGTGGTGCTCGTGTGTCCATTCTTGGGATACTTGGCTTACTGGAACGGGTTCCAGCTCTGGCCAGGAGAACCACGAGAGGTGCCCCCTCACCGCTGCTCCTCATAGCCGAATAGCACTCCGTGGTGTCCACGCGCCACATTTTATTTACCCACTCGTGGGTCGATGGGCACTCGGGTGGCTTCCAGGTCTTTGCGATTGTGACTTGTGCCCTGACACTAACCCTAACCCTTACCCAGCCCGTCTCCTCCACGGCCCCTGCCTGACTGACTCCTTCCCGCCCGGCCTATCACCTGTCACCGTCCTCTGCCCCTGCCTGACACGCTCCTCCCCGCCCGGGCCGTCACCGTCCTCGGCCCCTGCCTGACGGGGCTCCTCCGTCGCCTGGGCCTTCCAAGGGCTTGGTGTGGACGCTGGTTCCAGGACGCCCTCCCAGGAACCCGGTAGCAGGGCGGCCGCAGCGTCTCGCGCAACCCAACCGTCCGCCGGCTGGCCGCCATCGCTAAGTGGCCTGCGGGGGACGTGCTCCCGCTGTGCCGTGGGGGCCCAGCCTGGTGTCTTCTCTGAGGCCCCGCGGCTGCCGCTCCCCGCAAGGGGATAGCCGCGGAGGTGGGGACCGCCTCCTCATGGGGACGTACACCCAGCTCTCCACGTCGGATTCCGGGGCTCTCTGTCCTGCCAGAAGGCCCAGCTGGCCTGCGGGTCCTTAGAGTGGCAAAAACATCCGAAAACTGAGATTGAGGGTCCGGTGGGTGTCTGCACTTTTGTGCTGGGCACCCCAGGGAGGCCCGGTGGCTGGCTGGACAACGCGGTCTGCTGGGCTGGGGGGGGGGTTTGGAGGAGCAACTGATGCCCTTTGCACTTTGGGTAGCAAGTGTCTGAGGTGTCTCTGGGCCCTGTGCCATGTGGGGGCGGGGGCGGGGGCGGGGTGGGAGGAGGAGGAGGAGGAGGAGGAGGAGGAGGAGGAGGAGGAGGTGGGAAGGGCCGTGGCCTGCAGTCGTGTTCCCCGGGGTGGCACAGCATGTGGCTTCTTCCACAGGCTGCTTGGCCTGGGCTCCCTGCACCTGGGCCTTTGGAGGACTGGCCCTGTGCTTGCCAACACTTCCTGCAGGGACCCAGAGCTGGGAGGTTGCATCTCTCAGCCCTGGGTCGGGCAGAGCCCCAGCGGGCCATGCCCACAACCTCTCTCAGCAGGGGTCCCCCAGAAGGCTCCTTTGGGACCAGGATTCTCTTGCGGGTGACTCTTTAAGGTCTGGCCCCTGGATGGAGGGGCACCAGGAGTAGAGGAGCAGGAAGGGGAAGGGGGTGGCCATGCGAGGGGACACTTTCAGGCCAAGTCCCAGCTTCAGTCTGATCCTCCTGGGAACCCCGGGGTGGACATCACACCTCCTGGTTGCCCCGCTCTGAGACAAGGAGCCGGGCTTCGCATTCCCACAGCAGCCAGTCGTGGGCTGAGGACACCTGGGGCGTTGGGAACTCCCTGGCTTCTCCTTGGTTTAACATCTGGAGCTGCTTGTGAATTGTGCCGCCACACACACCCGAGTGCAGGTGTCTTCCGCACAGACTGCGGGCCTCGCTCTTCTGAATGCCGCTAGCTCGCGACCCACCCACGGGAGAACCTGGTCAGGGTACTTTCTCTCAGGGGCAGACTCTGATCCGGGCGGGCTACCGGTGTCTCTGTTTGCTCCTTTCTTTCTTCCACTTCGGGAAAGGCTTCCTTACTGGGTGTGGAAATCTCCTATGCCTTTCCTCGCCTATTCTGTCAGCTCTAAAATTCTCTTTCGGTTGCCACCCTCACAGATGGATTAGGAAACTCTTTGCGGTGCACTCATTAGTGAAATGACCTCAATGACGCTGGAATCCAATATCTAATCGCCGATTTTTAGCGAGTCCACACGCCAGGGTGGTTGGGGTCCAGTGCAGCCCCGGCCAGGTCCAGGCCCCTTGGACTGGGCCACAGGAGGACAAAGAGGAGGGTCCCGGCCCCCACGGTAGGTAGAGGTGCGGGCAGTTCTCCAAGGGCTTGGGTGTTTTCCAGAGGGAGGAGATGGAGGGGACTGATTTCTTCAGCGCCCCACAAACCACGCCACCCCACCCCACCCATGGGACACATCCCGAGAGAGAGAGAGAGAGAGAGAGAGAGAGAGAGAGAGAGAGAGAGAGAGAGAGAGAGAGAGAGAGACGCCCCATACACTGGCTCCCCTCCCCCGTGCGCTGTGCCCCAGCCCTGGCCCGGGGGAATAGGCGGCCGCCGGGCCACAGGGTGGGGGGCGCAGCTGAAAGGGGTTGTGGGGGAGGGCCGCCCCTGGCTGGGGTCAAAGGGCGAGCGCCCCGCCCCTCCCGCCCGTGCGAGCTGGGGGTGGGGGGCGGGGAGGTGAAGGAGGCCAGGCAAGGAGAGGAGGGGGGCTTGAAGGTCTCCACCTTGGCGGGTCCAGCCG
The DNA here is from genome assembly GCF_040939455.1 of Microcebus murinus. Taxonomy (NCBI): domain Eukaryota; kingdom Metazoa; phylum Chordata; class Mammalia; order Primates; family Cheirogaleidae; genus Microcebus; species Microcebus murinus. The sequence continues at coordinate 56,387 of NC_134118.1, read as the reverse complement.
TGGAGGCGCATCTTGTGTGAGTGTGAGTGAGTGAGTGAGTGTGAGTGTGAGTGTGTGTGTATACAGAGACAGCCCCCAACCCCGGCCCGCCCCGCCTGTCACCCCCGTCCCTCGGAGCCCGCGGGACCCGGCCGGCGAACTCAACAGGCCCGACCCGGCGCGGGGCCTGGGGCGGGAGGCGGCGGCGGGGAAGCGCAGAGAGGCTCGGCTTCTTGAGCGGGGCAGGGGCGCCCTCCGCCGTCCACGGCCACACCACCCCGAACGCGCCCGATCCCGTCTGGTCTCGGAAGCTAAGCAGGCTCGGGCCTGGTTAGAACTTGGATGGGAGACCGCCCGGGAATACCGGGTGCCGTAGGCTTCTTCTTTTTTTTTTTGCCTCTGGTTCTGTCGCGTTTCTGGGAGTGCGGGGGCGGCCCGGGGTGGGGGTGACCCCCACCCTCAGCGTCCGCCGCGGTGCCTGGCGCGCCCCAGCCCGCACCGTGGGGCCTCCTCTTGTCCCGAGCCGCGACACCGCCGCCACGCGGCAGCATGCGTGGCTTCTGGACAGTCAGGTCTCAGACCAAAGGTCTGCTCTGTGGGAGCCGACACGCTGGAGGAAACCTTGAGAGTCTGAGAGGGGAGGGAGTTCCAGAAGAAGGCCAGGATGTCATTTTGAGGGAGTATGTGACCAGAACTCGTCCCGTTGCTTTTGGGGTTCTATGGGCTACACGTAGGAATCTTTGGTGGTGGCACCTGATGTTGGGGGATCCGGAGTCACACCCAGACCTGCTCCACAGGCCTCCTTTTACTTTTCTCTTCGGATTCATTTTTTTTTTTTTTTTTTTGAGACAGAGTCTCGGTTTGGTGCCCAGGCTAGAGTGAGTGCCGTGGCGTCAGCCTAGCTCACAGCAACTTCAAACTCCTGGGCTCCAGTGATCCTTCTGCCTCAGCCTCCCGGGTAGCTGGGACTGCAGGCATGCGCCACCATGCCCCGCTAATTTTTATATATATATCAGTTGGCCAATTAATTCCTTTCTATTTATAGTAGAGACGGGGTCTCGCTCTTGCTCAGGCTGGTTTTGAACTCCTGACCTTGAGCAATCCGCCCGCCTCGGCCTCCCAAGAGCTAGGATTACAGGCGTGAGCCACAGCGCCCGGCCGGATTCATTATTTTTAAAAAGTGTCTCTTATCTCTATTATTGCATTTTCTTTTCTCTCTCTTTTCAAGCAGATGATGGGAGTCCAAGTATTAAGGTGACATGTGTTGCCCGTGCCCCCCTCCCCCCCCGTGTTCTTATTCATTTACCTCTCATGTTGCTCCAGCATATTGTGGGGGCACCAATGTTAAGGTCGGGTGCGTTGCCCTCTCCCAGCCTCCCCCCTCGGGTCAGAGCTTCAAGTGCGCCCATCCCCCAGTCGGTGCGTACCCACCCCATTCCTAATGGATGTGTATGCCCATCACCTCCCCCCACCCGCCCGACACCCACCCGAAGAAGGTGATTCCTCTGTGTCCACTTAGGTGTCCATCGGTTCGTACCCATTTGCTGGTGAGCGCGAGCACGTGGTGCTCGTGTGTCCATTCTTGGGATACTTGGCTTACTGGAACGGGTTCCAGCTCTGGCCAGGAGAACCACGAGAGGTGCCCCCTCACCGCTGCTCCTCATAGCCGAATAGCACTCCGTGGTGTCCACGCGCCACATTTTATTTACCCACTCGTGGGTCGATGGGCACTCGGGTGGCTTCCAGGTCTTTGCGATTGTGACTTGTGCCCTGACACTAACCCTAACCCTTACCCAGCCCGTCTCCTCCACGGCCCCTGCCTGACTGACTCCTTCCCGCCCGGCCTATCACCTGTCACCGTCCTCTGCCCCTGCCTGACACGCTCCTCCCCGCCCGGGCCGTCACCGTCCTCGGCCCCTGCCTGACGGGGCTCCTCCGTCGCCTGGGCCTTCCAAGGGCTTGGTGTGGACGCTGGTTCCAGGACGCCCTCCCAGGAACCCGGTAGCAGGGCGGCCGCAGCGTCTCGCGCAACCCAACCGTCCGCCGGCTGGCCGCCATCGCTAAGTGGCCTGCGGGGGACGTGCTCCCGCTGTGCCGTGGGGGCCCAGCCTGGTGTCTTCTCTGAGGCCCCGCGGCTGCTGCTCCCCGCAAGGGGATAGCCGCGGAGGTGGGGACCGCCTCCTCATGGGGACGTACACCCAGCTCTCCACGTCGGATTCCGGGGCTCTCTGTCCTGCCAGAAGGCCCAGCTGGCCTGCGGGTCCTTAGAGTGGCAAAAACATCCGAAAACTGAGATTGAGGGTCCGGTGGGTGTCTGCACTTTTGTGCTGGGCACCCCAGGGAGGCCCGGTGGCTGGCTGGACAACGCGGTCTGCTGGGCTGGGGGGGGGGTTTGGAGGAGCAACTGATGCCCTTTGCACTTTGGGTAGCAAGTGTCTGAGGTGTCTCTGGGCCCTGTGCCATGTGGGGGCGGGGGCGGGGGCGGGGTGGGAGGAGGAGGAGGAGGAGGAGGAGGAGGAGGAGGAGGAGGAGGTGGGAAGGGCCGTGGCCTGCAGTCGTGTTCCCCGGGGTGGCACAGCATGTGGCTTCTTCCACAGGCTGCTTGGCCTGGGCTCCCTGCACCTGGGCCTTTGGAGGACTGGCCCTGTGCTTGCCAACACTTCCTGCAGGGACCCAGAGCTGGGAGGTTGCATCTCTCAGCCCTGGGTCGGGCAGAGCCCCAGCGGGCCATGCCCACAACCTCTCTCAGCAGGGGTCCCCCAGAAGGCTCCTTTGGGACCAGGATTCTCTTGCGGGTGACTCTTTAAGGTCTGGCCCCTGGATGGAGGGGCACCAGGAGTAGAGGAGCAGGAAGGGGAAGGGGGTGGCCATGCGAGGGGACACTTTCAGGCCAAGTCCCAGCTTCAGTCTGATCCTCCTGGGAACCCCGGGGTGGACATCACACCTCCTGGTTGCCCCGCTCTGAGACAAGGAGCCGGGCTTCGCATTCCCACAGCAGCCAGTCGTGGGCTGAGGACACCTGGGGCGTTGGGAACTCCCTGGCTTCTCCTTGGTTTAACATCTGGAGCTGCTTGTGAATTGTGCCGCCACACACACCCGAGTGCAGGTGTCTTCCGCACAGACTGCGGGCCTCGCTCTTCTGAATGCCGCTAGCTCGCGACCCACCCACGGGAGAACCTGGTCAGGGTACTTTCTCTCAGGGGCAGACTCTGATCCGGGCGGGCTACCGGTGTCTCTGTTTGCTCCTTTCTTTCTTCCACTTCGGGAAAGGCTTCCTTACTGGGTGTGGAAATCTCCTATGCCTTTCCTCGCCTATTCTGTCAGCTCTAAAATTCTCTTTCGGTTGCCACCCTCACAGATGGATTAGGAAACTCTTTGCGGTGCACTCATTAGTGAAATGACCTCAATGACGCTGGAATCCAATATCTAATCGCCGATTTTTAGCGAGTCCACACGCCAGGGTGGTTGGGGTCCAGTGCAGCCCCGGCCAGGTCCAGGCCCCTTGGACTGGGCCACAGGAGGACAAAGAGGAGGGTCCCGGCCCCCACGGTAGGTAGAGGTGCGGGCAGTTCTCCAAGGGCTTGGGTGTTTTCCAGAGGGAGGAGATGGAGGGGACTGATTTCTTCAGCGCCCCACAAACCACGCCACCCCACCCCACCCATGGGACACATCCCGAGAGAGAGAGAGAGAGAGAGAGAGAGAGAGAGAGAGAGAGAGAGAGAGAGAGAGAGAGAGACGCCCCATACACTGGCTCCCCTCCCCCGTGCGCTGTGCCCCAGCCCTGGCCCGGGGGAATAGGCGGCCGCCGGGCCACAGGGTGGGGGGCGCAGCTGAAAGGGGTTGTGGGGGAGGGCCGCCCCTGGCTGGGGTCAAAGGGCGAGCGCCCCGCCCCTCCCGCCCGTGCGAGCTGGGGGTGGGGGGCGGGGAGGTGAAGGAGGCCAGGCAAGGAGAGGAGGGGGGCTTGAAGGTCTCCACCTTGGCGGGTCCAGCCGTGGAGGCGCATCTTGTGTGAGTGTGAGTGAGTGAGTGAGTGTGAGTGTGAGTGTGTGTGTATACAGAGACAGCCCCCAACCCCGGCCCGCCCCGCCTGTCACCCCCGTCCCTCGGAGCCCGCGGGACCCGGCCGGCGAACTCAACAGGCCCGACCCGGCGCGGGGCCTGGGGCGGGAGGCGGCGGCGGGGAAGCGCAGAGAGGCTCGGCTTCTTGAGCGGGGCAGGGGCGCCCTCCGCCGTCCACGGCCACACCACCCCGAACGCGCCCGATCCCGTCTGGTCTCGGAAGCTAAGCAGGCTCGGGCCTGGTTAGAACTTGGATGGGAGACCGCCCGGGAATACCGGGTGCCGTAGGCTTCTTCTTTTTTTTTTTGCCTCTGGTTCTGTCGCGTTTCTGGGAGTGCGGGGGCGGCCCGGGGTGGGGGTGACCCCCACCCTCAGCGTCCGCCGCGGTGCCTGGCGCGCCCCAGCCCGCACCGTGGGGCCTCCTCTTGTCCCGAGCCGCGACACCGCCGCCACGCGGCAGCATGCGTGGCTTCTGGACAGTCAGGTCTCAGACCAAAGGTCTGCTCTGTGGGAGCCGACACGCTGGAGGAAACCTTGAGAGTCTGAGAGGGGAGGGAGTTCCAGAAGAAGGCCAGGATGTCATTTTGAGGGAGTATGTGACCAGAACTCGTCCCGTTGCTTTTGGGGTTCTATGGGCTACACGTAGGAATCTTTGGTGGTGGCACCTGATGTTGGGGGATCCGGAGTCACACCCAGACCTGCTCCACAGGCCTCCTTTTACTTTTCTCTTCGGATTCATTTTTTTTTTTTTTTTTTTGAGACAGAGTCTCGGTTTGGTGCCCAGGCTAGAGTGAGTGCCGTGGCGTCAGCCTAGCTCACAGCAACTTCAAACTCCTGGGCTCCAGTGATCCTTCTGCCTCAGCCTCCCGGGTAGCTGGGACTGCAGGCATGCGCCACCATGCCCCGCTAATTTTTATATATATATCAGTTGGCCAATTAATTCCTTTCTATTTATAGTAGAGACGGGGTCTCGCTCTTGCTCAGGCTGGTTTTGAACTCCTGACCTTGAGCAATCCGCCCGCCTCGGCCTCCCAAGAGCTAGGATTACAGGCGTGAGCCACAGCGCCCGGCCGGATTCATTATTTTTAAAAAGTGTCTCTTATCTCTATTATTGCATTTTCTTTTCTCTCTCTTTTCAAGCAGATGATGGGAGTCCAAGTATTAAGGTGACATGTGTTGCCCGTGCCCCCCTCCCCCCCCGTGTTCTTATTCATTTACCTCTCATGTTGCTCCAGCATATTGTGGGGGCACCAATGTTAAGGTCGGGTGCGTTGCCCTCTCCCAGCCTCCCCCCTCGGGTCAGAGCTTCAAGTGCGCCCATCCCCCAGTCGGTGCGTACCCACCCCATTCCTAATGGATGTGTATGCCCATCCCCTCCCCCCACCCGCCCGACACCCACCCGAAGAAGGTGATTCCTCTGTGTCCACTTAGGTGTCCATCGGTTCGTACCCATTTGCTGGTGAGCGCGAGCACGTGGTGCTCGTGTGTCCATTCTTGGGATACTTGGCTTACTGGAACGGGTTCCAGCTCTGGCCAGGAGAACCACGAGAGGTGCCCCCTCACCGCTGCTCCTCATAGCCGAATAGCACTCCGTGGTGTCCACGCGCCACATTTTATTTACCCACTCGTGGGTCGATGGGCACTCGGGTGGCTTCCAGGTCTTTGCGATTGTGACTTGTGCCCTGACACTAACCCTAACCCTTACCCAGCCCGTCTCCTCCACGGCCCCTGCCTGACTGACTCCTTCCCGCCCGGCCTATCACCTGTCACCGTCCTCTGCCCCTGCCTGACACGCTCCTCCCCGCCCGGGCCGTCACCGTCCTCGGCCCCTGCCTGACGGGGCTCCTCCGTCGCCTGGGCCTTCCAAGGGCTTGGTGTGGACGCTGGTTCCAGGACGCCCTCCCAGGAACCCGGTAGCAGGGCGGCCGCAGCGTCTCGCGCAACCCAACCGTCCGCCGGCTGGCCGCCATCGCTAAGTGGCCTGCGGGGGACGTGCTCCCGCTGTGCCGTGGGGGCCCAGCCTGGTGTCTTCTCTGAGGCCCCGCGGCTGCCGCTCCCCGCAAGGGGATAGCCGCGGAGGTGGGGACCGCCTCCTCATGGGGACGTACACCCAGCTCTCCACGTCGGATTCCGGGGCTCTCTGTCCTGCCAGAAGGCCCAGCTGGCCTGCGGGTCCTTAGAGTGGCAAAAACATCCGAAAACTGAGATTGAGGGTCCGGTGGGTGTCTGCACTTTTGTGCTGGGCACCCCAGGGAGGCCCGGTGGCTGGCTGGACAACGCGGTCTGCTGGGCTGGGGGGGGGGTTTGGAGGAGCAACTGATGCCCTTTGCACTTTGGGTAGCAAGTGTCTGAGGTGTCTCTGGGCCCTGTGCCATGTGGGGGCGGGGGCGGGGGCGGGGTGGGAGGAGGAGGAGGAGGAGGAGGAGGAGGAGGAGGAGGAGGTGGGAAGGGCCGTGGCCTGCAGTCGTGTTCCCCGGGGTGGCACAGCATGTGGCTTCTTCCACAGGCTGCTTGGCCTGGGCTCCCTGCACCTGGGCCTTTGGAGGACTGGCCCTGTGCTTGCCAACACTTCCTGCAGGGACCCAGAGCTGGGAGGTTGCATCTCTCAGCCCTGGGTCGGGCAGAGCCCCAGCGGGCCATGCCCACAACCTCTCTCAGCAGGGGTCCCCCAGAAGGCTCCTTTGGGACCAGGATTCTCTTGCGGGTGACTCTTTAAGGTCTGGCCCCTGGATGGAGGGGCACCAGGAGTAGAGGAGCAGGAAGGGGAAGGGGGTGGCCATGCGAGGGGACACTTTCAGGCCAAGTCCCAGCTTCAGTCTGATCCTCCTGGGAACCCCGGGGTGGACATCACACCTCCTGGTTGCCCCGCTCTGAGACAAGGAGCCGGGCTTCGCATTCCCACAGCAGCCAGTCGTGGGCTGAGGACACCTGGGGCGTTGGGAACTCCCTGGCTTCTCCTTGGTTTAACATCTGGAGCTGCTTGTGAATTGTGCCGCCACACACACCCGAGTGCAGGTGTCTTCCGCACAGACTGCGGGCCTCGCTCTTCTGAATGCCGCTAGCTCGCGACCCACCCACGGGAGAACCTGGTCAGGGTACTTTCTCTCAGGGGCAGACTCTGATCCGGGCGGGCTACCGGTGTCTCTGTTTGCTCCTTTCTTTCTTCCACTTCGGGAAAGGCTTCCTTACTGGGTGTGGAAATCTCCTATGCCTTTCCTCGCCTATTCTGTCAGCTCTAAAATTCTCTTTCGGTTGCCACCCTCACAGATGGATTAGGAAACTCTTTGCGGTGCACTCATTAGTGAAATGACCTCAATGACGCTGGAATCCAATATCTAATCGCCGATTTTTAGCGAGTCCACACGCCAGGGTGGTTGGGGTCCAGTGCAGCCCCGGCCAGGTCCAGGCCCCTTGGACTGGGCCACAGGAGGACAAAGAGGAGGGTCCCGGCCCCCACGGTAGGTAGAGGTGCGGGCAGTTCTCCAAGGGCTTGGGTGTTTTCCAGAGGGAGGAGATGGAGGGGACTGATTTCTTCAGCGCCCCACAAACCACGCCACCCCACCCCACCCATGGGACACATCCCGAGAGAGAGAGAGAGAGAGAGAGAGAGAGAGAGAGAGAGAGAGAGAGAGAGAGAGAGAGAGAGACGCCCCATACACTGGCTCCCCTCCCCCGTGCGCTGTGCCCCAGCCCTGGCCCGGGGGAATAGGCGGCCGCCGGGCCACAGGGTGGGGGGCGCAGCTGAAAGGGGTTGTGGGGGAGGGCCGCCCCTGGCTGGGGTCAAAGGGCGAGCGCCCCGCCCCTCCCGCCCGTGCGAGCTGGGGGTGGGGGGCGGGGAGGTGAAGGAGGCCAGGCAAGGAGAGGAGGGGGGCTTGAAGGTCTCCACCTTGGCGGGTCCAGCCGTGGAGGCGCATCTTGTGTGAGTGTGAGTGAGTGAGTGAGTGTGAGTGTGAGTGTGTGTGTATACAGAGACAGCCCCCAACCCCGGCCCGCCCCGCCTGTCACCCCCGTCCCTCGGAGCCCGCGGGACCCGGCCGGCGAACTCAACAGGCCCGACCCGGCGCGGGGCCTGGGGCGGGGGGAGGAGGCGGCGGGGAAGCGCAGAGAGGCTCGGCTTCTTGAGCGGGGCAGGGGCGCCCTCCGCCGTCCACGGCCACACCACCCCGAACGCGCCCGATCCCGTCTGGTCTCGGAAGCTAAGCAGGCTCGGGCCTGGTTAGAACTTGGATGGGAGACCGCCCGGGAATACCGGGTGCCGTAGGCTTCTTCTTTTTTTTTTTGCCTCTGGTTCTGTCGCGTTTCTGGGAGTGCGGGGGCGGCCCGGGGTGGGGGTGACCCCCACCCTCAGCGTCCGCCGCGGTGCCTGGCGCGCCCCAGCCCGCACCGTGGGGCCTCCTCTTGTCCCGAGCCGCGACACCGCCGCCACGCGGCAGCATGCGTGGCTTCTGGACAGTCAGGTCTCAGACCAAAGGTCTGCTCTGTGGGAGCCGACACGCTGGAGGAAACCTTGAGAGTCTGAGAGGGGAGGGAGTTCCAGAAGAAGGCCAGGATGTCATTTTGAGGGAGTATGTGACCAGAACTCGTCCCGTTGCTTTTGGGGTTCTATGGGCTACACGTAGGAATCTTTGGTGGTGGCACCTGATGTTGGGGGATCCGGAGTCACACCCAGACCTGCTCCACAGGCCTCCTTTTACTTTTCTCTTCGGATTCATTTTTTTTTTTTTTTTTTTGAGACAGAGTCTCGGTTTGGTGCCCAGGCTAGAGTGAGTGCCGTGGCGTCAGCCTAGCTCACAGCAACTTCAAACTCCTGGGCTCCAGTGATCCTTCTGCCTCAGCCTCCCGGGTAGCTGGGACTGCAGGCATGCGCCACCATGCCCCGCTAATTTTTATATATATATCAGTTGGCCAATTAATTCCTTTCTATTTATAGTAGAGACGGGGTCTCGCTCTTGCTCAGGCTGGTTTTGAACTCCTGACCTTGAGCAATCCGCCCGCCTCGGCCTCCCAAGAGCTAGGATTACAGGCGTGAGCCACAGCGCCCGGCCGGATTCATTATTTTTAAAAAGTGTCTCTTATCTCTATTATTGCATTTTCTTTTCTCTCTCTTTTCAAGCAGATGATGGGAGTCCAAGTATTAAGGTGACATGTGTTGCCCGTGCCCCCCTCCCCCCCCGTGTTCTTATTCATTTACCTCTCATGTTGCTCCAGCATATTGTGGGGGCACCAATGTTAAGGTCGGGTGCGTTGCCCTCTCCCAGCCTCCCCCCTCGGGTCAGAGCTTCAAGTGCGCCCATCCCCCAGTCGGTGCGTACCCACCCCATTCCTAATGGATGTGTATGCCCATCCCCTCCCCCCACCCGCCCGACACCCACCCGAAGAAGGTGATTCCTCTGTGTCCACTTAGGTGTCCATCGGTTCGTACCCATTTGCTGGTGAGCGCGAGCACGTGGTGCTCGTGTGTCCATTCTTGGGATACTTGGCTTACTGGAACGGGTTCCAGCTCTGGCCAGGAGAACCACGAGAGGTGCCCCCTCACCGCTGCTCCTCATAGCCGAATAGCACTCCGTGGTGTCCACGCGCCACATTTTATTTACCCACTCGTGGGTCGATGGGCACTCGGGTGGCTTCCAGGTCTTTGCGATTGTGACTTGTGCCCTGACACTAACCCTAACCCTTACCCAGCCCGTCTCCTCCACGGCCCCTGCCTGACTGACTCCTTCCCGCCCGGCCTATCACCTGTCACCGTCCTCTGCCCCTGCCTGACACGCTCCTCCCCGCCCGGGCCGTCACCGTCCTCGGCCCCTGCCTGACGGGGCTCCTCCGTCGCCTGGGCCTTCCAAGGGCTTGGTGTGGACGCTGGTTCCAGGACGCCCTCCCAGGAACCCGGTAGCAGGGCGGCCGCAGCGTCTCGCGCAACCCAACCGTCCGCCGGCTGGCCGCCATCGCTAAGTGGCCTGCGGGGGACGTGCTCCCGCTGTGCCGTGGGGGCCCAGCCTGGTGTCTTCTCTGAGGCCCCGCGGCTGCCGCTCCCCGCAAGGGGATAGCCGCGGAGGTGGGGACCGCCTCCTCATGGGGACGTACACCCAGCTCTCCACGTCGGATTCCGGGGCTCTCTGTCCTGCCAGAAGGCCCAGCTGGCCTGCGGGTCCTTAGAGTGGCAAAAACATCCGAAAACTGAGATTGAGGGTCCGGTGGGTGTCTGCACTTTTGTGCTGGGCACCCCAGGGAGGCCCGGTGGCTGGCTGGACAACGCGGTCTGCTGGGCTGGGGGGGGGGTTTGGAGGAGCAACTGATGCCCTTTGCACTTTGGGTAGCAAGTGTCTGAGGTGTCTCTGGGCCCTGTGCCATGTGGGGGCGGGGGCGGGGGCGGGGTGGGAGGAGGAGGAGGAGGAGGAGGAGGAGGAGGAGGAGGAGGTGGGAAGGGCCGTGGCCTGCAGTCGTGTTCCCCGGGGTGGCACAGCATGTGGCTTCTTCCACAGGCTGCTTGGCCTGGGCTCCCTGCACCTGGGCCTTTGGAGGACTGGCCCTGTGCTTGCCAACACTTCCTGCAGGGACCCAGAGCTGGGAGGTTGCATCTCTCAGCCCTGGGTCGGGCAGAGCCCCAGCGGGCCATGCCCACAACCTCTCTCAGCAGGGGTCCCCCAGAAGGCTCCTTTGGGACCAGGATTCTCTTGCGGGTGACTCTTTAAGGTCTGGCCCCTGGATGGAGGGGCACCAGGAGTAGAGGAGCAGGAAGGGGAAGGGGGTGGCCATGCGAGGGGACACTTTCAGGCCAAGTCCCAGCTTCAGTCTGATCCTCCTGGGAACCCCGGGGTGGACATCACACCTCCTGGTTGCCCCGCTCTGAGACAAGGAGCCGGGCTTCGCATTCCCACAGCAGCCAGTCGTGGGCTGAGGACACCTGGGGCGTTGGGAACTCCCTGGCTTCTCCTTGGTTTAACATCTGGAGCTGCTTGTGAATTGTGCCGCCACACACACCCGAGTGCAGGTGTCTTCCGCACAGACTGCGGGCCTCGCTCTTCTGAATGCCGCTAGCTCGCGACCCACCCACGGGAGAACCTGGTCAGGGTACTTTCTCTCAGGGGCAGACTCTGATCCGGGCGGGCTACCGGTGTCTCTGTTTGCTCCTTTCTTTCTTCCACTTCGGGAAAGGCTTCCTTACTGGGTGTGGAAATCTCCTATGCCTTTCCTCGCCTATTCTGTCAGCTCTAAAATTCTCTTTCGGTTGCCACCCTCACAGATGGATTAGGAAACTCTTTGCGGTGCACTCATTAGTGAAATGACCTCAATGACGCTGGAATCCAATATCTAATCGCCGATTTTTAGCGAGTCCACACGCCAGGGTGGTTGGGGTCCAGTGCAGCCCCGGCCAGGTCCAGGCCCCTTGGACTGGGCCACAGGAGGACAAAGAGGAGGGTCCCGGCCCCCACGGTAGGTAGAGGTGCGGGCAGTTCTCCAAGGGCTTGGGTGTTTTCCAGAGGGAGGAGATGGAGGGGACTGATTTCTTCAGCGCCCCACAAACCACGCCACCCCACCCCACCCATGGGACACATCCCGAGAGAGAGAGAGAGAGAGAGAGAGAGAGAGAGAGAGAGAGAGAGAGAGAGAGAGAGAGAGAGACGCCCCATACACTGGCTCCCCTCCCCCGTGCGCTGTGCCCCAGCCCTGGCCCGGGGGAATAGGCGGCCGCCGGGCCACAGGGTGGGGGGCGCAGCTGAAAGGGGTTGTGGGGGAGGGCCGCCCCTGGCTGGGGTCAAAGGGCGAGCGCCCCGCCCCTCCCGCCCGTGCGAGCTGGGGGTGGGGGGCGGGGAGGTGAAGGAGGCCAGGCAAGGAGAGGAGGGGGGCTTGAAGGTCTCCACCTTGGCGGGTCCAGCCGTGGAGGCGCATCTTGTGTGAGTGTGAGTGAGTGAGTGAGTGTGAGTGTGAGTGTGTGTGTATACAGAGACAGCCCCCAACCCCGGCCCGCCCCGCCTGTCACCCCCGTCCCTCGGAGCCCGCGGGACCCGGCCGGCGAACTCAACAGGCCCGACCCGGCGCGGGGCCTGGGGCGGGGGGAGGAGGCGGCGGGGAAGCGCAGAGAGGCTCGGCTTCTTGAGCGGGGCAGGGGCGCCCTCCGCCGTCCACGGCCACACCACCCCGAACGCGCCCGATCCCGTCTGGTCTCGGAAGCTAAGCAGGCTCGGGCCTGGTTAGAACTTGGATGGGAGACCGCCCGGGAATACCGGGTGCCGTAGGCTTCTTCTTTTTTTTTTTGCCTCTGGTTCTGTCGCGTTTCTGGGAGTGCGGGGGCGGCCCGGGGTGGGGGTGACCCCCACCCTCAGCGTCCGCCGCGGTGCCTGGCGCGCCCCAGCCCGCACCGTGGGGCCTCCTCTTGTCCCGAGCCGCGACACCGCCGCCACGCGGCAGCATGCGTGGCTTCTGGACAGTCAGGTCTCAGACCAAAGGTCTGCTCTGTGGGAGCCGACACGCTGGAGGAAACCTTGAGAGTCTGAGAGGGGAGGGAGTTCCAGAAGAAGGCCAGGATGTCATTTTGAGGGAGTATGTGACCAGAACTCGTCCCGTTGCTTTTGGGGTTCTATGGGCTACACGTAGGAATCTTTGGTGGTGGCACCTGATGTTGGGGGATCCGGAGTCACACCCAGACCTGCTCCACAGGCCTCCTTTTACTTTTCTCTTCGGATTCATTTTTTTTTTTTTTTTTTTGAGACAGAGTCTCGGTTTGGTGCCCAGGCTAGAGTGAGTGCCGTGGCGTCAGCCTAGCTCACAGCAACTTCAAACTCCTGGGCTCCAGTGATCCTTCTGCCTCAGCCTCCCGGGTAGCTGGGACTGCAGGCATGCGCCACCATGCCCCGCTAATTTTTATATATATATCAGTTGGCCAATTAATTCCTTTCTATTTATAGTAGAGACGGGGTCTCGCTCTTGCTCAGGCTGGTTTTGAACTCCTGACCTTGAGCAATCCGCCCGCCTCGGCCTCCCAAGAGCTAGGATTACAGGCGTGAGCCACAGCGCCCGGCCGGATTCATTATTTTTAAAAAGTGTCTCTTATCTCTATTATTGCATTTTCTTTTCTCTCTCTTTTCAAGCAGATGATGGGAGTCCAAGTATTAAGGTGACATGTGTTGCCCGTGCCCCCCTCCCCCCCCGTGTTCTTATTCATTTACCTCTCATGTTGCTCCAGCATATTGTGGGGGCACCAATGTTAAGGTCGGGTGCGTTGCCCTCTCCCAGCCTCCCCCCTCGGGTCAGAGCTTCAAGTGCGCCCATCCCCCAGTCGGTGCGTACCCACCCCATTCCTAATGGATGTGTATGCCCATCCCCTCCCCCCACCCGCCCGACACCCACCCGAAGAAGGTGATTCCTCTGTGTCCACTTAGGTGTCCATCGGTTCGTACCCATTTGCTGGTGAGCGCGAGCACGTGGTGCTCGTGTGTCCATTCTTGGGATACTTGGCTTACTGGAACGGGTTCCAGCTCTGGCCAGGAGAACCACGAGAGGTGCCCCCTCACCGCTGCTCCTCATAGCCGAATAGCACTCCGTGGTGTCCACGCGCCACATTTTATTTACCCACTCGTGGGTCGATGGGCACTCGGGTGGCTTCCAGGTCTTTGCGATTGTGACTTGTGCCCTGACACTAACCCTAACCCTTACCCAGCCCGTCTCCTCCACGGCCCCTGCCTGACTGACTCCTTCCCGCCCGGCCTATCACCTGTCACCGTCCTCTGCCCCTGCCTGACACGCTCCTCCCCGCCCGGGCCGTCACCGTCCTCGGCCCCTGCCTGACGGGGCTCCTCCGTCGCCTGGGCCTTCCAAGGGCTTGGTGTGGACGCTGGTTCCAGGACGCCCTCCCAGGAACCCGGTAGCAGGGCGGCCGCAGCGTCTCGCGCAACCCAACCGTCCGCCGGCTGGCCGCCATCGCTAAGTGGCCTGCGGGGGACGTGCTCCCGCTGTGCCGTGGGGGCCCAGCCTGGTGTCTTCTCTGAGGCCCCGCGGCTGCCGCTCCCCGCAAGGGGATAGCCGCGGAGGTGGGGACCGCCTCCTCATGGGGACGTACACCCAGCTCTCCACGTCGGATTCCGGGGCTCTCTGTCCTGCCAGAAGGCCCAGCTGGCCTGCGGGTCCTTAGAGTGGCAAAAACATCCGAAAACTGAGATTGAGGGTCCGGTGGGTGTCTGCACTTTTGTGCTGGGCACCCCAGGGAGGCCCGGTGGCTGGCTGGACAACGCGGTCTGCTGGGCTGGGGGGGGGGTTTGGAGGAGCAACTGATGCCCTTTGCACTTTGGGTAGCAAGTGTCTGAGGTGTCTCTGGGCCCTGTGCCATGTGGGGGCGGGGGCGGGGGCGGGGTGGGAGGAGGAGGAGGAGGAGGAGGAGGAGGAGGAGGAGGAGGTGGGAAGGGCCGTGGCCTGCAGTCGTGTTCCCCGGGGTGGCACAGCATGTGGCTTCTTCCACAGGCTGCTTGGCCTGGGCTCCCTGCACCTGGGCCTTTGGAGGACTGGCCCTGTGCTTGCCAACACTTCCTGCAGGGACCCAGAGCTGGGAGGTTGCATCTCTCAGCCCTGGGTCGGGCAGAGCCCCAGCGGGCCATGCCCACAACCTCTCTCAGCAGGGGTCCCCCAGAAGGCTCCTTTGGGACCAGGATTCTCTTGCGGGTGACTCTTTAAGGTCTGGCCCCTGGATGGAGGGGCACCAGGAGTAGAGGAGCAGGAAGGGGAAGGGGGTGGCCATGCGAGGGGACACTTTCAGGCCAAGTCCCAGCTTCAGTCTGATCCTCCTGGGAACCCCGGGGTGGACATCACACCTCCTGGTTGCCCCGCTCTGAGACAAGGAGCCGGGCTTCGCATTCCCACAGCAGCCAGTCGTGGGCTGAGGACACCTGGGGCGTTGGGAACTCCCTGGCTTCTCCTTGGTTTAACATCTGGAGCTGCTTGTGAATTGTGCCGCCACACACACCCGAGTGCAGGTGTCTTCCGCACAGACTGCGGGCCTCGCTCTTCTGAATGCCGCTAGCTCGCGACCCACCCACGGGAGAACCTGGTCAGGGTACTTTCTCTCAGGGGCAGACTCTGATCCGGGCGGGCTACCGGTGTCTCTGTTTGCTCCTTTCTTTCTTCCACTTCGGGAAAGGCTTCCTTACTGGGTGTGGAAATCTCCTATGCCTTTCCTCGCCTATTCTGTCAGCTCTAAAATTCTCTTTCGGTTGCCACCCTCACAGATGGATTAGGAAACTCTTTGCGGTGCACTCATTAGTGAAATGACCTCAATGACGCTGGAATCCAATATCTAATCGCCGATTTTTAGCGAGTCCACACGCCAGGGTGGTTGGGGTCCAGTGCAGCCCCGGCCAGGTCCAGGCCCCTTGGACTGGGCCACAGGAGGACAAAGAGGAGGGTCCCGGCCCCCACGGTAGGTAGAGGTGCGGGCAGTTCTCCAAGGGCTTGGGTGTTTTCCAGAGGGAGGAGATGGAGGGGACTGATTTCTTCAGCGCCCCACAAACCACGCCACCCCACCCCACCCATGGGACACATCCCGAGAGAGAGAGAGAGAGAGAGAGAGAGAGAGAGAGAGAGAGAGAGAGAGAGAGAGAGAGAGAGAGACGCCCCATACACTGGCTCCCCTCCCCCGTGCGCTGTGCCCCAGCCCTGGCCCGGGGGAATAGGCGGCCGCCGGGCCACAGGGTGGGGGGCGCAGCTGAAAGGGGTTGTGGGGGAGGGCCGCCCCTGGCTGGGGTCAAAGGGCGAGCGCCCCGCCCCTCCCGCCCGTGCGAGCTGGGGGTGGGGGGCGGGGAGGTGAAGGAGGCCAGGCAAGGAGAGGAGGGGGGCTTGAAGGTCTCCACCTTGGCGGGTCCAGCCGTGGAGGCGCATCTTGTGTGAGTGTGAGTGAGTGAGTGAGTGTGAGTGTGAGTGTGTGTGTATACAGAGACAGCCCCCAACCCCGGCCCGCCCCGCCTGTCACCCCCGTCCCTCGGAGCCCGCGGGACCCGGCCGGCGAACTCAACAGGCCCGACCCGGCGCGGGGCCTGGGGCGGGGGGAGGAGGCGGCGGGGAAGCGCAGAGAGGCTCGGCTTCTTGAGCGGGGCAGGGGCGCCCTCCGCCGTCCACGGCCACACCACCCCGAACGCGCCCGATCCCGTCTGGTCTCGGAAGCTAAGCAGGCTCGGGCCTGGTTAGAACTTGGATGGGAGACCGCCCGGGAATACCGGGTGCCGTAGGCTTCTTCTTTTTTTTTTTGCCTCTGGTTCTGTCGCGTTTCTGGGAGTGCGGGGGCGGCCCGGGGTGGGGGTGACCCCCACCCTCAGCGTCCGCCGCGGTGCCTGGCGCGCCCCAGCCCGCACCGTGGGGCCTCCTCTTGTCCCGAGCCGCGACACCGCCGCCACGCGGCAGCATGCGTGGCTTCTGGACAGTCAGGTCTCAGACCAAAGGTCTGCTCTGTGGGAGCCGACACGCTGGAGGAAACCTTGAGAGTCTGAGAGGGGAGGGAGTTCCAGAAGAAGGCCAGGATGTCATTTTGAGGGAGTATGTGACCAGAACTCGTCCCGTTGCTTTTGGGGTTCTATGGGCTACACGTAGGAATCTTTGGTGGTGGCACCTGATGTTGGGGGATCCGGAGTCACACCCAGACCTGCTCCACAGGCCTCCTTTTACTTTTCTCTTCGGATTCATTTTTTTTTTTTTTTTTTTGAGACAGAGTCTCGGTTTGGTGCCCAGGCTAGAGTGAGTGCCGTGGCGTCAGCCTAGCTCACAGCAACTTCAAACTCCTGGGCTCCAGTGATCCTTCTGCCTCAGCCTCCCGGGTAGCTGGGACTGCAGGCATGCGCCACCATGCCCCGCTAATTTTTATATATATATCAGTTGGCCAATTAATTCCTTTCTATTTATAGTAGAGACGGGGTCTCGCTCTTGCTCAGGCTGGTTTTGAACTCCTGACCTTGAGCAATCCGCCCGCCTCGGCCTCCCAAGAGCTAGGATTACAGGCGTGAGCCACAGCGCCCGGCCGGATTCATTATTTTTAAAAAGTGTCTCTTATCTCTATTATTGCATTTTCTTTTCTCTCTCTTTTCAAGCAGATGATGGGAGTCCAAGTATTAAGGTGACATGTGTTGCCCGTGCCCCCCTCCCCCCCCCCGTGTTCTTATTCATTTACCTCTCATGTTGCTCCAGCATATTGTGGGGGCACCAATGTTAAGGTCGGGTGCGTTGCCCTCTCCCAGCCTCCCCCCTCGGGTCAGAGCTTCAAGTGCGCCCATCCCCCAGTCGGTGCGTCAGAGCTTCAAGTGCGCCCATCCCCCAGTGGGTGCGTACCCACCCCATTCCTAATGGATGTGTATGCCCATCTCCTCCCCCCACCCGCCCGACACCCACCCGAAGAAGGTGATTCCTCTGTGTCCACTTAGGTGTCCATCGGTTCGTACCCATTTGCTGGTGAGCGCGAGCACGTGGTGCTCGTGTGTCCATTCTTGGGATACTTGGCTTACTGGAACGGGTTCCAGCTCTGGCCAGGAGAACCACGAGAGGTGCCCCCTCACCGCTGCTCCTCATAGCCGAATAGCACTCCGTGGTGTCCACGCGCCACATTTTATTTACCCACTCGTGGGTCGATGGGCACTCGGGTGGCTTCCAGGTCTTTGCGATTGTGACTTGTGCCCTGACACTAACCCTAACCCTTACCCAGCCCGTCTCCTCCACGGCCCCTGCCTGACTGACTCCTTCCCGCCCGGCCTATCACCTGTCACCGTCCTCTGCCCCTGCCTGACACGCTCCTCCCCGCCCGGGCCGTCACCGTCCTCGGCCCCTGCCTGACGGGGCTCCTCCGTCGCCTGGGCCTTCCAAGGGCTTGGTGTGGACGCTGGTTCCAGGACGCCCTCCCAGGAACCCGGTAGCAGGGCGGCCGCAGCGTCTCGCGCAACCCAACCGTCCGCCGGCTGGCCGCCATCGCTAAGTGGCCTGCGGGGGACGTGCTCCCGCTGTGCCGTGGGGGCCCAGCCTGGTGTCTTCTCTGAGGCCCCGCGGCTGCCGCTCCCCGCAAGGGGATAGCCGCGGAGGTGGGGACCGCCTCCTCATGGGGACGTACACCCAGCTCTCCACGTCGGATTCCGGGGCTCTCTGTCCTGCCAGAAGGCCCAGCTGGCCTGCGGGTCCTTAGAGTGGCAAAAACATCCGAAAACTGAGATTGAGGGTCCGGTGGGTGTCTGCACTTTTGTGCTGGGCACCCCAGGGAGGCCCGGTGGCTGGCTGGACAACGCGGTCTGCTGGGCTGGGGGGGGGTTTGGAGGAGCAACTGATGCCCTTTGCACTTTGGGTAGCAAGTGTCTGAGGTGTCTCTGGGCCCTGTGCCATGTGGGGGCGGGGGCGGGGGCGGGGTGGGAGGAGGAGGAGGAGGAGGAGGAGGAGGAGGAGGAGGAGGAGGTGGGAAGGGCCGTGGCCTGCAGTCGTGTTCCCCGGGGTGGCACAGCATGTGGCTTCTTCCACAGGCTGCTTGGCCTGGGCTCCCTGCACCTGGGCCTTTGGAGGACTGGCCCTGTGCTTGCCAACACTTCCTGCAGGGACCCAGAGCTGGGAGGTTGCATCTCTCAGCCCTGGGTCGGGCAGAGCCCCAGCGGGCCATGCCCACAACCTCTCTCAGCAGGGGTCCCCCAGAAGGCTCCTTTGGGACCAGGATTCTCTTGCGGGTGACTCTTTAAGGTCTGGCCCCTGGATGGAGGGGCACCAGGAGTAGAGGAGCAGGAAGGGGAAGGGGGTGGCCATGCAAGGGGACACTTTCAGGCCAAGTCCCAGCTTCAGTCTGATCCTCCTGGGAACCCCGGGGTGGACATCACACCTCCTGGTTGCCCCGCTCTGAGACAAGGAGCCGGGCTTCGCATTCCCACAGCAGCCAGTCGTGGGCTGAGGACACCTGGGGCGTTGGGAACTCCCTGGCTTCTCCTTGGTTTAACATCTGGAGCTGCTTGTGAATTGTGCCGCCACACACACCCGAGTGCAGGTGTCTTCCGCACAGACTGCGGGCCTCGCTCTTCTGAATGCCGCTAGCTCGCGACCCACCCACGGGAGAACCTGGTCAGGGTACTTTCTCTCAGGGGCAGACTCTGATCCGGGCGGGCTACCGGTGTCTCTGTTTGCTCCTTTCTTTCTTCCACTTCGGGAAAGGCTTCCTTACTGGGTGTGGAAATCTCCTATGCCTTTCCTCGCCTATTCTGTCAGCTCTAAAATTCTCTTTCGGTTGCCACCCTCACAGATGGATTAGGAAACTCTTTGCGGTGCACTCATTAGTGAAATGACCTCAATGACGCTGGAATCCAATATCTAATCGCCGATTTTTAGCGAGTCCACACGCCAGGGTGGTTGGGGTCCAGTGCAGCCCCGGCCAGGTCCAGGCCCCTTGGACTGGGCCACAGGAGGACAAAGAGGAGGGTCCCGGCCCCCACGGTAGGTAGAGGTGCGGGCAGTTCTCCAAGGGCTTGGGTGTTTTCCAGAGGGAGGAGATGGAGGGGACTGATTTCTTCAGCGCCCCACAAACCACGCCACCCCACCCCACCCATGGGACACATCCCGAGAGAGAGAGAGAGAGAGAGAGAGAGAGAGAGAGAGAGAGAGAGAGAGAGAGAGAGAGAGAGAGACGCCCCATACACTGGCTCCCCTCCCCCGTGCGCTGTGCCCCAGCCCTGGCCCGGGGGAATGGGCGGCCGCCGGGCCACAGGGTGGGGGGCGCAGCTGAAAGGGGTTGTGGGGGAGGGCCGCCCCTGGCTGGGGTCAAAGGGCGAGCGCCCCGCCCCTCCCGCCCGTGCGAGCTGGGGGTGGGGGGCGGGGAGGTGAAGGAGGCCAGGCAAGGAGAGGAGGGGGGCTTGAAGGTCTCCACCTTGGCGGGTCCAGCCGTGGAGGCGCATCTTGTGTGAGTGTGAGTGAGTGAGTGAGTGTGAGTGTGAGTGTGTGTGTATACAGAGACAGCCCCCAACCCCGGCCCGCCCCGCCTGTCACCCCCGTCCCTCGGAGCCCGCGGGACCCGGCCGGCGAACTCAACAGGCCCGACCCGGCGCGGGGCCTGGGGCGGGAGGCGGCGGCGGGGAAGCGCAGAGAGGCTCGGCTTCTTGAGCGGGGCAGGGGCGCCCTCCGCCGTCCACGGCCACACCACCCCGAACGCGCCCGATCCCGTCTGGTCTCGGAAGCTAAGCAGGCTCGGGCCTGGTTAGAACTTGGATGGGAGACCGCCCGGGAATACCGGGTGCCGTAGGCTTCTTCTTTTTTTTTTTGCCTCTGGTTCTGTCGCGTTTCTGGGAGTGCGGGGGCGGCCCGGGGTGGGGGTGACCCCCACCCTCAGCGTCCGCCGCGGTGCCTGGCGCGCCCCAGCCCGCACCGTGGGGCCTCCTCTTGTCCCGAGCCGCGACACCGCCGCCACGCGGCAGCATGCGTGGCTTCTGGACAGTCAGGTCTCAGACCAAAGGTCTGCTCTGTGGGAGCCGACACGCTGGAGGAAACCTTGAGAGTCTGAGAGGGGAGGGAGTTCCAGAAGAAGGCCAGGATGTCATTTTGAGGGAGTATGTGACCAGAACTCGTCCCGTTGCTTTTGGGGTTCTATGGGCTACACGTAGGAATCTTTGGTGGTGGCACCTGATGTTGGGGGATCCGGAGTCACACCCAGACCTGCTCCACAGGCCTCCTTTTACTTTTCTCTTCGGATTCATTTTTTTTTTTTTTTTTTTTGAGACAGAGTCTCGGTTTGGTGCCCAGGCTAGAGTGAGTGCCGTGGCGTCAGCCTAGCTCACAGCAACTTCAAACTCCTGGGCTCCAGTGATCCTTCTGCCTCAGCCTCCCGGGTAGCTGGGACTGCAGGCATGCGCCACCATGCCCCGCTAATTTTTATATATATATCAGTTGGCCAATTAATTCCTTTCTATTTATAGTAGAGACGGGGTCTCGCTCTTGCTCAGGCTGGTTTTGAACTCCTGACCTTGAGCAATCCGCCCGCCTCGGCCTCCCAAGAGCTAGGATTACAGGCGTGAGCCACAGCGCCCGGCCGGATTCATTATTTTTAAAAAGTGTCTCTTATCTCTATTATTGCATTTTCTTTTCTCTCTCTTTTCAAGCAGATGATGGGAGTCCAAGTATTAAGGTGACATGTGTTGCCCGTGCCCCCCTCCCCCCCCGTGTTCTTATTCATTTACCTCTCATGTTGCTCCAGCATATTGTGGGGGCACCAATGTTAAGGTCGGGTGCGTTGCCCTCTCCCAGCCTCCCCCCTCGGGTCAGAGCTTCAAGTGCGCCCATCCCCCAGTCGGTGCGTACCCACCCCATTCCTAATGGATGTGTATGCCCATCCCCTCCCCCCACCCGCCCGACACCCACCCGAAGAAGGTGATTCCTCTGTGTCCACTTAGGTGTCCATCGGTTCGTACCCATTTGCTGGTGAGCGCGAGCACGTGGTGCTCGTGTGTCCATTCTTGGGATACTTGGCTTACTGGAACGGGTTCCAGCTCTGGCCAGGAGAACCACGAGAGGTGCCCCCTCACCGCTGCTCCTCATAGCCGAATAGCACTCCGTGGTGTCCACGCGCCACATTTTATTTACCCACTCGTGGGTCGATGGGCACTCGGGTGGCTTCCAGGTCTTTGCGATTGTGACTTGTGCCCTGACACTAACCCTAACCCTTACCCAGCCCGTCTCCTCCACGGCCCCTGCCTGACTGACTCCTTCCCGCCCGGCCTATCACCTGTCACCGTCCTCTGCCCCTGCCTGACACGCTCCTCCCCGCCCGGGCCGTCACCGTCCTCGGCCCCTGCCTGACGGGGCTCCTCCGTCGCCTGGGCCTTCCAAGGGCTTGGTGTGGACGCTGGTTCCAGGACGCCCTCCCAGGAACCCGGTAGCAGGGCGGCCGCAGCGTCTCGCGCAACCCAACCGTCCGCCGGCTGGCCGCCATCGCTAAGTGGCCTGCGGGGGACGTGCTCCCGCTGTGCCGTGGGGGCCCAGCCTGGTGTCTTCTCTGAGGCCCCGCGGCTGCCGCTCCCCGCAAGGGGATAGCCGCGGAGGTGGGGACCGCCTCCTCATGGGGACGTACACCCAGCTCTCCACGTCGGATTCCGGGGCTCTCTGTCCTGCCAGAAGGCCCAGCTGGCCTGCGGGTCCTTAGAGTGGCAAAAACATCCGAAAACTGAGATTGAGGGTCCGGTGGGTGTCTGCACTTTTGTGCTGGGCACCCCAGGGAGGCCCGGTGGCTGGCTGGACAACGCGGTCTGCTGGGCTGGGGGGGGGGTTTGGAGGAGCAACTGATGCCCTTTGCACTTTGGGTAGCAAGTGTCTGAGGTGTCTCTGGGCCCTGTGCCATGTGGGGGCGGGGGCGGGGGCGGGGTGGGAGGAGGAGGAGGAGGAGGAGGAGGAGGGAGGAGGAGGAGGTGGGAAGGGCCGTGGCCTGCAGTCGTGTTCCCCGGGGTGGCACAGCATGTGGCTTCTTCCACAGGCTGCTTGGCCTGGGCTCCCTGCACCTGGGCCTTTGGAGGACTGGCCCTGTGCTTGCCAACACTTCCTGCAGGGACCCAGAGCTGGGAGGTTGCATCTCTCAGCCCTGGGTCGGGCAGAGCCCCAGCGGGCCATGCCCACAACCTCTCTCAGCAGGGGTCCCCCAGAAGGCTCCTTTGGGACCAGGATTCTCTTGCGGGTGACTCTTTAAGGTCTGGCCCCTGGATGGAGGGGCACCAGGAGTAGAGGAGCAGGAAGGGGAAGGGGGTGGCCATGCGAGGGGACACTTTCAGGCCAAGTCCCAGCTTCAGTCTGATCCTCCTGGGAACCCCGGGGTGGACATCACACCTCCTGGTTGCCCCGCTCTGAGACAAGGAGCCGGGCTTCGCATTCCCACAGCAGCCAGTCGTGGGCTGAGGACACCTGGGGCGTTGGGAACTCCCTGGCTTCTCCTTGGTTTAACATCTGGAGCTGCTTGTGAATTGTGCCGCCACACACACCCGAGTGCAGGTGTCTTCCGCACAGACTGCGGGCCTCGCTCTTCTGAATGCCGCTAGCTCGCGACCCACCCACGGGAGAACCTGGTCAGGGTACTTTCTCTCAGGGGCAGACTCTGATCCGGGCGGGCTACCGGTGTCTCTGTTTGCTCCTTTCTTTCTTCCACTTCGGGAAAGGCTTCCTTACTGGGTGTGGAAATCTCCTATGCCTTTCCTCGCCTATTCTGTCAGCTCTAAAATTCTCTTTCGGTTGCCACCCTCACAGATGGATTAGGAAACTCTTTGCGGTGCACTCATTAGTGAAATGACCTCAATGACGCTGGAATCCAATATCTAATCGCCGATTTTTAGCGAGTCCACACGCCAGGGTGGTTGGGGTCCAGTGCAGCCCCGGCCAGGTCCAGGCCCCTTGGACTGGGCCACAGGAGGACAAAGAGGAGGGTCCCGGCCCCCACGGTAGGTAGAGGTGCGGGCAGTTCTCCAAGGGCTTGGGTGTTTTCCAGAGGGAGGAGATGGAGGGGACTGATTTCTTCAGCGCCCCACAAACCACGCCACCCCACCCCACCCATGGGACACATCCCGAGAGAGAGAGAGAGAGAGAGAGAGAGAGAGAGAGAGAGAGAGAGAGAGAGAGAGAGAGAGAGAGACGCCCCATACACTGGCTCCCCTCCCCCGTGCGCTGTGCCCCAGCCCTGGCCCGGGGGAATAGGCGGCCGCCGGGCCACAGGGTGGGGGGCGCAGCTGAAAGGGGTTGTGGGGGAGGGCCGCCCCTGGCTGGGGTCAAAGGGCGAGCGCCCCGCCCCTCCCGCCCGTGCGAGCTGGGGGTGGGGGGCGGGGAGGTGAAGGAGGCCAGGCAAGGAGAGGAGGGGGGCTTGAAGGTCTCCACCTTGGCGGGTCCAGCCGTGGAGGCGCATCTTGTGTGAGTGTGAGTGAGTGAGTGAGTGTGAGTGTGAGTGTGTGTGTATACAGAGACAGCCCCCAACCCCGGCCCGCCCCGCCTGTCACCCCCGTCCCTCGGAGCCCGCGGGACCCGGCCGGCGAACTCAACAGGCCCGACCCGGCGCGGGGCCTGGGGCGGGAGGCGGCGGCGGGGAAGCGCAGAGAGGCTCGGCTTCTTGAGCGGGGCAGGGGCGCCCTCCGCCGTCCACGGCCACACCACCCCGAACGCGCCCGATCCCGTCTGGTCTCGGAAGCTAAGCAGGCTCGGGCCTGGTTAGAACTTGGATGGGAGACCGCCCGGGAATACCGGGTGCCGTAGGCTTCTTCTTTTTTTTTTTGCCTCTGGTTCTGTCGCGTTTCTGGGAGTGCGGGGGCGGCCCGGGGTGGGGGTGACCCCCACCCTCAGCGTCCGCCGCGGTGCCTGGCGCGCCCCAGCCCGCACCGTGGGGCCTCCTCTTGTCCCGAGCCGCGACACCGCCGCCACGCGGCAGCATGCGTGGCTTCTGGACAGTCAGGTCTCAGACCAAAGGTCTGCTCTGTGGGAGCCGACACGCTGGAGGAAACCTTGAGAGTCTGAGAGGGGAGGGAGTTCCAGAAGAAGGCCAGGATGTCATTTTGAGGGAGTATGTGACCAGAACTCGTCCCGTTGCTTTTGGGGTTCTATGGGCTACACGTAGGAATCTTTGGTGGTGGCACCTGATGTTGGGGGATCCGGAGTCACACCCAGACCTGCTCCACAGGCCTCCTTTTACTTTTCTCTTCGGATTCATTTTTTTTTTTTTTTTTTGAGACAGAGTCTCGGTTTGGTGCCCAGGCTAGAGTGAGTGCCGTGGCGTCAGCCTAGCTCACAGCAACTTCAAACTCCTGGGCTCCAGTGATCCTTCTGCCTCAGCCTCCCGGGTAGCTGGGACTGCAGGCATGCGCCACCATGCCCCGCTAATTTTTATATATATATCAGTTGGCCAATTAATTCCTTTCTATTTATAGTAGAGACGGGGTCTCGCTCTTGCTCAGGCTGGTTTTGAACTCCTGACCTTGAGCAATCCGCCCGCCTCGGCCTCCCAAGAGCTAGGATTACAGGCGTGAGCCACAGCGCCCGGCCGGATTCATTATTTTTAAAAAGTGTCTCTTATCTCTATTATTGCATTTTCTTTTCTCTCTCTTTTCAAGCAGATGATGGGAGTCCAAGTATTAAGGTGACATGTGTTGCCCGTGCCCCCCTCCCCCCCCCGTGTTCTTATTCATTTACCTCTCATGTTGCTCCAGCATATTGTGGGGGCACCAATGTTAAGGTCGGGTGCGTTGCCCTCTCCCAGCCTCCCCCCTCGGGTTAGAGCTTCAAGTGCGCCCATCCCCCAGTCGGTGCGTCAGAGCTTCAAGTGCGCCCATCCCCCAGTCGGTGCGTACCCACCCCATTCCTAATGGATGTGTATGCCCATCCCCTCCCCCCACCCGCCCGACACCCACCCGAAGAAGGTGATTCCTCTGTGTCCACTTAGGTGTCCATCGGTTCGTACCCATTTGCTGGTGAGCGCGAGCACGTGGTGCTCGTGTGTCCATTCTTGGGATACTTGGCTTACTGGAACGGGTTCCAGCTCTGGCCAGGAGAACCACGAGAGGTGCCCCCTCACCGCTGCTCCTCATAGCCGAATAGCACTCCGTGGTGTCCACGCGCCACATTTTATTTACCCACTCGTGGGTCGATGGGCACTCGGGTGGCTTCCAGGTCTTTGCGATTGTGACTTGTGCCCTGACACTAACCCTAACCCTTACCCAGCCCGTCTCCTCCACGGCCCCTGCCTGACTGACTCCTTCCCGCCCGGCCTATCACCTGTCACCGTCCTCTGCCCCTGCCTGACACGCTCCTCCCCGCCCGGGCCGTCACCGTCCTCGGCCCCTGCCTGACGGGGCTCCTCCGTCGCCTGGGCCTTCCAAGGGCTTGGTGTGGACGCTGGTTCCAGGACGCCCTCCCAGGAACCCGGTAGCAGGGCGGCCGCAGCGTCTCGCGCAACCCAACCGTCCGCCGGCTGGCCGCCATCGCTAAGTGGCCTGCGGGGGACGTGCTCCCGCTGTGCCGTGGGGGCCCAGCCTGGTGTCTTCTCTGAGGCCCCGCGGCTGCCGCTCCCCGCAAGGGGATAGCCGCGGAGGTGGGGACCGCCTCCTCATGGGGACGTACACCCAGCTCTCCACGTCGGATTCCGGGGCTCTCTGTCCTGCCAGAAGGCCCAGCTGGCCTGCGGGTCCTTAGAGTGGCAAAAACATCCGAAAACTGAGATTGAGGGTCCGGTGGGTGTCTGCACTTTTGTGCTGGGCACCCCAGGGAGGCCCGGTGGCTGGCTGGACAACGCGGTCTGCTGGGCTGGGGGGGGGGTTTGGAGGAGCAACTGATGCCCTTTGCACTTTGGGTAGCAAGTGTCTGAGGTGTCTCTGGGCCCTGTGCCATGTGGGGGCGGGGGCGGGGGCGGGGTGGGAGGAGGAGGAGGAGGAGGAGGAGGAGGAGGAGGAGGAGGTGGGAAGGGCCGTGGCCTGCAGTCGTGTTCCCCGGGGTGGCACAGCATGTGGCTTCTTCCACAGGCTGCTTGGCCTGGGCTCCCTGCACCTGGGCCTTTGGAGGACTGGCCCTGTGCTTGCCAACACTTCCTGCAGGGACCCAGAGCTGGGAGGTTGCATCTCTCAGCCCTGGGTCGGGCAGAGCCCCAGCGGGCCATGCCCACAACCTCTCTCAGCAGGGGTCCCCCAGAAGGCTCCTTTGGGACCAGGATTCTCTTGCGGGTGACTCTTTAAGGTCTGGCCCCTGGATGGAGGGGCACCAGGAGTAGAGGAGCAGGAAGGGGAAGGGGGTGGCCATGCGAGGGGACACTTTCAGGCCAAGTCCCAGCTTCAGTCTGATCCTCCTGGGAACCCCGGGGTGGACATCACACCTCCTGGTTGCCCCGCTCTGAGACAAGGAGCCGGGCTTCGCATTCCCACAGCAGCCAGTCGTGGGCTGAGGACACCTGGGGCGTTGGGAACTCCCTGGCTTCTCCTTGGTTTAACATCTGGAGCTGCTTGTGAATTGTGCCGCCACACACACCCGAGTGCAGGTGTCTTCCGCACAGACTGCGGGCCTCGCTCTTCTGAATGCCGCTAGCTCGCGACCCACCCACGGGAGAACCTGGTCAGGGTACTTTCTCTCAGGGGCAGACTCTGATCCGGGCGGGCTACCGGTGTCTCTGTTTGCTCCTTTCTTTCTTCCACTTCGGGAAAGGCTTCCTTACTGGGTGTGGAAATCTCCTATGCCTTTCCTCGCCTATTCTGTCAGCTCTAAAATTCTCTTTCGGTTGCCACCCTCACAGATGGATTAGGAAACTCTTTGCGGTGCACTCATTAGTGAAATGACCTCAATGACGCTGGAATCCAATATCTAATCGCCGATTTTTAGCGAGTCCACACGCCAGGGTGGTTGGGGTCCAGTGCAGCCCCGGCCAGGTCCAGGCCCCTTGGACTGGGCCACAGGAGGACAAAGAGGAGGGTCCCGGCCCCCACGGTAGGTAGAGGTGCGGGCAGTTCTCCAAGGGCTTGGGTGTTTTCCAGAGGGAGGAGATGGAGGGGACTGATTTCTTCAGCGCCCCACAAACCACGCCACCCCACCCCACCCATGGGACACATCCCGAGAGAGAGAGAGAGAGAGAGAGAGAGAGAGAGAGAGAGAGAGAGAGAGAGAGAGAGAGACGCCCCATACACTGGCTCCCCTCCCCCGTGCGCTGTGCCCCAGCCCTGGCCCGGGGGAATAGGCGGCCGCCGGGCCACAGGGTGGGGGGCGCAGCTGAAAGGGGTTGTGGGGGAGGGCCGCCCCTGGCTGGGGTCAAAGGGCGAGCGCCCCGCCCCTCCCGCCCGTGCGAGCTGGGGGTGGGGGGCGGGGAGGTGAAGGAGGCCAGGCAAGGAGAGGAGGGGGGCTTGAAGGTCTCCACCTTGGCGGGTCCAGCCGTGGAGGCGCATCTTGTGTGAGTGTGAGTGAGTGAGTGAGTGTGAGTGTGAGTGTGTGTGTATACAGAGACAGCCCCCAACCCCGGCCCGCCCCGCCTGTCACCCCCGTCCCTCGGAGCCCGCGGGACCCGGCCGGCGAACTCAACAGGCCCGACCCGGCGCGGGGCCTGGGGCGGGAGGCGGCGGCGGGGAAGCGCAGAGAGGCTCGGCTTCTTGAGCGGGGCAGGGGCGCCCTCCGCCGTCCACGGCCACACCACCCCGAACGCGCCCGATCCCGTCTGGTCTCGGAAGCTAAGCAGGCTCGGGCCTGGTTAGAACTTGGATGGGAGACCGCCCGGGAATACCGGGTGCCGTAGGCTTCTTCTTTTTTTTTTTGCCTCTGGTTCTGTCGCGTTTCTGGGAGTGCGGGGGCGGCCCGGGGTGGGGGTGACCCCCACCCTCAGCGTCCGCCGCGGTGCCTGGCGCGCCCCAGCCCGCACCGTGGGGCCTCCTCTTGTCCCGAGCCGCGACACCGCCGCCACGCGGCAGCATGCGTGGCTTCTGGACAGTCAGGTCTCAGACCAAAGGTCTGCTCTGTGGGAGCCGACACGCTGGAGGAAACCTTGAGAGTCTGAGAGGGGAGGGAGTTCCAGAAGAAGGCCAGGATGTCATTTTGAGGGAGTATGTGACCAGAACTCGTCCCGTTGCTTTTGGGGTTCTATGGGCTACACGTAGGAATCTTTGGTGGTGGCACCTGATGTTGGGGGATCCGGAGTCACACCCAGACCTGCTCCACAGGCCTCCTTTTACTTTTCTCTTCGGATTCATTTTTTTTTTTTTTTTTTTGAGACAGAGTCTCGGTTTGGTGCCCAGGCTAGAGTGAGTGCCGTGGCGTCAGCCTAGCTCACAGCAACTTCAAACTCCTGGGCTCCAGTGATCCTTCTGCCTCAGCCTCCCGGGTAGCTGGGACTGCAGGCATGCGCCACCATGCCCCGCTAATTTTTATATATATATCAGTTGGCCAATTAATTCCTTTCTATTTATAGTAGAGACGGGGTCTCGCTCTTGCTCAGGCTGGTTTTGAACTCCTGACCTTGAGCAATCCGCCCGCCTCGGCCTCCCAAGAGCTAGGATTACAGGCGTGAGCCACAGCGCCCGGCCGGATTCATTATTTTTAAAAAGTGTCTCTTATCTCTATTATTGCATTTTCTTTTCTCTCTCTTTTCAAGCAGATGATGGGAGTCCAAGTATTAAGGTGACATGTGTTGCCCGTGCCCCCCTCCCCCCCCCCCGTGTTCTTATTCATTTACCTCTCATGTTGCTCCAGCATATTGTGGGGGCACCAATGTTAAGGTCGGGTGCGTTGCCCTCTCCCAGCCTCCCCCCTCGGGTCAGAGCTTCAAGTGCGCCCATCCCCCAGTCGGTGCGTCAGAGCTTCAAGTGCGCCCATCCCCCAGTCGGTGCGTACCCACCCCATTCCTAATGGATGTGTATGCCCATCCCCTCCCCCCACCCGCCCGACACCCACCCGAAGAAGGTGATTCCTCTGTGTCCACTTAGGTGTCCATCGGTTCGTACCCATTTGCTGGTGAGCGCGAGCACGTGGTGCTCGTGTGTCCATTCTTGGGATACTTGGCTTACTGGAACGGGTTCCAGCTCTGGCCAGGAGAACCACGAGAGGTGCCCCCTCACCGCTGCTCCTCATAGCCGAATAGCACTCCGTGGTGTCCACGCGCCACATTTTATTTACCCACTCGTGGGTCGATGGGCACTCGGGTGGCTTCCAGGTCTTTGCGATTGTGACTTGTGCCCTGACACTAACCCTAACCCTTACCCAGCCCGTCTCCTCCACGGCCCCTGCCTGACTGACTCCTTCCCGCCCGGCCTATCACCTGTCACCGTCCTCTGCCCCTGCCTGACACGCTCCTCCCCGCCCGGGCCGTCACCGTCCTCGGCCCCTGCCTGACGGGGCTCCTCCGTCGCCTGGGCCTTCCAAGGGCTTGGTGTGGACGCTGGTTCCAGGACGCCCTCCCAGGAACCCGGTAGCAGGGCGGCCGCAGCGTCTCGCGCAACCCAACCGTCCGCCGGCTGGCCGCCATCGCTAAGTGGCCTGCGGGGGACGTGCTCCCGCTGTGCCGTGGGGGCCCAGCCTGGTGTCTTCTCTGAGGCCCCGCGGCTGCCGCTCCCCGCAAGGGGATAGCCGCGGAGGTGGGGACCGCCTCCTCATGGGGACGTACACCCAGCTCTCCACGTCGGATTCCGGGGCTCTCTGTCCTGCCAGAAGGCCCAGCTGGCCTGCGGGTCCTTAGAGTGGCAAAAACATCCGAAAACTGAGATTGAGGGTCCGGTGGGTGTCTGCACTTTTGTGCTGGGCACCCCAGGGAGGCCCGGTGGCTGGCTGGACAACGCGGTCTGCTGGGCTGGGGGGGGGGTTTGGAGGAGCAACTGATGCCCTTTGCACTTTGGGTAGCAAGTGTCTGAGGTGTCTCTGGGCCCTGTGCCATGTGGGGGCGGGGGCGGGGGCGGGGTGGGAGGAGGAGGAGGAGGAGGAGGAGGAGGAGGAGGAGGAGGTGGGAAGGGCCGTGGCCTGCAGTCGTGTTCCCCGGGGTGGCACAGCATGTGGCTTCTTCCACAGGCTGCTTGGCCTGGGCTCCCTGCACCTGGGCCTTTGGAGGACTGGCCCTGTGCTTGCCAACACTTCCTGCAGGGACCCAGAGCTGGGAGGTTGCATCTCTCAGCCCTGGGTCGGGCAGAGCCCCAGCGGGCCATGCCCACAACCTCTCTCAGCAGGGGTCCCCCAGAAGGCTCCTTTGGGACCAGGATTCTCTTGCGGGTGACTCTTTAAGGTCTGGCCCCTGGATGGAGGGGCACCAGGAGTAGAGGAGCAGGAAGGGGAAGGGGGTGGCCATGCGAGGGGACACTTTCAGGCCAAGTCCCAGCTTCAGTCTGATCCTCCTGGGAACCCCGGGGTGGACATCACACCTCCTGGTTGCCCCGCTCTGAGACAAGGAGCCGGGCTTCGCATTCCCACAGCAGCCAGTCGTGGGCTGAGGACACCTGGGGCGTTGGGAACTCCCTGGCTTCTCCTTGGTTTAACATCTGGAGCTGCTTGTGAATTGTGCCGCCACACACACCCGAGTGCAGGTGTCTTCCGCACAGACTGCGGGCCTCGCTCTTCTGAATGCCGCTAGCTCGCGACCCACCCACGGGAGAACCTGGTCAGGGTACTTTCTCTCAGGGGCAGACTCTGATCCGGGCGGGCTACCGGTGTCTCTGTTTGCTCCTTTCTTTCTTCCACTTCGGGAAAGGCTTCCTTACTGGGTGTGGAAATCTCCTATGCCTTTCCTCGCCTATTCTGTCAGCTCTAAAATTCTCTTTCGGTTGCCACCCTCACAGATGGATTAGGAAACTCTTTGCGGTGCACTCATTAGTGAAATGACCTCAATGACGCTGGAATCCAATATCTAATCGCCGATTTTTAGCGAGTCCACACGCCAGGGTGGTTGGGGTCCAGTGCAGCCCCGGCCAGGTCCAGGCCCCTTGGACTGGGCCACAGGAGGACAAAGAGGAGGGTCCCGGCCCCCACGGTAGGTAGAGGTGCGGGCAGTTCTCCAAGGGCTTGGGTGTTTTCCAGAGGGAGGAGATGGAGGGGACTGATTTCTTCAGCGCCCCACAAACCACGCCACCCCACCCCACCCATGGGACACATCCCGAGAGAGAGAGAGAGAGAGAGAGAGAGAGAGAGAGAGAGAGAGAGAGAGAGAGAGAGAGAGAGAGAGAGAGAGAGAGAGACGCCCCATACACTGGCTCCCCTCCCCCGTGCGCTGTGCCCCAGCCCTGGCCCGGGGGAATAGGCGAATAGGCGGCCGCCGGGCCACAGGGTGGGGGGCGCAGCTGAAAGGGGTTGTGGGGGAGGGCCGCCCCTGGCTGGGGTCAAAGGGCGAGCGCCCCGCCCCTCCCGCCCGTGCGAGCTGGGGGTGGGGGGCGGGGAGGTGAAGGAGGCCAGGCAAGGAGAGGAGGGGGGCTTGAAGGTCTCCACCTTGGCGGGTCCAGCCGTGGAGGCGCATCTTGTGTGAGTGTGAGTGAGTGAGTGAGTGTGAGTGTGAGTGTGTGTGTATACAGAGACAGCCCCCAACCCCGGCCCGCCCCGCCTGTCACCCCCGTCCCTCGGAGCCCGCGGGACCCGGCCGGCGAACTCAACAGGCCCGACCCGGCGCGGGGCCTGGGGCGGGAGGCGGCGGCGGGGAAGCGCAGAGAGGCTCGGCTTCTTGAGCGGGGCAGGGGCGCCCTCCGCCGTCCACGGCCACACCACCCCGAACGCGCCCGATCCCGTCTGGTCTCGGAAGCTAAGCAGGCTCGGGCCTGGTTAGAACTTGGATGGGAGACCGCCCGGGAATACCGGGTGCCGTAGGCTTCTTCTTTTTTTTTTTGCCTCTGGTTCTGTCGCGTTTCTGGGAGTGCGGGGGCGGCCCGGGGTGGGGGTGACCCCCACCCTCAGCGTCCGCCGCGGTGCCTGGCGCGCCCCAGCCCGCACCGTGGGGCCTCCTCTTGTCCCGAGCCGCGACACCGCCGCCACGCGGCAGCATGCGTGGCTTCTGGACAGTCAGGTCTCAGACCAAAGGTCTGCTCTGTGGGAGCCGACACGCTGGAGGAAACCTTGAGAGTCTGAGAGGGGAGGGAGTTCCAGAAGAAGGCCAGGATGTCATTTTGAGGGAGTATGTGACCAGAACTCGTCCCGTTGCTTTTGGGGTTCTATGGGCTACACGTAGGAATCTTTGGTGGTGGCACCTGATGTTGGGGGATCCGGAGTCACACCCAGACCTGCTCCACAGGCCTCCTTTTACTTTTCTCTTCGGATTCATTTTTTTTTTTTTTTTTTTTGAGACAGAGTCTCGGTTTGGTGCCCAGGCTAGAGTGAGTGCCGTGGCGTCAGCCTAGCTCACAGCAACTTCAAACTCCTGGGCTCCAGTGATCCTTCTGCCTCAGCCTCCCGGGTAGCTGGGACTGCAGGCATGCGCCACCATGCCCCGCTAATTTTTATATATATATCAGTTGGCCAATTAATTCCTTTCTATTTATAGTAGAGACGGGGTCTCGCTCTTGCTCAGGCTGGTTTTGAACTCCTGACCTTGAGCAATCCGCCCGCCTCGGCCTCCCAAGAGCTAGGATTACAGGCGTGAGCCACAGCGCCCGGCCGGATTCATTATTTTTAAAAAGTGTCTCTTATCTCTATTATTGCATTTTCTTTTCTCTCTCTTTTCAAGCAGATGATGGGAGTCCAAGTATTAAGGTGACATGTGTTGCCCGTGCCCCCCTCCCCCCCCCCCCGTGTTCTTATTCATTTACCTCTCATGTTGCTCCAGCATATTGTGGGGGCACCAATGTTAAGGTCGGGTGCGTTGCCCTCTCCCAGCCTCCCCCCTCGGGTCAGAGCTTCAAGTGCGCCCATCCCCCAGTCGGTGCGTCAGAGCTTCAAGTGCGCCCATCCCCCAGTCGGTGCGTACCCACCCCATTCCTAATGGATGTGTATGCCCATCCCCTCCCCCCACCCGCCCGACACCCACCCGAAGAAGGTGATTCCTCTGTGTCCACTTAGGTGTCCATCGGTTCGTACCCATTTGCTGGTGAGCGCGAGCACGTGGTGCTCGTGTGTCCATTCTTGGGATACTTGGCTTACTGGAACGGGTTCCAGCTCTGGCCAGGAGAACCACGAGAGGTGCCCCCTCACCGCTGCTCCTCATAGCCGAATAGCACTCCGTGGTGTCCACGCGCCACATTTTATTTACCCACTCGTGGGTCGATGGGCACTCGGGTGGCTTCCAGGTCTTTGCGATTGTGACTTGTGCCCTGACACTAACCCTAACCCTTACCCAGCCCGTCTCCTCCACGGCCCCTGCCTGACTGACTCCTTCCCGCCCGGCCTATCACCTGTCACCGTCCTCTGCCCCTGCCTGACACGCTCCTCCCCGCCCGGGCCGTCACCGTCCTCGGCCCCTGCCTGACGGGGCTCCTCCGTCGCCTGGGCCTTCCAAGGGCTTGGTGTGGACGCTGGTTCCAGGACGCCCTCCCAGGAACCCGGTAGCAGGGCGGCCGCAGCGTCTCGCGCAACCCAACCGTCCGCCGGCTGGCCGCCATCGCTAAGTGGCCTGCGGGGGACGTGCTCCCGCTGTGCCGTGGGGGCCCAGCCTGGTGTCTTCTCTGAGGCCCCGCGGCTGCCGCTCCCCGCAAGGGGATAGCCGCGGAGGTGGGGACCGCCTCCTCATGGGGACGTACACCCAGCTCTCCACGTCGGATTCCGGGGCTCTCTGTCCTGCCAGAAGGCCCAGCTGGCCTGCGGGTCCTTAGAGTGGCAAAAACATCCGAAAACTGAGATTGAGGGTCCGGTGGGTGTCTGCACTTTTGTGCTGGGCACCCCAGGGAGGCCCGGTGGCTGGCTGGACAACGCGGTCTGCTGGGCTGGGGGGGGGGTTTGGAGGAGCAACTGATGCCCTTTGCACTTTGGGTAGCAAGTGTCTGAGGTGTCTCTGGGCCCTGTGCCATGTGGGGGCGGGGGCGGGGGCGGGGTGGGAGGAGGAGGAGGAGGAGGAGGAGGAGGAGGAGGAGGAGGTGGGAAGGGCCGTGGCCTGCAGTCGTGTTCCCCGGGGTGGCACAGCATGTGGCTTCTTCCACAGGCTGCTTGGCCTGGGCTCCCTGCACCTGGGCCTTTGGAGGACTGGCCCTGTGCTTGCCAACACTTCCTGCAGGGACCCAGAGCTGGGAGGTTGCATCTCTCAGCCCTGGGTCGGGCAGAGCCCCAGCGGGCCATGCCCACAACCTCTCTCAGCAGGGGTCCCCCAGAAGGCTCCTTTGGGACCAGGATTCTCTTGCGGGTGACTCTTTAAGGTCTGGCCCCTGGATGGAGGGGCACCAGGAGTAGAGGAGCAGGAAGGGGAAGGGGGTGGCCATGCGAGGGGACACTTTCAGGCCAAGTCCCAGCTTCAGTCTGATCCTCCTGGGAACCCCGGGGTGGACATCACACCTCCTGGTTGCCCCGCTCTGAGACAAGGAGCCGGGCTTCGCATTCCCACAGCAGCCAGTCGTGGGCTGAGGACACCTGGGGCGTTGGGAACTCCCTGGCTTCTCCTTGGTTTAACATCTGGAGCTGCTTGTGAATTGTGCCGCCACACACACCCGAGTGCAGGTGTCTTCCGCACAGACTGCGGGCCTCGCTCTTCTGAATGCCGCTAGCTCGCGACCCACCCACGGGAGAACCTGGTCAGGGTACTTTCTCTCAGGGGCAGACTCTGATCCGGGCGGGCTACCGGTGTCTCTGTTTGCTCCTTTCTTTCTTCCACTTCGGGAAAGGCTTCCTTACTGGGTGTGGAAATCTCCTATGCCTTTCCTCGCCTATTCTGTCAGCTCTAAAATTCTCTTTCGGTTGCCACCCTCACAGATGGATTAGGAAACTCTTTGCGGTGCACTCATTAGTGAAATGACCTCAATGACGCTGGAATCCAATATCTAATCGCCGATTTTTAGCGAGTCCACACGCCAGGGTGGTTGGGGTCCAGTGCAGCCCCGGCCAGGTCCAGGCCCCTTGGACTGGGCCACAGGAGGACAAAGAGGAGGGTCCCGGCCCCCACGGTAGGTAGAGGTGCGGGCAGTTCTCCAAGGGCTTGGGTGTTTTCCAGAGGGAGGAGATGGAGGGGACTGATTTCTTCAGCGCCCCACAAACCACGCCACCCCACCCCACCCATGGGACACATCCCGAGAGAGAGAGAGAGAGAGAGAGAGAGAGAGAGAGAGAGAGAGAGAGAGAGAGAGAGAGAGAGAGACGCCCCATACACTGGCTCCCCTCCCCCGTGCGCTGTGCCCCAGCCCTGGCCCGGGGGAATAGGCGGCCGCCGGGCCACAGGGTGGGGGGCGCAGCTGAAAGGGGTTGTGGGGGAGGGCCGCCCCTGGCTGGGGTCAAAGGGCGAGCGCCCCGCCCCTCCCGCCCGTGCGAGCTGGGGGTGGGGGGCGGGGAGGTGAAGGAGGCCAGGCAAGGAGAGGAGGGGGGCTTGAAGGTCTCCACCTTGGCGGGTCCAGCCGTGGAGGCGCATCTTGTGTGAGTGTGAGTGAGTGAGTGAGTGTGAGTGTGAGTGTGTGTGTATACAGAGACAGCCCCCAACCCCGGCCCGCCCCGCCTGTCACCCCCGTCCCTCGGAGCCCGCGGGACCCGGCCGGCGAACTCAACAGGCCCGACCCGGCGCGGGGCCTGGGGCGGGAGGCGGCGGCGGGGAAGCGCAGAGAGGCTCGGCTTCTTGAGCGGGGCAGGGGCGCCCTCCGCCGTCCACGGCCACACCACCCCGAACGCGCCCGATCCCGTCTGGTCTCGGAAGCTAAGCAGGCTCGGGCCTGGTTAGAACTTGGATGGGAGACCGCCCGGGAATACCGGGTGCCGTAGGCTTCTTCTTTTTTTTTTTGCCTCTGGTTCTGTCGCGTTTCTGGGAGTGCGGGGGCGGCCCGGGGTGGGGGTGACCCCCACCCTCAGCGTCCGCCGCGGTGCCTGGCGCGCCCCAGCCCGCACCGTGGGGCCTCCTCTTGTCCCGAGCCGCGACACCGCCGCCACGCGGCAGCATGCGTGGCTTCTGGACAGTCAGGTCTCAGACCAAAGGTCTGCTCTGTGGGAGCCGACACGCTGGAGGAAACCTTGAGAGTCTGAGAGGGGAGGGAGTTCCAGAAGAAGGCCAGGATGTCATTTTGAGGGAGTATGTGACCAGAACTCGTCCCGTTGCTTTTGGGGTTCTATGGGCTACACGTAGGAATCTTTGGTGGTGGCACCTGATGTTGGGGGATCCGGAGTCACACCCAGACCTGCTCCACAGGCCTCCTTTTACTTTTCTCTTCGGATTCATTTTTTTTTTTTTTTTTTTGAGACAGAGTCTCGGTTTGGTGCCCAGGCTAGAGTGAGTGCCGTGGCGTCAGCCTAGCTCACAGCAACTTCAAACTCCTGGGCTCCAGTGATCCTTCTGCCTCAGCCTCCCGGGTAGCTGGGACTGCAGGCATGCGCCACCATGCCCCGCTAATTTTTATATATATATCAGTTGGCCAATTAATTCCTTTCTATTTATAGTAGAGACGGGGTCTCGCTCTTGCTCAGGCTGGTTTTGAACTCCTGACCTTGAGCAATCCGCCCGCCTCGGCCTCCCAAGAGCTAGGATTACAGGCGTGAGCCACAGCGCCCGGCCGGATTCATTATTTTTAAAAAGTGTCTCTTATCTCTATTATTGCATTTTCTTTTCTCTCTCTTTTCAAGCAGATGATGGGAGTCCAAGTATTAAGGTGACATGTGTTGCCCGTGCCCCCCTCCCCCCCCCGTGTTCTTATTCATTTACCTCTCATGTTGCTCCAGCATATTGTGGGGGCACCAATGTTAAGGTCGGGTGCGTTGCCCTCTCCCAGCCTCCCCCCTCGGGTCAGAGCTTCAAGTGCGCCCATCCCCCAGTCGGTGCGTACCCACCCCATTCCTAATGGATGTGTATGCCCATCACCTCCCCCCACCCGCCCGACACCCACCCGAAGAAGGTGATTCCTCTGTGTCCACTTAGGTGTCCATCGGTTCGTACCCATTTGCTGGTGAGCGCGAGCACGTGGTGCTCGTGTGTCCATTCTTGGGATACTTGGCTTACTGGAACGGGTTCCAGCTCTGGCCAGGAGAACCACGAGAGGTGCCCCCTCACCGCTGCTCCTCATAGCCGAATAGCACTCCGTGGTGTCCACGCGCCACATTTTATTTACCCACTCGTGGGTCGATGGGCACTCGGGTGGCTTCCAGGTCTTTGCGATTGTGACTTGTGCCCTGACACTAACCCTAACCCTTACCCAGCCCGTCTCCTCCACGGCCCCTGCCTGACTGACTCCTTCCCGCCCGGCCTATCACCTGTCACCGTCCTCTGCCCCTGCCTGACACGCTCCTCCCCGCCCGGGCCGTCACCGTCCTCGGCCCCTGCCTGACGGGGCTCCTCCGTCGCCTGGGCCTTCCAAGGGCTTGGTGTGGACGCTGGTTCCAGGACGCCCTCCCAGGAACCCGGTAGCAGGGCGGCCGCAGCGTCTCGCGCAACCCAACCGTCCGCCGGCTGGCCGCCATCGCTAAGTGGCCTGCGGGGGACGTGCTCCCGCTGTGCCGTGGGGGCCCAGCCTGGTGTCTTCTCTGAGGCCCCGCGGCTGCCGCTCCCCGCAAGGGGATAGCCGCGGAGGTGGGGACCGCCTCCTCATGGGGACGTACACCCAGCTCTCCACGTCGGATTCCGGGGCTCTCTGTCCTGCCAGAAGGCCCAGCTGGCCTGCGGGTCCTTAGAGTGGCAAAAACATCCGAAAACTGAGATTGAGGGTCCGGTGGGTGTCTGCACTTTTGTGCTGGGCACCCCAGGGAGGCCCGGTGGCTGGCTGGACAACGCGGTCTGCTGGGCTGGGGGGGGGGTTTGGAGGAGCAACTGATGCCCTTTGCACTTTGGGTAGCAAGTGTCTGAGGTGTCTCTGGGCCCTGTGCCATGTGGGGGCGGGGGCGGGGGCGGGGTGGGAGGAGGAGGAGGAGGAGGAGGAGGAGGAGGAGGAGGAGGAGGTGGGAAGGGCCGTGGCCTGCAGTCGTGTTCCCCGGGGTGGCACAGCATGTGGCTTCTTCCACAGGCTGCTTGGCCTGGGCTCCCTGCACCTGGGCCTTTGGAGGACTGGCCCTGTGCTTGCCAACACTTCCTGCAGGGACCCAGAGCTGGGAGGTTGCATCTCTCAGCCCTGGGTCGGGCAGAGCCCCAGCGGGCCATGCCCACAACCTCTCTCAGCAGGGGTCCCCCAGAAGGCTCCTTTGGGACCAGGATTCTCTTGCGGGTGACTCTTTAAGGTCTGGCCCCTGGATGGAGGGGCACCAGGAGTAGAGGAGCAGGAAGGGGAAGGGGGTGGCCATGCGAGGGGACACTTTCAGGCCAAGTCCCAGCTTCAGTCTGATCCTCCTGGGAACCCCGGGGTGGACATCACACCTCCTGGTTGCCCCGCTCTGAGACAAGGAGCCGGGCTTCGCATTCCCACAGCAGCCAGTCGTGGGCTGAGGACACCTGGGGCGTTGGGAACTCCCTGGCTTCTCCTTGGTTTAACATCTGGAGCTGCTTGTGAATTGTGCCGCCACACACACCCGAGTGCAGGTGTCTTCCGCACAGACTGCGGGCCTCGCTCTTCTGAATGCCGCTAGCTCGCGACCCACCCACGGGAGAACCTGGTCAGGGTACTTTCTCTCAGGGGCAGACTCTGATCCGGGCGGGCTACCGGTGTCTCTGTTTGCTCCTTTCTTTCTTCCACTTCGGGAAAGGCTTCCTTACTGGGTGTGGAAATCTCCTATGCCTTTCCTCGCCTATTCTGTCAGCTCTAAAATTCTCTTTCGGTTGCCACCCTCACAGATGGATTAGGAAACTCTTTGCGGTGCACTCATTAGTGAAATGACCTCAATGACGCTGGAATCCAATATCTAATCGCCGATTTTTAGCGAGTCCACACGCCAGGGTGGTTGGGGTCCAGTGCAGCCCCGGCCAGGTCCAGGCCCCTTGGACTGGGCCACAGGAGGACAAAGAGGAGGGTCCCGGCCCCCACGGTAGGTAGAGGTGCGGGCAGTTCTCCAAGGGCTTGGGTGTTTTCCAGAGGGAGGAGATGGAGGGGACTGATTTCTTCAGCGCCCCACAAACCACGCCACCCCACCCCACCCATGGGACACATCCCGAGAGAGAGAGAGAGAGAGAGAGAGAGAGAGAGAGAGAGAGAGAGAGAGAGAGAGAGAGAGAGAGAGACGCCCCATACACTGGCTCCCCTCCCCCGTGCGCTGTGCCCCAGCCCTGGCCCGGGGGAATAGGCGGCCGCCGGGCCACAGGGTGGGGGGCGCAGCTGAAAGGGGTTGTGGGGGAGGGCCGCCCCTGGCTGGGGTCAAAGGGCGAGCGCCCCGCCCCTCCCGCCCGTGCGAGCTGGGGGTGGGGGGCGGGGAGGTGAAGGAGGCCAGGCAAGGAGAGGAGGGGGGCTTGAAGGTCTCCACCTTGGCGGGTCCAGCCGTGGAGGCGCATCTTGTGTGAGTGTGAGTGAGTGAGTGAGTGTGAGTGTGAGTGTGTGTGTATACAGAGACAGCCCCCAACCCCGGCCCGCCCCGCCTGTCACCCCCGTCCCTCGGAGCCCGCGGGACCCGGCCGGCGAACTCAACAGGCCCGACCCGGCGCGGGGCCTGGGGCGGGAGGCGGCGGCGGGGAAGCGCAGAGAGGCTCGGCTTCTTGAGCGGGGCAGGGGCGCCCTCCGCCGTCCACGGCCACACCACCCCGAACGCGCCCGATCCCGTCTGGTCTCGGAAGCTAAGCAGGCTCGGGCCTGGTTAGAACTTGGATGGGAGACCGCCCAGGAATACCGGGTGCCGTAGGCTTCTTCTTTTTTTTTTTGCCTCTGGTTCTGTCGCGTTTCTGGGAGTGCGGGGGCGGCCCGGGGTGGGGGTGACCCCCACCCTCAGCGTCCGCCGCGGTGCCTGGCGCGCCCCAGCCCGCACCGTGGGGCCTCCTCTTGTCCCGAGCCGCGACACCGCCGCCACGCGGCAGCATGCGTGGCTTCTGGACAGTCAGGTCTCAGACCAAAGGTCTGCTCTGTGGGAGCCGACACGCTGGAGGAAACCTTGAGAGTCTGAGAGGGGAGGGAGTTCCAGAAGAAGGCCAGGATGTCATTTTGAGGGAGTATGTGACCAGAACTCGTCCCGTTGCTTTTGGGGTTCTATGGGCTACACGTAGGAATCTTTGGTGGTGGCACCTGATGTTGGGGGATCCGGAGTCACACCCAGACCTGCTCCACAGGCCTCCTTTTACTTTTCTCTTCGGATTCATTTTTTTTTTTTTTTTTTTGAGACAGAGTCTCGGTTTGGTGCCCAGGCTAGAGTGAGTGCCGTGGCGTCAGCCTAGCTCACAGCAACTTCAAACTCCTGGGCTCCAGTGATCCTTCTGCCTCAGCCTCCCGGGTAGCTGGGACTGCAGGCATGCGCCACCATGCCCCGCTAATTTTTATATATATATCAGTTGGCCAATTAATTCCTTTCTATTTATAGTAGAGACGGGGTCTCGCTCTTGCTCAGGCTGGTTTTGAACTCCTGACCTTGAGCAATCCGCCCGCCTCGGCCTCCCAAGAGCTAGGATTACAGGCGTGAGCCACAGCGCCCGGCCGGATTCATTATTTTTAAAAAGTGTCTCTTATCTCTATTATTGCATTTTCTTTTCTCTCTCTTTTCAAGCAGATGATGGGAGTCCAAGTATTAAGGTGACATGTGTTGCCCGTGCCCCCCTCCCCCCCCGTGTTCTTATTCATTTACCTCTCATGTTGCTCCAGCATATTGTGGGGGCACCAATGTTAAGGTCGGGTGCGTTGCCCTCTCCCAGCCTCCCCCCTCGGGTCAGAGCTTCAAGTGCGCCCATCCCCCAGTCGGTGCGTACCCACCCCATTCCTAATGGATGTGTATGCCCATCCCCTCCCCCCACCCGCCCGACACCCACCCGAAGAAGGTGATTCCTCTGTGTCCACTTAGGTGTCCATCGGTTCGTACCCATTTGCTGGTGAGCGCGAGCACGTGGTGCTCGTGTGTCCATTCTTGGGATACTTGGCTTACTGGAACGGGTTCCAGCTCTGGCCAGGAGAACCACGAGAGGTGCCCCCTCACCGCTGCTCCTCATAGCCGAATAGCACTCCGTGGTGTCCACGCGCCACATTTTATTTACCCACTCGTGGGTCGATGGGCACTCGGGTGGCTTCCAGGTCTTTGCGATTGTGACTTGTGCCCTGACACTAACCCTAACCCTTACCCAGCCCGTCTCCTCCACGGCCCCTGCCTGACTGACTCCTTCCCGCCCGGCCTATCACCTGTCACCGTCCTCTGCCCCTGCCTGACACGCTCCTCCCCGCCCGGGCCGTCACCATCCTCGGCCCCTGCCTGACGGGGCTCCTCCGTCGCCTGGGCCTTCCAAGGGCTTGGTGTGGACGCTGGTTCCAGGACGCCCTCCCAGGAACCCGGTAGCAGGGCGGCCGCAGCGTCTCGCGCAACCCAACCGTCCGCCGGCTGGCCGCCATCGCTAAGTGGCCTGCGGGGGACGTGCTCCCGCTGTGCCGTGGGGGCCCAGCCTGGTGTCTTCTCTGAGGCCCCGCGGCTGCCGCTCCCCGCAAGGGGATAGCCGCGGAGGTGGGGACCGCCTCCTCATGGGGACGTACACCCAGCTCTCCACGTCGGATTCCGGGGCTCTCTGTCCTGCCAGAAGGCCCAGCTGGCCTGCGGGTCCTTAGAGTGGCAAAAACATCCGAAAACTGAGATTGAGGGTCCGGTGGGTGTCTGCACTTTTGTGCTGGGCACCCCAGGGAGGCCCGGTGGCTGGCTGGACAACGCGGTCTGCTGGGCTGGGGGGGGGGTTTGGAGGAGCAACTGATGCCCTTTGCACTTTGGGTAGCAAGTGTCTGAGGTGTCTCTGGGCCCTGTGCCATGTGGGGGCGGGGGCGGGGGCGGGGTGGGAGGAGGAGGAGGAGGAGGAGGAGGAGGAGGAGGAGGAGGTGGGAAGGGCCGTGGCCTGCAGTCGTGTTCCCCGGGGTGGCACAGCATGTGGCTTCTTCCACAGGCTGCTTGGCCTGGGCTCCCTGCACCTGGGCCTTTGGAGGACTGGCCCTGTGCTTGCCAACACTTCCTGCAGGGACCCAGAGCTGGGAGGTTGCATCTCTCAGCCCTGGGTCGGGCAGAGCCCCAGCGGGCCATGCCCACAACCTCTCTCAGCAGGGGTCCCCCAGAAGGCTCCTTTGGGACCAGGATTCTCTTGCGGGTGACTCTTTAAGGTCTGGCCCCTGGATGGAGGGGCACCAGGAGTAGAGGAGCAGGAAGGGGAAGGGGGTGGCCATGCGAGGGGACACTTTCAGGCCAAGTCCCAGCTTCAGTCTGATCCTCCTGGGAACCCCGGGGTGGACATCACACCTCCTGGTTGCCCCGCTCTGAGACAAGGAGCCGGGCTTCGCATTCCCACAGCAGCCAGTCGTGGGCTGAGGACACCTGGGGCGTTGGGAACTCCCTGGCTTCTCCTTGGTTTAACATCTGGAGCTGCTTGTGAATTGTGCCGCCACACACACCCGAGTGCAGGTGTCTTCCGCACAGACTGCGGGCCTCGCTCTTCTGAATGCCGCTAGCTCGCGACCCACCCACGGGAGAACCTGGTCAGGGTACTTTCTCTCAGGGGCAGACTCTGATCCGGGCGGGCTACCGGTGTCTCTGTTTGCTCCTTTCTTTCTTCCACTTCGGGAAAGGCTTCCTTACTGGGTGTGGAAATCTCCTATGCCTTTCCTCGCCTATTCTGTCAGCTCTAAAATTCTCTTTCGGTTGCCACCCTCACAGATGGATTAGGAAACTCTTTGCGGTGCACTCATTAGTGAAATGACCTCAATGACGCTGGAATCCAATATCTAATCGCCGATTTTTAGCGAGTCCACACGCCAGGGTGGTTGGGGTCCAGTGCAGCCCCGGCCAGGTCCAGGCCCCTTGGACTGGGCCACAGGAGGACAAAGAGGAGGGTCCCGGCCCCCACGGTAGGTAGAGGTGCGGGCAGTTCTCCAAGGGCTTGGGTGTTTTCCAGAGGGAGGAGATGGAGGGGACTGATTTCTTCAGCGCCCCACAAACCACGCCACCCCACCCCACCCAT
The DNA here is from genome assembly GCF_040939455.1 of Microcebus murinus. Classification (NCBI taxonomy): domain Eukaryota; kingdom Metazoa; phylum Chordata; class Mammalia; order Primates; family Cheirogaleidae; genus Microcebus; species Microcebus murinus. The sequence continues at coordinate 12,841 of NC_134118.1, read as the reverse complement.
GGGACACATCCCGAGAGAGAGAGAGAGAGAGAGAGAGAGAGAGAGAGAGAGAGAGAGAGAGAGAGAGAGAGAGAGAGAGAGAGACGCCCCATACACTGGCTCCCCTCCCCCGTGCGCTGTGCCCCAGCCCTGGCCCGGGGGAATAGGCGGCCGCCGGGCCACAGGGTGGGGGGCGCAGCTGAAAGGGGTTGTGGGGGAGGGCCGCCCCTGGCTGGGGTCAAAGGGCGAGCGCCCCGCCCCTCCCGCCCGTGCGAGCTGGGGGTGGGGGGCGGGGAGGTGAAGGAGGCCAGGCAAGGAGAGGAGGGGGGCTTGAAGGTCTCCACCTTGGCGGGTCCAGCCGTGGAGGCGCATCTTGTGTGAGTGTGAGTGAGTGAGTGAGTGTGAGTGTGAGTGTGTGTGTATACAGAGACAGCCCCCAACCCCGGCCCGCCCCGCCTGTCACCCCCGTCCCTCGGAGCCCGCGGGACCCGGCCGGCGAACTCAACAGGCCCGACCCGGCGCGGGGCCTGGGGCGGGAGGCGGCGGCGGGGAAGCGCAGAGAGGCTCGGCTTCTTGAGCGGGGCAGGGGCGCCCTCCGCCGTCCACGGCCACACCACCCCGAACGCGCCCGATCCCGTCTGGTCTCGGAAGCTAAGCAGGCTCGGGCCTGGTTAGAACTTGGATGGGAGACCGCCCGGGAATACCGGGTGCCGTAGGCTTCTTCTTTTTTTTTTTGCCTCTGGTTCTGTCGCGTTTCTGGGAGTGCGGGGGCGGCCCGGGGTGGGGGTGACCCCCACCCTCAGCGTCCGCCGCGGTGCCTGGCGCGCCCCAGCCCGCACCGTGGGGCCTCCTCTTGTCCCGAGCCGCGACACCGCCGCCACGCGGCAGCATGCGTGGCTTCTGGACAGTCAGGTCTCAGACCAAAGGTCTGCTCTGTGGGAGCCGACACGCTGGAGGAAACCTTGAGAGTCTGAGAGGGGAGGGAGTTCCAGAAGAAGGCCAGGATGTCATTTTGAGGGAGTATGTGACCAGAACTCGTCCCGTTGCTTTTGGGGTTCTATGGGCTACACGTAGGAATCTTTGGTGGTGGCACCTGATGTTGGGGGATCCGGAGTCACACCCAGACCTGCTCCACAGGCCTCCTTTTACTTTTCTCTTCGGATTCATTTTTTTTTTTTTTTTTTTGAGACAGAGTCTCGGTTTGGTGCCCAGGCTAGAGTGAGTGCCGTGGCGTCAGCCTAGCTCACAGCAACTTCAAACTCCTGGGCTCCAGTGATCCTTCTGCCTCAGCCTCCCGGGTAGCTGGGACTGCAGGCATGCGCCACCATGCCCCGCTAATTTTTATATATATATCAGTTGGCCAATTAATTCCTTTCTATTTATAGTAGAGACGGGGTCTCGCTCTTGCTCAGGCTGGTTTTGAACTCCTGACCTTGAGCAATCCGCCCGCCTCGGCCTCCCAAGAGCTAGGATTACAGGCGTGAGCCACAGCGCCCGGCCGGATTCATTATTTTTAAAAAGTGTCTCTTATCTCTATTATTGCATTTTCTTTTCTCTCTCTTTTCAAGCAGATGATGGGAGTCCAAGTATTAAGGTGACATGTGTTGCCCGTGCCCCCCTCCCCCCCCGTGTTCTTATTCATTTACCTCTCATGTTGCTCCAGCATATTGTGGGGGCACCAATGTTAAGGTCGGGTGCGTTGCCCTCTCCCAGCCTCCCCCCTCGGGTCAGAGCTTCAAGTGCGCCCATCCCCCAGTCGGTGCGTACCCACCCCATTCCTAATGGATGTGTATGCCCATCACCTCCCCCCACCCGCCCGACACCCACCCGAAGAAGGTGATTCCTCTGTGTCCACTTAGGTGTCCATCGGTTCGTACCCATTTGCTGGTGAGCGCGAGCACGTGGTGCTCGTGTGTCCATTCTTGGGATACTTGGCTTACTGGAACGGGTTCCAGCTCTGGCCAGGAGAACCACGAGAGGTGCCCCCTCACCGCTGCTCCTCATAGCCGAATAGCACTCCGTGGTGTCCACGCGCCACATTTTATTTACCCACTCGTGGGTCGATGGGCACTCGGGTGGCTTCCAGGTCTTTGCGATTGTGACTTGTGCCCTGACACTAACCCTAACCCTTACCCAGCCCGTCTCCTCCACGGCCCCTGCCTGACTGACTCCTTCCCGCCCGGCCTATCACCTGTCACCGTCCTCTGCCCCTGCCTGACACGCTCCTCCCCGCCCGGGCCGTCACCGTCCTCGGCCCCTGCCTGACGGGGCTCCTCCGTCGCCTGGGCCTTCCAAGGGCTTGGTGTGGACGCTGGTTCCAGGACGCCCTCCCAGGAACCCGGTAGCAGGGCGGCCGCAGCGTCTCGCGCAACCCAACCGTCCGCCGGCTGGCCGCCATCGCTAAGTGGCCTGCGGGGGACGTGCTCCCGCTGTGCCGTGGGGGCCCAGCCTGGTGTCTTCTCTGAGGCCCCGCGGCTGCCGCTCCCCGCAAGGGGATAGCCGCGGAGGTGGGGACCGCCTCCTCATGGGGACGTACACCCAGCTCTCCACGTCGGATTCCGGGGCTCTCTGTCCTGCCAGAAGGCCCAGCTGGCCTGCGGGTCCTTAGAGTGGCAAAAACATCCGAAAACTGAGATTGAGGGTCCGGTGGGTGTCTGCACTTTTGTGCTGGGCACCCCAGGGAGGCCCGGTGGCTGGCTGGACAACGCGGTCTGCTGGGCTGGGGGGGGGGTTTGGAGGAGCAACTGATGCCCTTTGCACTTTGGGTAGCAAGTGTCTGAGGTGTCTCTGGGCCCTGTGCCATGTGGGGGCGGGGGCGGGGGCGGGGTGGGAGGAGGAGGAGGAGGAGGAGGAGGAGGAGGAGGAGGAGGAGGTGGGAAGGGCCGTGGCCTGCAGTCGTGTTCCCCGGGGTGGCACAGCATGTGGCTTCTTCCACAGGCTGCTTGGCCTGGGCTCCCTGCACCTGGGCCTTTGGAGGACTGGCCCTGTGCTTGCCAACACTTCCTGCAGGGACCCAGAGCTGGGAGGTTGCATCTCTCAGCCCTGGGTCGGGCAGAGCCCCAGCGGGCCATGCCCACAACCTCTCTCAGCAGGGGTCCCCCAGAAGGCTCCTTTGGGACCAGGATTCTCTTGCGGGTGACTCTTTAAGGTCTGGCCCCTGGATGGAGGGGCACCAGGAGTAGAGGAGCAGGAAGGGGAAGGGGGTGGCCATGCGAGGGGACACTTTCAGGCCAAGTCCCAGCTTCAGTCTGATCCTCCTGGGAACCCCGGGGTGGACATCACACCTCCTGGTTGCCCCGCTCTGAGACAAGGAGCCGGGCTTCGCATTCCCACAGCAGCCAGTCGTGGGCTGAGGACACCTGGGGCGTTGGGAACTCCCTGGCTTCTCCTTGGTTTAACATCTGGAGCTGCTTGTGAATTGTGCCGCCACACACACCCGAGTGCAGGTGTCTTCCGCACAGACTGCGGGCCTCGCTCTTCTGAATGCCGCTAGCTCGCGACCCACCCACGGGAGAACCTGGTCAGGGTACTTTCTCTCAGGGGCAGACTCTGATCCGGGCGGGCTACCGGTGTCTCTGTTTGCTCCTTTCTTTCTTCCACTTCGGGAAAGGCTTCCTTACTGGGTGTGGAAATCTCCTATGCCTTTCCTCGCCTATTCTGTCAGCTCTAAAATTCTCTTTCGGTTGCCACCCTCACAGATGGATTAGGAAACTCTTTGCGGTGCACTCATTAGTGAAATGACCTCAATGACGCTGGAATCCAATATCTAATCGCCGATTTTTAGCGAGTCCACACGCCAGGGTGGTTGGGGTCCAGTGCAGCCCCGGCCAGGTCCAGGCCCCTTGGACTGGGCCACAGGAGGACAAAGAGGAGGGTCCCGGCCCCCACGGTAGGTAGAGGTGCGGGCAGTTCTCCAAGGGCTTGGGTGTTTTCCAGAGGGAGGAGATGGAGGGGACTGATTTCTTCAGCGCCCCACAAACCACGCCACCCCACCCCACCCATGGGACACATCCCGAGAGAGAGAGAGAGAGAGAGAGAGAGAGAGAGAGAGAGAGAGAGAGAGAGAGAGAGAGAGAGAGAGAGACGCCCCATACACTGGCTCCCCTCCCCCGTGCGCTGTGCCCCAGCCCTGGCCCGGGGGAATAGGCGGCCGCCGGGCCACAGGGTGGGGGGCGCAGCTGAAAGGGGTTGTGGGGGAGGGCCGCCCCTGGCTGGGGTCAAAGGGCGAGCGCCCCGCCCCTCCCGCCCGTGCGAGCTGGGGGTGGGGGGCGGGGAGGTGAAGGAGGCCAGGCAAGGAGAGGAGGGGGGCTTGAAGGTCTCCACCTTGGCGGGTCCAGCCGTGGAGGCGCATCTTGTGTGAGTGTGAGTGAGTGAGTGAGTGTGAGTGTGAGTGTGTGTGTATACAGAGACAGCCCCCAACCCCGGCCCGCCCCGCCTGTCACCCCCGTCCCTCGGAGCCCGCGGGACCCGGCCGGCGAACTCAACAGGCCCGACCCGGCGCGGGGCCTGGGGCGGGAGGCGGCGGCGGGGAAGCGCAGAGAGGCTCGGCTTCTTGAGCGGGGCAGGGGCGCCCTCCGCCGTCCACGGCCACACCACCCCGAACGCGCCCGATCCCGTCTGGTCTCGGAAGCTAAGCAGGCTCGGGCCTGGTTAGAACTTGGATGGGAGACCGCCCGGGAATACCGGGTGCCGTAGGCTTCTTCTTTTTTTTTTTGCCTCTGGTTCTGTCGCGTTTCTGGGAGTGCGGGGGCGGCCCGGGGTGGGGGTGACCCCCACCCTCAGCGTCCGCCGCGGTGCCTGGCGCGCCCCAGCCCGCACCGTGGGGCCTCCTCTTGTCCCGAGCCGCGACACCGCCGCCACGCGGCAGCATGCGTGGCTTCTGGACAGTCAGGTCTCAGACCAAAGGTCTGCTCTGTGGGAGCCGACACGCTGGAGGAAACCTTGAGAGTCTGAGAGGGGAGGGAGTTCCAGAAGAAGGCCAGGATGTCATTTTGAGGGAGTATGTGACCAGAACTCGTCCCGTTGCTTTTGGGGTTCTATGGGCTACACGTAGGAATCTTTGGTGGTGGCACCTGATGTTGGGGGATCCGGAGTCACACCCAGACCTGCTCCACAGGCCTCCTTTTACTTTTCTCTTCGGATTCATTTTTTTTTTTTTTTTTTTGAGACAGAGTCTCGGTTTGGTGCCCAGGCTAGAGTGAGTGCCGTGGCGTCAGCCTAGCTCACAGCAACTTCAAACTCCTGGGCTCCAGTGATCCTTCTGCCTCAGCCTCCCGGGTAGCTGGGACTGCAGGCATGCGCCACCATGCCCCGCTAATTTTTATATATATATCAGTTGGCCAATTAATTCCTTTCTATTTATAGTAGAGACGGGGTCTCGCTCTTGCTCAGGCTGGTTTTGAACTCCTGACCTTGAGCAATCCGCCCGCCTCGGCCTCCCAAGAGCTAGGATTACAGGCGTGAGCCACAGCGCCCGGCCGGATTCATTATTTTTAAAAAGTGTCTCTTATCTCTATTATTGCATTTTCTTTTCTCTCTCTTTTCAAGCAGATGATGGGAGTCCAAGTATTAAGGTGACATGTGTTGCCCGTGCCCCCCTCCCCCCCCGTGTTCTTATTCATTTACCTCTCATGTTGCTCCAGCATATTGTGGGGGCACCAATGTTAAGGTCGGGTGCGTTGCCCTCTCCCAGCCTCCCCCCTCGGGTCAGAGCTTCAAGTGCGCCCATCCCCCAGTCGGTGCGTACCCACCCCATTCCTAATGGATGTGTATGCCCATCACCTCCCCCCACCCGCCCGACACCCACCCGAAGAAGGTGATTCCTCTGTGTCCACTTAGGTGTCCATCGGTTCGTACCCATTTGCTGGTGAGCGCGAGCACGTGGTGCTCGTGTGTCCATTCTTGGGATACTTGGCTTACTGGAACGGGTTCCAGCTCTGGCCAGGAGAACCACGAGAGGTGCCCCCTCACCGCTGCTCCTCATAGCCGAATAGCACTCCGTGGTGTCCACGCGCCACATTTTATTTACCCACTCGTGGGTCGATGGGCACTCGGGTGGCTTCCAGGTCTTTGCGATTGTGACTTGTGCCCTGACACTAACCCTAACCCTTACCCAGCCCGTCTCCTCCACGGCCCCTGCCTGACTGACTCCTTCCCGCCCGGCCTATCACCTGTCACCGTCCTCTGCCCCTGCCTGACACGCTCCTCCCCGCCCGGGCCGTCACCGTCCTCGGCCCCTGCCTGACGGGGCTCCTCCGTCGCCTGGGCCTTCCAAGGGCTTGGTGTGGACGCTGGTTCCAGGACGCCCTCCCAGGAACCCGGTAGCAGGGCGGCCGCAGCGTCTCGCGCAACCCAACCGTCCGCCGGCTGGCCGCCATCGCTAAGTGGCCTGCGGGGGACGTGCTCCCGCTGTGCCGTGGGGGCCCAGCCTGGTGTCTTCTCTGAGGCCCCGCGGCTGCCGCTCCCCGCAAGGGGATAGCCGCGGAGGTGGGGACCGCCTCCTCATGGGGACGTACACCCAGCTCTCCACGTCGGATTCCGGGGCTCTCTGTCCTGCCAGAAGGCCCAGCTGGCCTGCGGGTCCTTAGAGTGGCAAAAACATCCGAAAACTGAGATTGAGGGTCCGGTGGGTGTCTGCACTTTTGTGCTGGGCACCCCAGGGAGGCCCGGTGGCTGGCTGGACAACGCGGTCTGCTGGGCTGGGGGGGGGGTTTGGAGGAGCAACTGATGCCCTTTGCACTTTGGGTAGCAAGTGTCTGAGGTGTCTCTGGGCCCTGTGCCATGTGGGGGCGGGGGCGGGGGCGGGGTGGGAGGAGGAGGAGGAGGAGGAGGAGGAGGAGGAGGAGGAGGAGGTGGGAAGGGCCGTGGCCTGCAGTCGTGTTCCCCGGGGTGGCACAGCATGTGGCTTCTTCCACAGGCTGCTTGGCCTGGGCTCCCTGCACCTGGGCCTTTGGAGGACTGGCCCTGTGCTTGCCAACACTTCCTGCAGGGACCCAGAGCTGGGAGGTTGCATCTCTCAGCCCTGGGTCGGGCAGAGCCCCAGCGGGCCATGCCCACAACCTCTCTCAGCAGGGGTCCCCCAGAAGGCTCCTTTGGGACCAGGATTCTCTTGCGGGTGACTCTTTAAGGTCTGGCCCCTGGATGGAGGGGCACCAGGAGTAGAGGAGCAGGAAGGGGAAGGGGGTGGCCATGCGAGGGGACACTTTCAGGCCAAGTCCCAGCTTCAGTCTGATCCTCCTGGGAACCCCGGGGTGGACATCACACCTCCTGGTTGCCCCGCTCTGAGACAAGGAGCCGGGCTTCGCATTCCCACAGCAGCCAGTCGTGGGCTGAGGACACCTGGGGCGTTGGGAACTCCCTGGCTTCTCCTTGGTTTAACATCTGGAGCTGCTTGTGAATTGTGCCGCCACACACACCCGAGTGCAGGTGTCTTCCGCACAGACTGCGGGCCTCGCTCTTCTGAATGCCGCTAGCTCGCGACCCACCCACGGGAGAACCTGGTCAGGGTACTTTCTCTCAGGGGCAGACTCTGATCCGGGCGGGCTACCGGTGTCTCTGTTTGCTCCTTTCTTTCTTCCACTTCGGGAAAGGCTTCCTTACTGGGTGTGGAAATCTCCTATGCCTTTCCTCGCCTATTCTGTCAGCTCTAAAATTCTCTTTCGGTTGCCACCCTCACAGATGGATTAGGAAACTCTTTGCGGTGCACTCATTAGTGAAATGACCTCAATGACGCTGGAATCCAATATCTAATCGCCGATTTTTAGCGAGTCCACACGCCAGGGTGGTTGGGGTCCAGTGCAGCCCCGGCCAGGTCCAGGCCCCTTGGACTGGGCCACAGGAGGACAAAGAGGAGGGTCCCGGCCCCCACGGTAGGTAGAGGTGCGGGCAGTTCTCCAAGGGCTTGGGTGTTTTCCAGAGGGAGGAGATGGAGGGGACTGATTTCTTCAGCGCCCCACAAACCACGCCACCCCACCCCACCCATGGGACACATCCCGAGAGAGAGAGAGAGAGAGAGAGAGAGAGAGAGAGAGAGAGAGAGAGAGAGAGAGAGAGAGAGAGACGCCCCATACACTGGCTCCCCTCCCCCGTGCGCTGTGCCCCAGCCCTGGCCCGGGGGAATAGGCGGCCGCCGGGCCACAGGGTGGGGGGCGCAGCTGAAAGGGGTTGTGGGGGAGGGCCGCCCCTGGCTGGGGTCAAAGGGCGAGCGCCCCGCCCCTCCCGCCCGTGCGAGCTGGGGGTGGGGGGCGGGGAGGTGAAGGAGGCCAGGCAAGGAGAGGAGGGGGGCTTGAAGGTCTCCACCTTGGCGGGTCCAGCCGTGGAGGCGCATCTTGTGTGAGTGTGAGTGAGTGAGTGAGTGTGAGTGTGAGTGTGTGTGTATACAGAGACAGCCCCCAACCCCGGCCCGCCCCGCCTGTCACCCCCGTCCCTCGGAGCCCGCGGGACCCGGCCGGCGAACTCAACAGGCCCGACCCGGCGCGGGGCCTGGGGCGGGGGGAGGAGGCGGCGGGGAAGCGCAGAGAGGCTCGGCTTCTTGAGCGGGGCAGGGGCGCCCTCCGCCGTCCACGGCCACACCACCCCGAACGCGCCCGATCCCGTCTGGTCTCGGAAGCTAAGCAGGCTCGGGCCTGGTTAGAACTTGGATGGGAGACCGCCCGGGAATACCGGGTGCCGTAGGCTTCTTCTTTTTTTTTTTGCCTCTGGTTCTGTCGCGTTTCTGGGAGTGCGGGGGCGGCCCGGGGTGGGGGTGACCCCCACCCTCAGCGTCCGCCGCGGTGCCTGGCGCGCCCCAGCCCGCACCGTGGGGCCTCCTCTTGTCCCGAGCCGCGACACCGCCGCCACGCGGCAGCATGCGTGGCTTCTGGACAGTCAGGTCTCAGACCAAAGGTCTGCTCTGTGGGAGCCGACACGCTGGAGGAAACCTTGAGAGTCTGAGAGGGGAGGGAGTTCCAGAAGAAGGCCAGGATGTCATTTTGAGGGAGTATGTGACCAGAACTCGTCCCGTTGCTTTTGGGGTTCTATGGGCTACACGTAGGAATCTTTGGTGGTGGCACCTGATGTTGGGGGATCCGGAGTCACACCCAGACCTGCTCCACAGGCCTCCTTTTACTTTTCTCTTCGGATTCATTTTTTTTTTTTTTTTTTTGAGACAGAGTCTCGGTTTGGTGCCCAGGCTAGAGTGAGTGCCGTGGCGTCAGCCTAGCTCACAGCAACTTCAAACTCCTGGGCTCCAGTGATCCTTCTGCCTCAGCCTCCCGGGTAGCTGGGACTGCAGGCATGCGCCACCATGCCCCGCTAATTTTTATATATATATCAGTTGGCCAATTAATTCCTTTCTATTTATAGTAGAGACGGGGTCTCGCTCTTGCTCAGGCTGGTTTTGAACTCCTGACCTTGAGCAATCCGCCCGCCTCGGCCTCCCAAGAGCTAGGATTACAGGCGTGAGCCACAGCGCCCGGCCGGATTCATTATTTTTAAAAAGTGTCTCTTATCTCTATTATTGCATTTTCTTTTCTCTCTCTTTTCAAGCAGATGATGGGAGTCCAAGTATTAAGGTGACATGTGTTGCCCGTGCCCCCCTCACCCCCCGTGTTCTTATTCATTTACCTCTCATGTTGCTCCAGCATATTGTGGGGGCACCAATGTTAAGGTCGGGTGCGTTGCCCTCTCCCAGCCTCCCCCCTCGGGTCAGAGCTTCAAGTGCGCCCATCCCCCAGTCGGTGCGTACCCACCCCATTCCTAATGGATGTGTATGCCCATCCCCTCCCCCCACCCGCCCGACACCCACCCGAAGAAGGTGATTCCTCTGTGTCCACTTAGGTGTCCATCGGTTCGTACCCATTTGCTGGTGAGCGCGAGCACGTGGTGCTCGTGTGTCCATTCTTGGGATACTTGGCTTACTGGAACGGGTTCCAGCTCTGGCCAGGAGAACCACGAGAGGTGCCCCCTCACCGCTGCTCCTCATAGCCGAATAGCACTCCGTGGTGTCCACGCGCCACATTTTATTTACCCACTCGTGGGTCGATGGGCACTCGGGTGGCTTCCAGGTCTTTGCGATTGTGACTTGTGCCCTGACACTAACCCTAACCCTTACCCAGCCCGTCTCCTCCACGGCCCCTGCCTGACTGACTCCTTCCCGCCCGGCCTATCACCTGTCACCGTCCTCTGCCCCTGCCTGACACGCTCCTCCCCGCCCGGGCCGTCACCGTCCTCGGCCCCTGCCTGACGGGGCTCCTCCGTCGCCTGGGCCTTCCAAGGGCTTGGTGTGGACGCTGGTTCCAGGACGCCCTCCCAGGAACCCGGTAGCAGGGCGGCCGCAGCGTCTCGCGCAACCCAACCGTCCGCCGGCTGGCCGCCATCGCTAAGTGGCCTGCGGGGGACGTGCTCCCGCTGTGCCGTGGGGGCCCAGCCTGGTGTCTTCTCTGAGGCCCCGCGGCTGCCGCTCCCCGCAAGGGGATAGCCGCGGAGGTGGGGACCGCCTCCTCATGGGGACGTACACCCAGCTCTCCACGTCGGATTCCGGGGCTCTCTGTCCTGCCAGAAGGCCCAGCTGGCCTGCGGGTCCTTAGAGTGGCAAAAACATCCGAAAACTGAGATTGAGGGTCCGGTGGGTGTCTGCACTTTTGTGCTGGGCACCCCAGGGAGGCCCGGTGGCTGGCTGGACAACGCGGTCTGCTGGGCTGGGGGGGGGGTTTGGAGGAGCAACTGATGCCCTTTGCACTTTGGGTAGCAAGTGTCTGAGGTGTCTCTGGGCCCTGTGCCATGTGGGGGCGGGGGCGGGGGCGGGGTGGGAGGAGGAGGAGGAGGAGGAGGAGGAGGAGGAGGAGGAGGTGGGAAGGGCCGTGGCCTGCAGTCGTGTTCCCCGGGGTGGCACAGCATGTGGCTTCTTCCACAGGCTGCTTGGCCTGGGCTCCCTGCACCTGGGCCTTTGGAGGACTGGCCCTGTGCTTGCCAACACTTCCTGCAGGGACCCAGAGCTGGGAGGTTGCATCTCTCAGCCCTGGGTCGGGCAGAGCCCCAGCGGGCCATGCCCACAACCTCTCTCAGCAGGGGTCCCCCAGAAGGCTCCTTTGGGACCAGGATTCTCTTGCGGGTGACTCTTTAAGGTCTGGCCCCTGGATGGAGGGGCACCAGGAGTAGAGGAGCAGGAAGGGGAAGGGGGTGGCCATGCGAGGGGACACTTTCAGGCCAAGTCCCAGCTTCAGTCTGATCCTCCTGGGAACCCCGGGGTGGACATCACACCTCCTGGTTGCCCCGCTCTGAGACAAGGAGCCGGGCTTCGCATTCCCACAGCAGCCAGTCGTGGGCTGAGGACACCTGGGGCGTTGGGAACTCCCTGGCTTCTCCTTGGTTTAACATCTGGAGCTGCTTGTGAATTGTGCCGCCACACACACCCGAGTGCAGGTGTCTTCCGCACAGACTGCGGGCCTCGCTCTTCTGAATGCCGCTAGCTCGCGACCCACCCACGGGAGAACCTGGTCAGGGTACTTTCTCTCAGGGGCAGACTCTGATCCGGGCGGGCTACCGGTGTCTCTGTTTGCTCCTTTCTTTCTTCCACTTCGGGAAAGGCTTCCTTACTGGGTGTGGAAATCTCCTATGCCTTTCCTCGCCTATTCTGTCAGCTCTAAAATTCTCTTTCGGTTGCCACCCTCACAGATGGATTAGGAAACTCTTTGCGGTGCACTCATTAGTGAAATGACCTCAATGACGCTGGAATCCAATATCTAATCGCCGATTTTTAGCGAGTCCACACGCCAGGGTGGTTGGGGTCCAGTGCAGCCCCGGCCAGGTCCAGGCCCCTTGGACTGGGCCACAGGAGGACAAAGAGGAGGGTCCCGGCCCCCACGGTAGGTAGAGGTGCGGGCAGTTCTCCAAGGGCTTGGGTGTTTTCCCAGAGGGAGGAGATGGAGGGGACTGATTTCTTCAGCGCCCCACAAACCACGCCCCCACCCCACCCACCCATGGGACACATCCCGAGAGAGAGAGAGAGAGAGAGAGAGAGAGAGAGAGAGAGAGAGAGAGGAGAGAGAGAGAGAGAGAGACGCCCCATACACTGGCTCCCCTCCCCCGTGCGCTGTGCCCCAGCCCTGGCCCGGGGGAATAGGCGGCCGCCGGGCCACAGGGTGGGGGGCGCAGCTGAAAAGGGGTTGTGGGGGAGGGCCGCCCCTGGCTGGGGTCAAAGGGCGAGCGCCCCGCCCCTCCCGCCCGTGCGAGCTGGGGGTGGGGGGCGGGGAGGTGAAGGAGGCCAGGCAAGGAGAGGAGGGGGCTTGAAGGTCTCCACCTTGGCGGGTCCAGCCGTGGAGGCGCATCTTGTGTGAGTGTGAGTGAGTGAGTGAGTGTGAGTGTGAGTGTGTGTGTATACAGAGACAGCCCCCAACCCCGGCCCGCCCCGCCTGTCACCCCCGTCCCTCGGAGCCCGCGGGACCCGGCCGGCGAACTCAACAGGCCCGACCCGGCGCGGGGCCTGGGGCGGGAGGCGGCGGCGGGGAAGCGCAGAGAGGCTCGGCTTCTTGAGCGGGGCAGGGGCGCCCTCCGCCGTCCACGGCCACACCACCCCGAACGCGCCCGATCCCGTCTGGTCTCGGAAGCTAAGCAGGCTCGGGCCTGGTTAGAACTTGGATGGGAGACCGCCCGGGAATACCGGGTGCCGTAGGCTTCTTCTTTTTTTTTTTGCCTCTGGTTCTGTCGCGTTTCTGGGAGTGCGGGGGCGGCCCGGGGTGGGGGTGACCCCCACCCTCAGCGTCCGCCGCGGTGCCTGGCGCGCCCCAGCCCGCACCGTGGGGCCTCCTCTGTGTCCCGAGCCGCGACAACCGCCGCCACGCGGCAGCATGCGTGGCTTCTGGACAGTCAGGTCTCAGACCAAAGG